>NC_037676.1:135125546-135448188 GCF_003255815.1 Theropithecus gelada
AATTTTCGTATAAGGAGTAAGGAAAGGATCCAGTTTCAGCTTTCTACTTATGGCTAGCCAATTTTCCCAGCACCATTTATTAAATAGGGAATCCTTTCCCCATTTCTTGTTTCTGTCAGGTTTGTCAAAGATCAGATGGCTGTAGATGTGTGGTATTATTTCTGAGGACTCTGTTCTGTTCCATTGGTCTATATCTCTGTTTTGGTACCAGTACCATGCTGTTTTGGTTACTGTAGCCTTGTAGTATAGTTTGAAGTCAGGTAGCGTGATGCCTCCAGCTTTGTTCTTTTGACTTAGGATTGTCTTGGAGATGCGGGCTCTTTTTTGGTTCCATATGAACTTTAAAGCAGTGTTTTCCAATTCTGTGAAGAAACTCATTGGTAGCTTGATGGGGATGGCATTGAATCTATAAATTCATTTGGATGCACTTGCCTTGGCCAGAAACTTGCCCCATCCTCTCCTTCCCTTCTCATCCTTGTGTCTTTCACATCCTATCCATTGCAATTTGTGAACATTGTTCAGTCCATTCCTCTCTCCCTTCCCAACGGTACTCTCAGCCAGGCTGTTAGATTTCACATGAATGATTGCCATGCTTGTCCATTCTCTGTGGCTCCAGCCTTGTACTCTATCAGCTCTTTCTTTGTACTGCTGCCAGTGTAAGCTTAGGAAAAGATAATTATCAGCTTGTCTTTCTTCAACTTAATGTACTAGAGCATCTTCCTGTTGCCCAATGAACTGAGTCCTTCCATGACACATACTTTGTCTACCATTTTGTTGCCACATGTTCACTGTGCTTTTTCCCCCAAATGTTTCAGCTATCCCAAACCATAATCCCCAAATGAAGCGAGCTTTTCCATTGCTCTAGGCCTTTACTCACACCCAGGATAAGCTTCTAACACTAGTGCCCCTAGCAGATGCCTTTCATAATTACCTGCCCAACTAGAGTTGACCACGTTCTTCTTGGCAAACTCCATGCATACTGGTGTCAGGTACTTTGGTATACTTAATTTTTTAATGCCCGTCTCCCCTTACTAAGTCATGGGATCCTTTAAAATAGGGCTTGTGTCCTATTCATCATTTTGTCTCCAATTGATACTGTAGGGTAAGTACCCAGTAACTATTTGTTGAATAAAATTTGCTTCTTTTTTATCATAAGCCTGAATATGAATTTGTTTTTTAAAAGGCCATGTAAATGCTAAGACTTAAGGGAGGGAATAATTTATTAGGTCTTTTTTTAAAACCTGATTTCCTTCTTGGTATCAGTGTGAGTTTCTCTGCATTCATAATTTTGCCAAAGATTTTAATTGGACTCTTTCTGTTTCATATACTTATAGGCCCTCTTTAAGTTAATATTTTAAATCATAATATCTGTTATTATATACGATTTATTGAAAGTCCTACATGTCATGTGCTTTCATGTGATATTTCATTTAATCCTTATAATAAGCGACCTCATTTCATTGTTGGGTAGTGAAAGACAGATTTTATAATTTGTGCAGGCTTCTTTATGGCACAGCAGAATTCAGCCCCTTGGACTATTGGACTACAGTGCCAGCTTTTCTTCTACTATGCCTTTTCCTGATTGAGTGTTTTAGTATTTTCTGAATGTTAAATTACTAGGGATTCAAATGATAAAATTTATCATTTCAGAAACAATACTTGAGTATTATTGGAAGAGAACTAATTTAACTCAGTATTATCAAATTTGGAAATTATTAATATGCAAACATTATTGAGCCTTTTGAAAGGTTTATATCTCCCGAATGTCCTTTCACTTCAGCTCTGATGATTGGATTCCTGTTTTACTTACTGCAGAATTAACTGTACAATATCATGCTTACATGTTCAGTGAGGACGAGATAAATGGGCATTATCAAAGATTGTTGATGGGGTTGTAATTAGTATAATCCCTTTCGCGGTCACTTGGGTAGTACCTATCAATATAAATGTGCATGTTATCCAGCAATTCCATATCTAGAAATTTATCTGACTGAAATATTCTGACTTGTGCGCAAAGATACACACAGGTACACAAACATATAACAGTAGGGAATTGGTTGACTCAACTGGTACATTTGTAAATATTCAGCCCTAGAGTAAAAGTAAGGGAAATCTATCTGTATGACATGATATGGCAAGATGCCCATAGCATGTTACGTACAAAAAGGCAGATTATATGTGTCCTGGTTGTGTCAAAAGAAGATGTGTATACTTATCCATTTAAGAACTGATTTTAGGTATACAGAAAAAGTCTGGAAGATTATACCTCAGTTATTTATGTTTGCCATGGGAGAAGAAATTTTTACTTTCTGTGCATTTATATTTAGGATTTTTGTCATCAGGAATTATCACTTTTTGACTGAATAAAAGTTTTTAAAATATGCTCACATTAGTTTTTCAAATTTTACAATGAAAAATCGGTAGAAAAAGAAATGCATGTATCAAATGATGGTATGAACTATCAACACAATTAAATTTGTTATTGCTTTTCTGAGTATTATTTCTTTAATTGAGAAATTCAAATTTTGGATGAAATCCTGGAGGGAGTTAACTTAAAGAATACCTTTGCTTTTGTCTTGAGAACTAGATCTCCTCCTAACCTAGTTCTGAAATAGATTATTGTATTCGCCCTAATAGATTTTTTTTTTTTTTTTTCCTCTGAACTGCTGTTTTTCCAACTTTGTTTTAAGGAATAAACGTCATCCTGACCTTCATCTCTGGGCTTGTTCTGGGAAACGAAAAGACCAAGATCAAATAATAGCTGGGGTAGAGAAAAAAGTAGCACAAGACACAGTTAATCGAGAAGAAAAGAAATGTGTACAGAACCATAAAGAACCACCTCGTTTGCCCCTAAAAATGGAAGGAACTTATATAACAAGTGAGCACAGCTATCAAAAGCCGCAGAGTTTTGGTCAGGACTGTAAATCTCTCGCAGACCCTCGGAGCTCAGATGATGATGATGTTAGTAGTTTGGAAGAAGAACAAGAATTCCACATGAGAAACAAAAACCGTTTACAGTACTCAGCAAAAGAACACGGAATGCCTGAAAAGGTAAAACGGGTTCATTTTTTCTTTACTTGGAAACTATGATAGAACAACAAAGGAAAATTTTATAAAATGAGACATACTGAATTCCTAGATTTTACTTGTATTTCCAAGTTCCCCAGTACCTTGTTAAAGTAAGGAGATTTTTTTGTTTTCCCTACAGGAAAACACTGGCCATTTGAACATTTGATTATCTCCTAATTCAGAATTGTAGTAATTCAATAAACTGTTACTCTAACAAAAGTTTCAATTGTATAAGTACATTTAGATGCTTCTAAAAAATGAACCACATTGTATTCAAAATGAAAATGTCTGTGTGTAAGACTGTGAAAGTGCATATGGGTATAATGATTTGTCATCCTCTTTATGTGAGTTGGATAAAAGGTGGCACTCTAATTGTCTTTTTAAAAATTTTTAGCATATTTGTCAATGCATCCCACTATTCAGTAAGCTGAATTCTGACAGATCTATGTGCATTGGACATCTATAAACTTATTTCCTGTTCACTGGGATTATCTTAGAAATGCACCTTTATTTTTTACTGATTTTCAATTAATGAGGCCACTTTAAAATTAGTTTGTTTTTTTTTTATTTTTCTGCATTCCTCAACAAGTAATTACTGTAAATAAGTACTTAACTGAATTGGAATGTTTGTATTTCATATCATAAAGTTTGTGGTAAGTTATTTTGTTTAATATTAAATGAGTTATCTCTGGCAAATCTAAATGCACATTGTGTGTCCGTGTGTGTGTATGTGTATGTGAAGCAGTTTGTACTTTTGAAACTTGTAAAAGGTTTTTGCCTTTCCCTCCCCTCATTGATTTACTGTACTATAACAGTAAAGTCCAGTCTATAGTTAATTAGATTTTATACTGGTCTTTGGAAACACTCTTGATTTCTTTTCATCATTGCTTTCCCCTCTTATGTCCACTTATATCACCAGTTGAGATTAATTGAGGAAGAGGCCAGTCTAAATTAGTCAGGAATTCTAATTACAGAATAGAATTAGTGACTTCTTTTATTTAGCGCATTTTATTGAAGCCTTCTTGCCTGTGTAGCACCGTGCAAGGCATGGTGGAGGGAGGTGGTGGGTGCATCTGCTCTTAAGAACCACCAGCTGGAATTTGGTTATGTAGCAGTACTTCTTTAAAGATACCCCAGGAGTCAGATTGGATCTCACTAACTTACCAGTGATGAGGTGTTTCATGTATCCTTACCTCAATGACTGCATTTCATCCCGTTCTTTGTGTTTATTTTCCAATGGTCCTTTGGAGAAGAATCCAGCTGAAGGGAATACAGTATTTGTTTATAATGATAAAAAGGGCACTGAAGACCCAGGAGACTCACATCTTCAGTGGCAGCTCAATCTCCTTACACACATAGAAAATGTGCAGAATGAAGTTACCAGCAGGATGGACCTAATCGAAAAAGAAGTCGATGGTAATTTAAGAAAAAATTGAAATACAGTTACTATAGTGTATTTATTGTTACTATGAAGAAGTTACTTAAAATTCTTAAATTATGGGATGAAAACTACAGATACTCTCCATATTGATGGGGCTTTATTACTCCCTTTGTATTGTATTTAACACATTTGGGGTCTTTTATGCTTAAAACAATATGACTGGGTATGATCTTAGGTTGGTTTTATTTTTTTAAGATGTATATTTATTAAATATTGTCTATCTGCCAGGCTCCAGATAGATCACTTATGGAATAAATTTATTAGTTTCGTTGAAGTAAGTTTTCTTTGGAAGTCAACATAAGGAATTTAAGCATGTTTGAAATGTGAAAACATTTTGAAAATTTTTTACTTTGGTTAGCACTTGTTAAATTAACAAAAACTTCTACAAAGTTAAGTAGGTAAACTTTAAGTGGTTTTCTTTTATATTTTAAAATCATATCATCACACAGGAGGCCTGAAAAGTGGGCTAGAAAGATACTATCACTATTTTATAGTTGCAAAACTAGAGTAACTTAGATTACTTGATTCTCAGTTCTTAATGCTTTCTGACTCCTGTTTCTTCCTAACATCTTAGACGATATTCTGCACCCCAACTCTACTTTTTTAAATTTGGTATGAGCACGTGATGTCTCTCCTCTACACTAAGTTAGAGCTCCTACTCCTTTTTATCCCCCTTGAGAAAAGAAGAGAGGCATGGAAACCCATTTTAGAAGCCTCTTCCGTGTGGGTATAAGCTAACTGTAGAGTTAATGTAATGTTTTGAGTCAATTGTTGAAGAAAAGAAAATGCATCTTGACACTATTTAGTATTGTTAGCGTAGATTTCCAAAGGAAACATTAATAAAAACTATAGAATATAATCAATTGCATTCTGCCTAGAATTTTAATATGCTTACGTGTCTTTTAAAAAGTAGTGTTAAAATAGTGGAACTGAAAAGAACACTGAGAAATTGCTATTTCCTTTCCTTTGTTAAAAAGAACTTCTGGATTAAAAAATATGATTAGGTATGTTTCGTGTAGAGATGATGAGTCTAAATTAATAGAAAGCTTGAGCAGATATAGGAAACTGTTGTATCTTATTCCACAAGTGAGTAAAAGGAGACCTTCAAAATGAAGTTAGAATGTGTATATGTTTATGTGTGTGTATGTATTTTCCCCCTTATATATAAACATATAATTCCTATAAAGGGGAAAATTATTTTAAATGACAGATAAAAATTGCCAAGAGCGACTAGAACTCTGTGGGGTGGGATGACAGGACACTAACCTCTTAGAAATGTCTTGAGTATGTTGGCCTTTTAAAGACAGAGAAGTGAACCCTTAACTCCATCGCAGCTCCAATTTTCTAATGTTTCATTTTCTGACTGTTCTTCTAGTTGCGGTTTAAATTTGTTTATTTTCTTCTCTCTTTTAGTTCTGGAAAGCTGGCTTGATTTCACAGGGGAGTTGGAGCCACCAGATCCTCTTGCAAGATTGCCCCAACTTAAACGCCACATAAAGCAGCTCCTAATTGACATGGGCAAAGTACAGCAGATAGCAACTCTTTGCTCCGTATGACAACAGTGAACACTTAATGAAAGAATGTGGCTTTCTTCAGTCAAATCATTTTTATTATCCACATGACAGCTAAGTGGATAATTTAAAAGCTTAGTAATGTCTGGTCATTCACTGATTTGTGATGTCAATAGGATGGCACCTTGGAAAGAAAAATGAAGAACAACTTCATCAAGGAAGCTAGTATTTAAAAACAAATTCATGAGCAAGCTGCAAATGAGAATGTGTTATATGCCAAGGAACAATGAAGTAGAATATAATGTGTACTAAGGGATTTCAAGTTGGCAGAATTTTTGAGTAGTTGCTTACATGAAGCTCAAGATACCTGTAGAAAGAAATATGGTATATTTATATAGTTTTTAATAGAAAGATCTACGTTTATAAACCAGCACTTGGCCAAAAACAAAATTGTAAAGGAAATTTAAATTCTGGAGAATTCTACAGGGTTGCTCTAAGAACTGTCTTCTCAGCAGTTGATCCAGCTGTACGGAAATTTAGGGTATTTAAACTTACAGGATCATGAGCTGTTTCTTGGGCGATGAATGTTCTTAATCAGAAAACTGACAGTAGAAGTCTCACTTCTGGGGAAAACAGTTGTGGAATTCTTACTTCATTATGAATGTATTTAAAAAACAAACACCAAATAATTGGAATATATTGCAGGCATTAAGCTCATTAAAAACAAACTGGCTTGCAGAAGGGTCCGATGTGTCAAGTGATCATGATTCTGCTGGAAAGAGGATTTTAAATATTGTGGGAGTTCTCCCACCCTAAGTCTTACATAGTGCCACCAGTCCATCCAAAAGCTATGTATCACCTGTACTATATATATCATATATATAGTTGAATGGCAGTATTCAGGTTCAACGTACAGTTTGATCCTGAGTATGCTTGGTGTTTGCCTTCAGAAAAAAAAAATTGTAAATAACCTCAGCTGGGATGAGGAGTGACAGAAATATCAAAATAATTTGTGGCTGTGGATTTTTTTAACTGCTAGTAGTGGAATACTGGAAAAGCTTCATTTCTGAAGATGAATTTTATTTTTAAAAAATACATGCACACTCAAAACTTTTAGCTTTGATCACAAATGGACAAATTTCTGAAACCAAAGGCAACTAAGTTGCTGTGTTATGCTCTTGCTGGATTTTGAGCCTAGGTCCTACTGTCTGCCAGTACTCATGTGAGTTGTATGCGCCCCCAGTGCTACATACGCAGGTATGCGTAAGTGTGTATGCTTGTTTTAAACAAACACTCAACGTACATATGTACATAATCTACACATATTTATATCACATATCTAGTTTTATTACTATAGACTATACGAATTGGTGGTTAACATGAAATGTTACCTTTTAACAGACTGTTTTTAAAAATTAAAAATGTATGTATAGGTTTTGAAATTTTTTTAAAAGGGGAAAAAGACTGTTAAGAGGAGGCTATTTGATGACATATAACACTTGAATATTTCATGCCTCATTCTGTTTATCAGTTCTCACAATCTGTATAAAAATGCATTTTAGAACTGATAGACAGTAAACTTGAATTTATCTTTGATAAGAATACATGCCACTGTACATTCAGATATTATTTAAATTTGCAAACACATTGTTCTATATGTAAGGGTACTGTATGTAAAACTCTTTATTAAAACTATTCCACATATCCTAAAATTTCAGCTTGCCTTTTTGCGGCCTTATATTTTGATGTAAAGATTAAAAGAATGTGCGAAACAGTCAGAAATTTTTTTGCCTTTTGAGATTCTCCAACTTGACAAATGTGCCAAAGATCAACAGACAGAAAATATAGTCCTGTGTATTTACTTGTCATACTTTGACTTTGTGGAAGATCTTACTGATAAATGAAAAGCTTTAGCAGAGGTGGTTTTGTGGGGTAATTGCTTAAATTTGCATATCAAAGTAAAAAAGTAGTGCCTGTATTCCATGTGTGGAGTAAATTTGCTAATGTCTATGTTTTATGATTAATACTATTATTTTTCCTTTGCGTTCTGAAATAATGGCTCTAATATTTTCCCTGTCATGCCTTCATTCTAGACATTGAATTTATATCTTCTTTTTTTCAGATACGGAGCAAATAGCATCCTTAACCTATGAATAATGGTGTTGCCTAGATTCTTGTCACACACACAGAAGACCCTTTGTACCTAGTAACATTCATCCTCTCGATTTCCGGTGAATACGGTTAAATTCATGCACATTTGTTCTTGTTTCTAAAAATGAGATCAATTTATTTGTTATCCAGCAAATTGAAAATTCTATTATTAGAGTACTGCAGTTTTTGCTCTGCTTATATGTATATGAACTGGAAATCTGAATTTTTAAATTTAGATCTTTAAATCAAATTATTTTTATGCATATTTTCATTTAATATAGAGTATATCAATCGATTGAAGTCTTTCACGACTAGTAGGCTGAGCCTTTTCTTCTTTAAGAGAGTGAATTAGTTTCTGAGAAGTCAATCCATTGTGAAAAGTTTCAGATGAGATTATTTTCTGTCCTTTTAGTCTTTTTAAGTATCACTATATGTATTTAAATAGAAGCAATAAACTAGAGAGAGTGTTTCTTGAAATGACAATGTTTTATTTGCCACCCAGGCAGAACAGAATGAGCATTGGTAGAGAAGGCTCCCTCTTGGTATGTTACTGATGTACTTCCGCATACTTGTTTGTGGTTCTGCTGATTTATTTCCAAACTTAAGAGTAATGTACTTCGAAAACAACTTGGTTATTCTTTAAATTTCAGGTAAAAATCCCTTTCCTAACACTCATTTCCACTGTCTTATTTCCTCTCAGATGTTCGTATTTCACATGTTCAAAATGAAGCATACTATTTCCCCTCCAATAAACGAAGTATCCTGCCAACTTCACTGTCTCCATTAATAACGTTACCCTAAGAGTCCAGGCTTCAGACACCGAGTCCTCCCTCATATCCATATCATTAAAACAGATAATGTTGTCTTCTTACTCCTCAATCCTACTGAAAGTCCAACATTTTTTATAAAATAATGTCATGAAGATATTACTACTGGCCTCTGAAACTGTAACTTTGCCTTTATTCTAATTCATCAAAATTGTCACTGCCAGACTGTTCCATGCATTGTACGTTACCTGCAGTATCTAATTTATTCATAAAATAAGGTAAAATGATCACTTTCTAGATGAGGCTGAAGGATAGAGACATTTAGAAACTTATCCTGGATAGATAAGACATAAGGGGGTGGGTTCAGGATTCAAATCCTGTGCTATTCAAGTTCATAGTCTCTTTCCAACATATATGCTTCAACTATTATTGTCATTTCAGTTTTCTGCTCTGGAATGTCTAGTGACTCCCTGTTTCAAACCATGTCAGGTCTTTGTAATCTGGATCTTTTGCAATTTATATAATCCTCAAAGTTATTTAAATGTAGCCTCACTGTTAAATGGACTACACTTGTTTTCCTCTATTACCTTCATACTGTTTTCCTCTTCTGGAAAATTCTCAACTGTTTGTTGTCCCTCTGTAAACCCAGACAATCCTTCAAACTTCATTTCTCTTCCTATAAGAAGTAATCCATTGCTGAAAGTCTTTCATGGTATCCTGCATTGTACCAAACTATGGAGGAACTACATCAATGATTAATAATATAGTGGAACAGGCATGAACTTTGCAGTCTTGAACTCAAATTTTCACTTTGGTAATTTACTAGCAGTGTGATCTTTTGGAACTTTACTGTCCTTATCTGTAAAATGGGAATAATGCCCAGCTTAGAGCCTTGTTTTGAGAATTAAGTAAAGCAAATAAAGTACCTAGAAACTGTTACTAAATAAATAGAACTTTCATTAGACATTAGGGTTGTCCATGTGCCAGCTATTAAGCTTAGAGGCTGGGGATGGATATGGGATTAATAAGATCACAGTCTATAGACTAATGGAAACATGAATATTTTTCAATAGAGTACAAGGAGACAAAGATAATTAGAGTTGTAGGTGGAGGGATTTTGGGGAAATAGATGATGCATGTTAATTAAAACAGTGATCTTCTCATGTCTTTTGACTACGAGTGGCCTCTCTAAAGAAATTTTGAAAAATTGCATTTCACTGTTGATACCTACTGTCTTTGGGTGCTCCTGAAAGTAGAGCAAGAGGTAAGACTTGATTGTACTTAGTTTATTCAGGAAATGATCCAAGGAAGTTGAAATGAGGGAGAAACAAAGGTGTGGGAGGGAGGGAAAAAGCTAATATGAATATGCATAATTGAAGACACTGCCATGAGCAATGGGGCTTTGATTCTTCCACTTGAAGTTGTCTGTAAATTTAAACTATTGCAAAGGATGATTTCCAATTTGCAAATATTGACATATTCAAATAAACCAGTTACATTATTTTTAAATGTATATAATAGAATGAGAATACAGTTTTGTTTCTTACCAACATCTCTTTTTAAAATACATGAGCAATCTTCTTTAACATTTAGAGATTTTACATGTTTATATTCTCCCTTCTGCCTTTCCATTTTACTTACCAACAGAATATTATTTTGTATAATTATAGGTCTTTATCACCCTCTCATACTTTTGTCCACAAAAAATGGTGCACTGCAGTTTTAAAAAGCATCAAAATACATACTGCAAGCACTAATATCACTGAATAAATAGAAAAATTTAAAATTGTGGTTGGCCATTGCACCCCTCCTAATTTAGCACTAATTGATAGAACAAGTAGACAAAGTCAAGATGTATTAATAGAAGACTTAAGCAAAAATCACCCAAAATGACTTAAAATGGACATTTATGGAAATTCTGTCCAACAACACAAGAACATACTTTTTAAGTGTACATGGAACACTAAAGATGATAGACTGTATGCTAGGCCATAAAACAACATGTCTCAATAAAGGTAAATATAACACAGTCTCAATAAATGTAAAATAATTGAAATCATGCACAATATGCTCTCTGACCACAAATGAATTAAATTGGAAATCAATACCAGGAAGATAGTCTGGAAAAGTTCCCAAATGTTAGGGAATTAAACAGTGTACTTCTAAATAACCCATGAGCCCAAGAAAAAATACAAGTAAAATTAGAAAATATTTTAAATAGAATGAAAATGAAAACAACATGCCAAAATTTGTGGGATACACCTCAATCAATGTTAGAAATTATAGCTTTTGCTTACATTTATAAAAGTACAAAATCACGACAAAAGATTTCACCTTAAGAAACCAGAAGATAAAGAGCACATTAAAGCCAAATAAGCATAATAGCAAGGAAATAATGATAGTGCTGGAACCAAAGAAATACTAAATGAACAAAATACAGAAATAGAAAGCTGGTTCTTTGAACAGAACAAAAATTGATACTGTCTAGGAGGTTGATAAGTAATTAGAATGGAGGAAGGGGACATTAGTGTGGATCCAACAGAGTTTTTTAAAACACAGTGAATACATTTCCATAAATTTGAGGCTTAGCTGAAATGGAAAAATCCCTCAAACTACACAAATTACCAAAGGAAAAAAAAAATCGAAAAGTTTGAATTTATAATAAAAAATTTAGGCTGAGCACAGTGACTCATGCCTGTAATCTCAGCAATTTGGGAGGCCAAAACAGAAGGATCACTTGAGGATCACTTGAGACCAGCCTGGGCGACATAACAACACCCTGTCTCTACAAATAAAAATAATAAAACAATTGCTAGGTGTAGTGGCACCTGCCTGTAGTCCCAGCTACTCAAGAGGCTGAGGTGAGAGGATCGCTTTGAGCCCAGGTTGAGGCTGCAGTGAGTGGTGATTGTACCACTGCACTCTAGCCTGGGTGACAGAGCAAGGCCCTCTCTCAAAACAACAGAAAAAGCCTTCAGGCCTAAATGTGAATTCTATTATAACATTTAAGGAAGATGTAATCTCGATTTTATGTAAACACTGGCAGAAAGTACAAAAAAAATTTATCTTTATGTCCTGAGATGAACTTTGACCTCTTGCCAAAACCAGAAAAAAAAAAGCTATCAGAAGGTCAATACATATTCCTCCTGAATATAGATACAAAATCCTCAGCAAAATATTAGCAAACCAAACCCAGCGATATAAAGGATAATATATCAAGATCAGGTTGAGTATTTTCCTAGGAATATGAAGTTGCTTTAATATTCAAAAATCAATGTAATAAAACATGTCAATAAAAGAATACAAACTATGGCCGGGTGCAGTGGCTCACGCCTGTAATCCCAGCACTTTGGGAGGCTGAGGCAGGTGGATCACAATGTCAGGAGCTAGAGACCATCCTGGCTAACATGGTGAAACCCCATCTCTACTAAAAATACAAAAAAATTAGCCGGGCATGGTGGTGAGCACCTGTAGTCCCAGCTACTCGGGAGGGTGGGCAGGAGAATGGCATGAACCTGGGAGGCGGAGCTTGCAGTGAGCCGAGATTGCGCCACTGCACTCCAGCCTGACTCTGCCTCAAAAAAGAAAAAAAAAAAACAATACAAACTACATGTTAATAAAAGAAAGTATTTCACACATTTCAACATCCATTCATGATTTAAAATGATCAGAAAACAGATTAGAAAGGAATTTGTTTATTTTTAGATTTTTAAATTTTCAACAAATTGAACATTTACAACATTGTTACAACTGAGAACATTGACAACACAGGGATTTTCAACAGAGTACATTTAGCAAGGATTTTTTTCAGAAGAAAACAAAATGTCAGTACATTTTGTATTCCATTGCATTGCTCTGTGGAAAATTAGCTGGCATCTTCAATGTTACAATCACAGGTATTTTTTCCCATTTAGTATTAAGCTATTTTAAAAAAATTTAAATGCCAATGTACATTTATAATATTAGATAAAAGTTTCTTTTCCATTAGCTCTCTGTTCTTTATTCCTTGAAAAAATACAAAATTAAGAATATGTTTTCTCATATTCCTCACGCGAACATAATTTATCAGGCCTCTTCTGAAGCAGGAGTTAATGCCAAACACAGTTTGCAAATTCAGGTTCCTAATTATGTCCCGTGAGCACATTAAATTTGGAAAGGAATTTATAATTTATAACTATACAAAGGGCATATACCAAGAAACTTAATCTAACATCATAGTGGCAAAAGAATATGTTCCTCCCTAAGATGAGGGGCAAAGCAAGAATGTTCACTACCACGACTTCTATCCAGCATTGTATTGGAGGTCCTGCCAGGGTAAGATGGAACTGGGCAATTAAAAAAAGAACAGTAAACCAATTGGAAAGGAAGAAGAAACATTTTTAGTTGATGTGTTTTGTACCTGGAAACGTCTAAGGAATCTACCAAAATGCTACCAGAACTAATATTTCTGTGCATTAGCAATGAGCAATTGGAAATAAATGCTATTTTCAGCAGTATCAAAATATAAATACAGATAAATTTTTAAAAATGTTTAAGGTATATACAGAAAACTACAAAAACAATGCTGAGAATAATTAAAGATGACATAAATCGAAAGATACACCAGGATAATGGATTGGAAGACTCCATGTTGCTGAAATGTCAGTTCTCCCAAAATTGACCTGTAAATATAATGCAATCCTACTTAAAATCCCAGAAGACTTTTGAAATAGATTATCAAGCTTATTCTAAAATGTATATGAAAATACAAAGGACCTAGAATAGCCAAAGAAATTTCAAGAAGAACAAAGTTGGAGGTAATCCAATTTCTAATTTTGAGGCTGATTATAAAGCTACAATCTTCAAGACAGTATAGACATGGCATAAAGATAGAGATGTAGATCCACAGTATAAAAACAGAGAATCCAGATATAAACCTAAAAATCATGGTCAATTGAATGAGAGTTTCACTTGCTCCATATCCTTGCCAGCATTTGGTAGTGTTAGTGTTTAAGGTTTTAGCTGTTTAAGTGTGCAGTGCTATCCTACAGTGTTTTTTTTTGTTTGTTTGTTTGTTTGTTTGTTTGTTTGTTTGTTTTGAGACAGTCTCACTCTATCCCCCAGGCTGGAGTGCAGTGGTGTGATCTCGACTCACTGCAGTCTCCACCTCCCCGGTTCAAGTGATTCTCATGCCTCAGCCTCTTGAGTAGCTGGAATTACAGGCATGAGCCACCATACACGGCTAATTTTTGTATTTTTAGTAGAGACGGGGTTTCACTATATTGGCCAGGCTGGTCTTGAACTCCTGACCTCAGGTGATCTGCCTGCCTAAGCCTCCCAAAGTGCTGGGATTTCAGGCGTGAGCCACGGCACCTGGCTTATCTTACTGTTTTAATTTACATGGCAATATACAATTGCTCCATTTGTTGAAAAGATTATCTTTTTTCCCTTTGAATTACCTAGGTGCCTTTCTTGAGAGAAAAGTAACCATAATTATGTTAGTTTATTTCTGCACCCTGTATTCTTTGTCCACTAGTATATATTTGTCTGTCCTTATGCCAACATGAGACTGTCTTAATTACTATAGCTTTCTAGTAAGGTTTGGAATTAGGTAGCATAATTCTAATTATGTTGTTCCATAAAATGTTTTTGCTAATTCTAGATTTTATTTTTGCACTTCCATAAATATTTTAGGATCAGCTTGTCAACTTCTTTTAAAACCTGCTGGAATTTTGACAGCAATTGCACCGAGTCTAGAGATCAATTGCTGTCTCAACAATATTGAATCTTCTGATCCATGAGCATGGTATATTTCTACATTTGTGTAGAATTTATGTATTTGTTTCTCAGCAGTTTTCTTGTAGTTTTGAGTGTTCAGATTTTGCATTTATTTTGTTAAATTTATTTCTAAGTATTTTTTCTTGATTATATTTTAAATGGAACTGTTTTCTTCATTTTTACATGTTTTACTACTAGAACAGGTAAATATAATTGAGTTTTTAAAATCTTATATCTGCTGAAATCACTCATTAGTCCTAGAATTTTTATATATTCCCTAAGATTTTCTGTATAAATTACGTTTTCTATGAATAGAGACACATTTATTTATTCTTTATTAATGTGTATGTCTTTATTTCTCATTGCATTATTGCACAGGCAAGAACATTCAGTCCAATATGAATAAAAGAGGTGAGAGCGGACATTCTTGCCTCATTCCCTTGGGAGAAAACATGCAGTCTTTTACTATTAAAGATGATGTTATCTTTAAATTTTTAGTACATGCCTTTTATCAGATTGAAGTTACCTTTTTTCCTGGTTTGTTAAGAGTTTTTTTATGGTTATTATTAATGGGTGTTGGATTTTGACAATGTGTTTTTCTGTTTCTGTTGACATGGTCGTATAACTTTTGTATTTTTTAATATAGTGTAGTACATGAATTCTTTCAGAGGTTAACCCAACTTTGAATTCCCAGAATAGACCCTACTTTGTCATGATATAAAATGCATTTTACATATTGCTGGATTTGACTTGCTATTATGTTGATAAGGATTTTTATATTTGTATTCATATGGGAATATTGTTCTGTAGTTTTATTTTCCTGTAAGATTTTTGTGTGGCTTTGATATCAGGGTAATACTGGCTCTATTAAATTAATTGGAAAGGGTTCCTTTTTTTTCTGTAGTTTCTGAAGACTTAAGTTAGTATTATTTCTTTCTTAAATGTGTAGTTGAATTCACCAGTGTAACCACTGGGATTGGCCTTCACATTTGGAGAAGATTTTGAATCACTGATTACTGATAAAATAAAAATATTTTATCAATATAGATATTCGGATTTTTCATTTCTTTTTTGAGCTCATTTTAGAAGTGTGCATCTTTCTAGGAATATGTACATTTCATCTAATTGTCTAATGTGAGTTTTTGTAATTGTCACTTAAAATTATTTTAATTTATGGTTAGTCTCTAGTCATGTCTCTTATTTTTGAGTTTATAATTGGCTGCTTTTCTCTCCCTCCCTCTCTCCCTCTCTCCCACCTTCCTTCCTTCCTTTCTCTTCTTCCCCTCACCCCAAATCCTCAGTCTACCTAGAAGTTTGTCATTTTTTTTAGCCTTTTCAAGAAACTTGCTTTATTTTAGTTTTTCTGTTGTGTTTTGATTCATGTTTTATTCATTTCTGCTCTGATCTTTTGAATTTCCTTTCTTTCTTCCCTTTATTTTTTCCCTCCTTTAGCTTCTTGAGGTAAAAACTATGATTACTGATTTTAGATCTTTCTTCTTTTAAATCTAGGCATTTAAAGCTGTAAATTTCCCTCTAGGCACTGACTTAATTGCATATCATACTTTTTTGGCATGTTTTACTTTCTATTTTCATTCAGTGAGAGAGATTTTCTAATTTCTGTTGTGATTTCTTATTGACCATGGATTATTTAGAAATGTTGTTTAATTTCCTAGTACATGGGGATTTCTCAGATTTCCTTCTGTTGATTATTTCTAATTTTATCCCATTATTGTTGGAGAATATTCTTATATGATTTTAGTCCTTCTCAATTTATTAAGTCTTGTTTTATGCCTAGCATATTAAATGTGCACTTGAAAAGAATGTGTATTGTGCTATGGTTATGTGAAATGTTCTATATATATCAGTTACGTCAAGTTGGTTAAGAGTTTAGCTCAGGTCTACTATATCTTCACTGATTTCTCTCTAGTTGGTATATCAACTATTAAGAAAGAGATATTGAAATTACCAACTAAAACGGTTGAATTGTCTATTTGTCTTTTCAATTAAATCCATTTTACATTGTGCTTTTGGGTCTCTGTTGTAGTCTGTGTTTGTGTGTATTTATAATTTTTTATATCCTGGCATGTTAACCTTTTCATTATTATTAAATATGTCTTTTTGTTTCTAGTTATATTCCTTGTCTTAAAATCTGTTCTGTCTGATATTGATGTACCCAAGAGCAGTGAAAACATGTCTACATAAAAACTTATTTACAAATGTTCACAGCAGTATTATTTTATAATGGCCAAAAAGCAGAAACAACACAAATGTGCACCAACTGATAAATGGATCAATAAAATGTAGTGTATCTACATTATGGAATATTATTCAGCAATAAAAACAAATGAATTACTGATACATGCTACAACACATCTACAACATAGATGAACATTGGAAACCTCATACTAAGTGAAGGAAGCCAATCACAAAAGACCACATATTGTATGATTCAATTTATATGAATTTTCCAAAATAGAAAAATCTACAGGACAGAAACTGGATTGATTAGATTAGGGCTGTGGGGGAAAATGGAGGATGATGGCTAAAGGGTGGGGGATTCTTTTGAGGATAACATTCTAAAATTTATAGTGATGGAGGCAAAGTTATGTCAAGGTACCAAAAGCTGTTGAATTAATACACTTTAAATAGGCAAATTATATGGTATGTGAGTTATCTCACCAAAGTCTTTTAAAAAATTTTTTTAAAGAACACATACACATCAAATTTGTTGACTATGATGAAACCAAGGAGATGTTACAGCCAAATAAAATGTTAAATACTGGATTGGACCTTGGAACAGAAAGAGGAACATTAGTGCAATAATTCGTGAAATTCTATTACAGTATTCAGTTCAGTTAATAGTATTGTTCTGATGTGATGTTAACGTTAGGTGAAACTGAACAAGGGGTATATGGGAACTTTGTACTACTACTGCAACTTTGGGTAAGTCTGTAATTATTTCAAAATAAAAAGTTATAGAAAAAACTATATGAGATAAGAGTGAAAATGCAACCTATGGATTGTAGTTCAGAATGCACCAATAATGGTTCATTGTAACACATGCACCACTGATATAAAATGTGAACAGTAGGGAGAACTGCATGGGGAAGGAGGGTATATGGGAACTCTCTACTATCAGCTCGATTTTCTGTAAATCAGAAACTGTAAAGTCTACTAATTTTAAAAAATTAGAAACTTCAAATTTCTATTTCTGAAAAAGGAATATGAAAGGATAATTTTAATATGCTATATTTTGAGAAAGAAAAAAAATCAGTGAAATTATTACAAACCCACAGGCAATTTAAAGTTCATCCTTGCAACACACTGTCTCTAGGAATCAGGCTGGCTCAGGAAATCAAGGAGGAAATGCAGTCATGAGAAAAATATGTCTCTTTCTTACAATCAACACAGAAGCCTTGAAAGAATGAAAACAAAATTAAGGAAGATAGAAGAGAGTGTTGCTTTGAAGAAAGGGTGCAATCTGTGAAGGCAGACTGGTCAGATTTAAATATAAAACAGGGCTTTGAAGGCCAGGGTAGGCTGATACAAGTGGGAAGTGGAGATGCACAGGGAATTCAATTGATCTAAAAGTAGACACTAGAGAAAGCAGAAACATCTTAATTTTTACAAATCAAAACAACCTTGGAAAGATTGGACCACATTGCACTCTGAGATCTTGGAAGATCTTGGCTCTTTTGTTGGATTTATTCAAGGAGAAAACTAGGATCAATCAACAGTTGAGAAGTTCCATCTTAAAACCACAAATAGAGAGCTCAGTAAGTGGGAACCATCCCATGAGGAATGGGCTACTATATGGGATGCTTACAGAAAACCTAGACAGATGTAAGAAGATTGGACCAAACACACAGAGTAGTCAAAGTGGTTTTAGTGAG
This sequence comes from Theropithecus gelada, assembly GCF_003255815.1. NCBI lineage: Eukaryota > Metazoa > Chordata > Mammalia > Primates > Cercopithecidae > Theropithecus > Theropithecus gelada. The sequence continues at coordinate 135,144,136 of NC_037676.1, forward strand.
TTTCAAGGTGAGGCAGCCATCTTCATGCAGTGGTGGAGATACAGACGCTACTTATGCCCCAAGGAAACATGCCTGAAAAATTTACAGAATGATGGCTTTAAAGTGAGGCACACTAATATGAGAGCCATTGAAGGGGCCAGGCAAAACAAGATAGTGTACATGTCTGAACTGTTGGTCACATGGCAGAATGTCTTGACAGAGACACTTGAGGAAGTGGCAGTGGACAAGATAGTTCTGAATGACTAATGCTTTGGGCAGTTCCAGAGTATATTGATTTTATTTCCTCAGATCTGAGAGAAACAAGTGGACAAAATCTAGTGGCATATAATATAAATATTTAAAATAAATATTTCTACAAAATATTAAAAATATTTCTACAAAAAACAGAACCAAAAGAAAGGCTCAAATCCGGCAAACCATCCCAGCCCAAAATGAATCAGCGAAGAAAGGAGAGTGACTTAAGCTAGTTAACCTATTAGAAAACAGGCTGGGCCTTTCAGAAAGCAAAGGGGAGAACCATAGTGGAGAACAAAATGTCAGTGTCATATTTCTCTACAGCAGAAAACAATGTAGCAAAACAACTACTACTCAAGACTCAAAATAAAGAAAAGCAGTGTTTTCCGGAGCAACGGGCTTCTAATCATTACCAGTCCCATAGAGTGACAGCCTTCAAAAACCTCCATAAGCTAAAACTGATATTTCCACTGAAAAAAAATGGGGGACAAGGAGGAAACATTCCCAAGGGTAAGATTTCAGAGGGTTGCAAAATTCCAGGGCAAAGCCAGTGTGAGACAGGGTTGTGCCTGGCTGTTCACAAGAGCCAGTAGAAGTACGGCCAGATACATCCACCTTCAGTGTTTCACATTGGGCTCAAAGGAGAAATAAAAACTGAGAGGTTTCAAGTATGTTCAATATAAGGAGATGCATCTTAAATAAGACTAGCATCTGGGGCTACCACCATTGAAACATTCTCATTTTTTCAAGAAAAATGATATCAAGTGTTTATTGCATGCCAGGTACTACTATGCATCTTATATTTATTACTTCATTTATAATTACATCATCCTATGAAGATGGGCACGAATAGCATTTTATATGTATTACTTCATTTATAATTACATTATCCTATGAAGTTGGGCACTAATAGCATTACAACTTTGTGGATGAGGAAATTGGGGCACAGAGAGATGAAATAGTCCTCTTGGTAGAGTGTCATGGAGACCAGAACCACTCTGATGAATTCAGGGTGACTCTGATGGATGGTCTTTTCCTCTCCAAGTGTCAACCATTCTTTCTTTAATGGTAGGGACCCCTGGACTTAGGCAGAATATGGAGGGAGGCATTTTGGGAAACTTGGGAGTGCTTCTGCCTCATTCCTGATTTTCAGTCTATGAGAATAATTCTTCCCTAAATGCTCTTGGCTTCTTGTTTCATCCCTTTTCCATAGATGTTGATAGTTACCTGGTTAATGAGTAACTTTTCCTTTTCCTAATGTAAACATTTTTACTATAAACTTTTGCTATGAATTTCTCTTTCAGTACTGCTTTAGCTGTGTTCAACAAATTTTGTTATGTTGTATTTATATTTTAATGCAGTTCAATGTATTTTAAAATATCCTTTGAGTCTTCCTCTTTGATCCATGGCCTCCCAAAGTGCTGGGATTACAGGCATGAGCCATGCTGGTCCTCTCTGTTTTCCATTTAAGCACCCAGGGGATACTTAAAGTATGCTAAGTTTCTAAGAGATTGGAAAATTTCCTGTTGTCTTTCCCTTATTTATTTCTACTTTGATTCCTTTTGTTAACAGAACACATTCTGTATGATTTCAATTCTTTTAAATTTGTCAACATTTATTTTATGGCTCAGCATATGGTCTATCTTGGTATATGTTCCATGGATGCTTGAAAAGAACATGTATTCTTCTCTGTTGGATGGAGTATTCTATAAATGTTGATTAGATGCTACTGGTTGATGGTGTTGAGTTCTTTTGTATCCTTGCTGATTTTCAGTCTAGTTGTTCTATCAGTTGTTGAGGGAGAGGTATTAAAGTCTCCAATTACAATTGATTTGTCTATTTCTCCTTTCAGTTCTATAAGTTTTTGCCTCACCTATTTTGCAGCTCTGTTGTTTAATGCATACACATTAGGATTGCTATCTTTTCTTGGAGGATTAATCCTTAGGTCATTACGCAATATTCCTTTCTGTCCCTCAGAATTTTATTTGCTATTTTTATTTGCTAATTTTTTATTTGTCTGATATTAGTAAAGCCACTCCTTTCTTTTGATTAATATTTGCATGGTACATCATTTTTCATTCCTTACTTTCAACCACCTATGTTATTATAGTTGAAGTGAACTTTTTGTAGACAGTATATTGGTAAGTCATATTTTATTATACACTCTGCCAACCTCTGTCTTTTAATATTGTATTAATTTTAACCATATTGTAATAATTGATATTTTGGGGCTTAAAGCTGCCATTTTAATTTAAATTTTATTTTATTTTTGAGACAGAGTCTTGCTCTGTCACCCAGGCTGGAGTGCAATGGCATGATCTCAGCTCACTGCAACCTCCACCTCCTGCGTTCAAGTGATTCTTCTGGTTCAGCCTCCCAAGTAGCTGGGACTTCAGGTGTGCACCACCCTGCCCATTTTTGTATTTTTAGTAGAGACGGTGTTTCGCCATGTTAGCCAGGCTGGTCTTGAACTCCTGACCTCAGGCGATCCACCTGCCTCGGCCTCCCAAAGTGCTGGAATTACAGGCATGAGCCATGCTGGTTCTCTCTGTTTTCCATTTCTCTATTTTCTTTTTTCTCCCTTTCCGTGAGTTACTTAACTTTTTTTTTTTTTTTAGAATTATATTTTGATTTATCTTTGACATTTTTTGAGTGTATCTCTTTGTACAGCTTTTTCAGTGACTGCTCTAAGTATTACATTATACATACATAACATATAATGTACTGGTATTGGCAACTTTCCCATTTTTAGTGAAGTATAGAAAGCTTATCCCTTTTTCATATTTTTACCCTCCATCATTTATAATATAATTGTCTTAAATATTACCTCTCTGTTTAGTTAAAACCACATCAGACAGTGTTGTTATTTTTGTTTCAATCATCAAAGATAAGTTAGAAAACTCAGGAAGAGAAGAACGAACTATCACATCTACCCATTTCTTTTCCATTTAATTGTTCCTTTTTCTTTACTAATGTTTCAAGATTTCTTTTTTTGTCATTTTCATTCTGTTTTGAAACTTGCTTTAGCCATTCTTTTAGGGAAGATCTTTTGGTGACAAATAGTTTTCCTTCACCTGAGAATCTCTTGATTCTTGTCCTCATTCTTAAAAAAATATAGTTTCACTGGATATGGAATTCTGGACTGACAATTCCTTTCTTTCAGCACTTGAAAAGTGTCGTACCATAACCTTCTGCCCTCCATTATTTTTCATGAGAAATCTGCTATTATTCAAATTGTTTTTCCTCTGTAGGAAAGATGTTTCTCTCTTGCTACTCTCACAAGTTATTTTTGTCTTTAATTTTCAGATATTTGACTTTGATATGTTTTGGTATTGGTTTCTTTGAGTTCATACTCTGGTGTTTACTCAGTTTCCTAAATCTGTAGTTTTATGGCTTTTGCCAAATTTGGAAAAATTTTCAGCCATTATTTTTTTCAAATTTTCAGTTTTACCTTTTTTTTTCTTTCTTGCATTCTGATAACATGAATGTTAGATCTTTTGTTATAGTTCTGTAGGTCATTGAGGTTCTTTTTATATTCTCTTCTCTGTGTTTTTCAAATTGGGTTATTTTTATTGTTCTGTCAAGTTCCTGGGTTATTTTCTCTGTTCCATTTTGTTGTGAGGCCACATATATCGAGTGTTTTGTTTTGGTTATTTTCTTTTTTAGTTCTAAAATTTCCATATGGTTATTCTTTATATCCTCTATTTCTTTACCAAGGAATTCTATTTTTTTTCACCTGCTTCGAATACATTTATAATTGCTCACTAAAGCATTTTTATGATTGTTTTAAAATCCATATCAAATAATTCTGATATCTGTGTCACCAGATGCTGGCATATATTGATAGTCTTTGCTCACTGAAGTTGAGATTTTTCCTAGTTCTTGGTACAATTAATGATTTTTGATCAAAACTTGAACAATTTGGGTGTTAAGAAACTCTGGATCTCATTTTAGAAGAACTGTTATGACATCACTGCATTGGGAAACAGGAGATGCCACTTCATTACTGCCAGGTGGGGCTGGAAGTCCAAGTTGTTACTCCATTGACACCTGGAAGCTGTTGTGCTTTTCTGTACTGCTGGGCGGGGATGGCAATTCAGTCTCTTCTCTCTGCTGATGCCACCCCGCCTGGGAGGGTCAGGGTTGCCTCGTTACTGCTCATCATGTGGCCTTTCATGGACACCACTTGGAGATGGCCTTGTTACTGCTGGACAATTATGAAAGTCCTGATTCTTCACTAGGTCTCTTCTGACACCACCTAAGTGGCAAGGGGGAGAGTGACACCTTATTACCACTGGATGAGAGCAGAAGTTCAGGCTCCCTACAAGGTCTCCACTGATACAGCAGAAAGAGGAGGCTCATTCCTGCCCAGCAGGGTAAAAGTCACAGCTCCACACTCTGCCTCCTCTGACAAACCCAGTCAGGGGGATTGGGGAACCTCCTTACAGATTGACACGGGTGGAAATCTGGGCTCCTCACTTGACCTTGGCTGGCTTGGTGGGGTTAGAGACAAATTTTCTGAGATATTTGATATAGTAAAGAGGTTGTTATCTGAAAGTTTCCTGTCTTACCAGTCTGCCACCCTTTCCTGGAACTTTGGCTCAAGAGGCTTTTCTGGGGGCTTGTTTTGTCCGTGCTCATTGGCATTTCTGAATGTCCAGCTTCTCCAACATCTCATCTGAGACACAGGAGGCCAAATAAAATCCAGGAAACTCCTACCATATATCTCGTCCCTCTGATCCTGAGGTTGATAGCCAGTCTTTCTTCTCTCTACCTTTCAGTGCCTTCTTATGTTTATTTTATATATAATATTCATGGTTTTAGCTATACTTAGTAGGAGGTATAGGGAAAAGTGTATTTTTCACTCCATCTTTCTGGGGTGAGAAACCAAGAACCAGAAATGTTTATTATTGCCATAGAAACCTAGGAGAAGAAGGGTTGTGGTTTTGTGTCCCTGGGTATGTAGGGGATGGGGAGAAGCTGTCCGTAAGTGGTAGCAGGGATCCAGCAATATAGTGGCAGGCTGGACTAAAGGAGAGATGACTGGGAAGCAATTCCCTGTGGTGCATGACAGCTGATAGATGGATGTCAGAAACAGTGGTGCCTGATGATGCATTTGAAGCCATTTCCTCCCCTATATTCCTCTTACTCTCCATCTCCCCCTAAATCTTCAGTAAGCACCTATTATATGAAGCACCTTAGTATTAAAGAATGACGGAGATGAAAGGGAAGGTTATGCAGTTGTATTTTGGGCCAAGGAGACTGGGAGAGGTGGCAGGGCCAGGGATGAAGAGTCTGCCAGAGTGATGGAGGTCTGAGCAAGGAGCAAGTTGGTGAAGAAAGATTAGGACATTGCCATGTGGAGTCGTTGTGGAAGCCTGTATGTTCTCAGAGCTCAGTGGAGAAGAGGTAAAAGCAGGGACCAGTAGCTGAGTCATTATGAGAAAGAGGTTTCAGGGTGGTGGAAGTGACACATGGGCTCGATTCTCTTGAAGCTTGATGCTTTGTTGCTTGAGTGGAGAGAAGCACCTCTGCTTTTGCGTATGGAGGGAAGCTCTTTGCATGGATTTTGAAGGCAGCCTGTGCATTTCGGAGTACTGAGTGCTCCCCCACAGGCTCCTAACGCCTTGCTGCTTCTCTAGGTGGGGTCTGATGTGGAGTCAGCTCACAGGCTTGCCATTCCTCTCTCGTAGTACTCTTCATTCCAGTGATATCCTGGCCTGCTTCATGAACCCTGAGACCAGAGGTCCTAAAGCACCAAACCCAGTGAAGCAGAGACACCTCTGGCATGGTTCTGTGGGTTGCTTCTCAGGGACGAGGCCAGCGAGAATGATTCAGCACAGAGGCCAACCTGTGCAAGCTTTATGCATGCATTTTAGGGCAATGGGAAGCATGGTGAGTGAGGTTTGTGGTAAATCTTTAACCGCATTCAATTTTTTCTAAGATTTATCTGCTTTAGAGCATGTAGAAATGGAGAAATGACCATGGACTGCACAATGCTGTGCTTATTATATTGCTGTAGAGAGAAGGATGCCGCCGGCTCTCCATAGCCTGGGGTGAACTTGGCCTATGTAATGGGGCAGCAGGGCGTCAGGCAGGTAAGTTCTTCTTCTTGTATTGCCTTTTCCAGTAAATGTCAATACACTCCCCAGCTCACCTTTGCCTAACATCTAGGTCTTAATCCAAGTTGTCCTCCCCAGGGTGAATTGATCTCCCTTCCACGACACCTCCTGAGCATCTGTTGGCTGAGTCTCCATCCCCAACAGCACATCACAAGGTGTCGATTCCATATCACAGAATGGAAACTGTGTTTTGATTCACCGGGATCCAAACACTCTTTTTGTAGAATCTACAAAGTGACATGGATGGTCATATTTTAGAGGACTATCCCTGCAGCTAGTGGGGAAACCCTGGTGAGGGGCAGTACAGCAGGCTATTCTGGCTGGCTGGTTCTGGGCTGAGGGGATGTGATGGAGGCAGGAAGAGTGAGGATGCAGAGGAGGGGAGGACCCAATAAGTAGAAATGAGCAGCAGCCTGGTAGGACCTGGAGGCTGATAAGACTTGAGGAGAGAGGCTTAGGATGGGGCTTGGATTTGCTATCACAGAGACAGCCAATGGTGTGATGTCAGGAGAAAGGTTGAGGAGTTCAGATTAGGATGTGTTGAATTTGAAATATCTGTAGGGTGTCCAGGCAGAGTGGACCTAAGCTCAAAAAAGTCTGGCTGGAGACTGAGCTAGAGAGAGATGTGGGAGCTCCAGGCACGTATGGTCCCCAGGAAGGATGGGCAGAGCACGGGTTCTCACCTGTTTTTAATCCCACACCCTGACACTTAAAATGACTGTTTTGTTTTACTTTCTCTAGTTTGTATCATGAACCCAACAATGATGACAGTAGCTGTTATGGAGTGAATTGTGTCCTCCCCGCAATTCCATATTCTGAAGTCCTAAACCCAGGACCTCAGAATGTGATTGCATTTGGAGGTAGGGTCTTTAAATAGGTAATTAAATACATAATGAGGTCACAAGGGTGGGCTCTAATCCAATATGACTGGTGTCCTTAAAGGAAATAAATATTAGGACACCAACACACACACACAGGGAAGACCAAGTGAGGACACAGGGAGGAGATGGCCATCCGCAAGCCCAGGAGAGGAGCCTTCAAAGAAACCAACACTGCTGACATCTTGATCTTGGACTTCCAGCCTTCAGAACTATGGGAAAATAAATTTCTGTTACTTAAGCCACCCAGTCTGTGATACTTTGTGATAACACCCATAGCAGACTAGTACAGTAGCTAACACTGGATACTTATTATGTGTCAAATGCTGTTTTAAGCACTTTGCATATCTTAACACATATAATATTCATAACCCTATTTGTGGAAGGTAGTACTGTCTACGGCACGGCAGCTATATCAGCCCCTTTATTTCCCCCAAGGTTTGGAGTCTCTTCCACTTTCCAGCTTGTCCTCCTGCCCTTCACTCTCCCAGGGACCATGTCCTCCAGATTCTCACAGGTCCCTCCGTCTCTCCTCAGGTGCCAGGCTCAGCAACCTGCCCCATTACCTGCCAGTTCCTGACCCTGTCTGTCACTAGCTCCTTACCCAGCTGGGCTGGTCTTCTGAATACTTGCTGTTCCCTGGCATGATGCTTTTGCAAAATAAGAAAATCAATAATAATAATAATAATAACTACTCGCGTCTAGTGAGCATGTGCTCTTCATATCTATTTATTCTCTTACAAATACCTTAACAAATGGGACATATTATTATTCTCCTTTTAACTTTGCTTTCTAGAGAAGGAGGCTTGGGCTCAGGGAGATGAGGTGAGTTTTCCCAGGTCTCACAGGAATAGGACTGAAGGAAGGAAGCCTTGTTTGCCAGGAGAAACCGAACTTACATACAGGATTTCTGTGGAATACACAGTTCCTGCTTTCTTTTTGTTGACACAGTCTGAGGTCCTAGGAAAGAGAGGAGAAGAATAGAAATATGAATATGAGTGTGTGTGTGTATTTTGCTTCCCTCACTAAAGTTTTCACAGTCTGTATTAATGAGGGCATGATTTTACCTGTTTTGTTCTCTGCCATATCCTCATTGCTAGATTAGGTGCCTGCTACTGTGGAGCTCTAAAATGTTGTTAGAGAAAGAATAGAAGAAAGAAAAGAAGGAAAGAAGGAAGAAAGAAAAGAAAGGAGGAAGGAAGGAAAGAAGGAAGGAAGAAAGAAAGGAAAGAAGGATAGAAGGGAGAAAGGAAGGAAAGAAGGAAGGAAGAAAGAAATGAAAGAAAGGAAGGAAGGAAAGAAGGAAGGAAGGAAGAAATGAAAGAAAGGAAGGAAGGAAAGAAGGAAGGAAGGAAAGAAGGAAGAAAGGAAGACAACAAAGGAAAGAAAGAGAAGGAGAAAGGGTTGGGGGTGGGGAGGAAAGAACAAAGGATTGCTTTTCCCTCACTATGGGCTTGAGCCTGTTGCCTCCAAGGATACAGAGCTTTGGTCTTTACCCATAAAGAAGGATTTTGAAGTCACCCCACCCAGTTCTGTTCCCCCACAGTTTAGACAAGATCCTCATGCTCCACTGGCCACACGAGTGCCCGCAGAAGGAGCAGGCACAGGTGGAGGGAGCTCCTTGTGACCAGCAGAGAAAACAGGATGGGGCACTGCCTCACTGAGGACCTGTGGGTGGGAAGGAAAGTGCCAACAGCAGCTCTATAAAAGCTCCCTGGCCAGGGGACCTAGGGCAAGCAGTAGTTTCTCCTCCTTCCTCCTGGGAAGGGCCAGGAAAATGGCCCTGGTCCTGGAGATCTTCAGCCTGCTGGCCTCCGTCTGCTGGGTGTCGGCCAATATCTTTGGTAAGTTGTGAGGCCATGGAGCCAGACATGGGGAGGGAGCTCCAGTGTCAGCCAGGCTCTGCCTTGGGCCTTTGAACAGATGCAATCGAATTTAATCTTCACAAATGCCCACAAGTCAGTAATTTGCTTTTTCTTTTTTTTTTTTTTTCAGATAAAGAGGCAGATCTAGAGAGAGGCAAACTGAATTACTTGAGGTCACAGAGCTAGTGATTGATGGAGCAGAGATGGGAAATGTGGTTGATCTTCCTAATTCAATTCTAGGTCACCCTCGCCCCGCCATTTTGGCAAACTTTTGGCATTGACCTTGGGTTTTTATCCCCTTAGCTATTCCAAAGTCTGTGTCATCCATAAGAGGTATTTAAGAAGCCATAGAAAAAGAAATCTACTTGTGGAGTGAAATAGCCCTAAGTTCTGTCCTTGGCTCAGCCACTAACCCGTGTGACTTGGGGCAAAGTGCCAAGCTTCTGTGTTTTTTTTTTTTTTGTTTTGTTTTTTATTTAAAAAGTAAACAAATAACACATGCCTCATGATGTGGTTGTGATTTCTGGGTAGGATCCTGTGTGTTATAAGAGTTCTCAATGGAGAATACGTCATGTATGTTATTAATTAATTTGTATTTCAATGTGTATCTGGAAGGTGCTACATCTGCAGGGCATGGCTTGATAGATTCAAGAACTTCCTTATGGTTCTCTAACTTACTCCAAATAGCCTCACGAGAATTGCGGCGGGGTGGGGGTGGGCGGGGAATGTGTAGTCCCAGCGTTGATTTTGGAATCCTTCACTTGCCAGCTACGTGACTTTGGGCACACGACTTTCACTGCCTGAGAGTTGCTGCCTCATGAGTGACAAGGATATATTGCCTGTCACCTCTTAGGGGAATGTTGCACATTGAATGAGTTAATGTCATACTGGAAAAAAGTGTGCTTAGCTGCCAAATTTTAAGATAGGCTGTCATAGGTAATGATGATAATCCTGGAAAAGCACCTGTGCTTATGAGAGCCCATCTCTCCTGGCAGCCCAGTCCACACTCTTCTCTGGTGAATCACTTTTCTTTTCCTAGAGTACCAGGTGGATGCCCAGCCCCTTCGTCCCTGTGAGCTGCAGAGGGAAAGGGCCTTTCTGAAGCAAGCAGACTACGTGCCCCAGTGCGCAGAGGACGGCAGCTTCCAGTAAGGCTTATGTCAGCAGCAGCTTATGTCAGTAAGGCTTGGACCTCTCAAGGTCCAAGATGCCATAAACAGCATCTCATGCCTTCCCCTCTCTTCCCAAGCTCTGCCCTACAACTCCTTTGTGCTTGTGAGGCTTGGTCACTGTCATTTGGAGGTGCCCGCCTTTCAGTTCCCCAAGCTGATCAACACTGGACAATCTGACCACGTGAACCCCAATCCATGCTTCATCCTCCCACTGCCCTCCCTTCTCTTCCTGACATCACTCTTTCTGTGATGGCTTGAATAAACGATGTGTGTGGGGGTGGGGCAGAGTTGAGGGGGTGTCAAATGATCTGTGCTTTGGGACCTCTCCCTCTTCCAAGTATCCTCTTGAGAAGCTGGGGTGGTGGAAGCAGAGGCTGCCTTGACTTCCCAGTCCTTAGCTGCCGCCGACCCTGCCCGGGCCAGCTCTCTAGGCTGCCTCTGGGCTTCTGGGCCACTGTCTCCTCATTGAGCTGCTCTCTGAAAGGGGTTTCTCCAGCTGCCCTAATGCAGAGTTGGGGCCTGAGACCCTCTCTGTGGTGAGTGTGGTAATAATCTAGACAATTCTTCCCTGCGGAATAGACAGGAATCCTTTGCACTGTGCAGGCAATTGAAATTTCCCTGTGCTATTCCAGTCATGTTGAATCAGGGGAACTCCATCTCTATGACTGCGTTCTGGGAAACATCTGTGAAACATCCCTCCCTGTCACTATCTTATGTACACTCTTAACGTGTACTAACCTCCCACCAGTGTACAGAGACGCTTAGATCTCTGGGAATTCTGGAACAGCAAGGAAGGAGTTAAGGAGGAAGTCTCACTTTCCCCAGCCTTATTTATGTTCCCATTCCCACGTCTCTTGTTCCAGGCTCTTGCAGTTTCAAACCTGGCTTCTCTTCAGGAGGCTTTGCATACGCTGTTCCCTTTACCTGGAATATCTTTTACTTTCTTATACCTCCGACCATCCTGCAGGTCTCAGTTCAGTCATGATTTCTGAGGAGTCAACTCTATGACCTGGCCTGATCCCACCCATGTGCTTCCCACTATACCCTGCCGGCCCCTGACCCCACTAACATCCCACCCCCAAGTCCCCACTCCCTATCCATACAGTGTGGGCACTGCCTTTACCCTCTGCAGCCTCATAATGACTGAGGACACTTGGTGGATGTGGCTGAAGCCCTGCACTCCAGGGTGGATCACTTGCTTCGGGGCTGGCAGGCTGGATACGTGGTGAATGAATGGCTGGGGCAGGAGCCAGAGCAGGTGTTAGCCAGGCAGGAAAAGTGGGGCTTTTCCATTCCCAGGTCAGCCACCCTTCTCCACTCCACTCTCTCCCTAATTTATACGAACCAAAACTTGGAAGAATTGAAACAAAGAAGAAAAGTAGCCTCGGTGGGAGCCGGCGTGTGGCTTTGGGGGCCCATCCCAGAGTCACCTGGTCTGTGTCTCCTCCTCAGGCCTGTCCAGTGCCAGAACGACGGCCGCTCCTGCTGGTGTGTGGGTGCCGATGGCAGCGAAGTGCTGGGCAGCAGGCAGCCAGGCCGGCCTGTGGCTTGTAAGTGGGAATGGGGGACGTCCCTTGGAGGGAACCTGCTAGGACAACTCACTTCCAGGAACGAGCACTGGGTTTGGGTGGGTGGCTGAGCAGGTCCTCCCTCTGGGCTGCTGGCTTCTCCTCTGTGAATAAGAATCGTTCCTTGCAAGCCGTGGAAGGCCCTCTTTCCTGCAGGGCCACTGTGAAAGGCCAGTCATTTGTTCAACAAATATCTACCCAGTTCCTCCCATGAGCCAGGCACCGTGCCTGGTGCTGAGAAGACAATGGTGAACAGATATCAACGTCTCCTGAAATCAGAAAGTCACCAGAAAAATACCAAGTGCCTTCTCACCCGTAGTGTGAGGTGTTTCTAAAATTTAAGACTTGGGTCCAAGCTATCCAGTTAAAGTAATTATTGTAGTGAGTAATCAAAGAAACACAGTCCCCATTTAAAGCATGTCATAACCCTAAAACAACAGTTAACTTAAGGCAACCACCTCAAAATGAGGAAATTGAACCTAAAACCAAAACTGTCCTTTGATGGATTAAAAGCTCTGTTTGGGGCACTGGTTTTATGCATCTAGTGTGGCTGTCATGGGAGCATGCTGACCCCATACTCTCCTGCTGTGTGAGCTTGGCTGAGTCAGGCATCCTCACTGAGCTATGGGTCCTCATCTGTAACATAAATATAGCATCTGCCTTGTATGATGTTGTGAGGATTTAGAACACGTGTAAACACTGGGCACATAGTAGGTATTCAATAGGGGGCGATCGTTGCTAATGTCTCAGTCCATTTGTGTTGCTATAAAGAAATGCCTAAGGCTAATTTATAAAGAAAAGAGGTGTGTTTGGCTCACAGCTCTGCAGGCTGTGCAGAAGCATGCCACTAGCTTCTGCTGCTGGTGAGGACCTCAGGCTGCTTCCACTCATGGTGGAAGGGGAAGAGGAACCATCTGTGCAGAGATCATGTGATGAGAGAAAGCTAGAGAGACAGAGGGTGGAGGTGCCAGGCTCTTTTTAACATTCAGCTCTTATGGACACTAATAGAGCTGGAACTCACTCACTCCGAGGGAAGGCATTCATCTATTCATAAGGGATCCACCTCCAGGACTCAAACACCTACTACATTGGGGATCAGATTTCAACATGAGATTTGGAGGGGACAAATGCTGAAACCATAGCAGTTAATGTCGCTAACCTTCACTCAGAGTGGTGAAGCAGCTTCCCCAGGGTTACACAGCGAGCCCGGGGAGAAAACTGGACTCAGAAAAGCTCTGCAAATACGAGGCCTGCACTCGATCCCATCTCCCCTCCACAGTACTGTGCTCTGGGATACCTGACTGATTGATGTAGCACCAGCGAGATCTACCCTTCCCTAACTCAGTCCGCAGGATACTAGCTAGGCCTGTTCTGTGGCTGCCACCCCATCACTGAGTGTCCTTGAGTGTGTCATTACCCTCTCAGCTGTGTCGCTCTGGGGAGGAAGCATGAGTTTCCCTGGGCTCAGTCCCTGGAAATTTCCCCACAGTTCTATCTAACACTGCTCCTTGTACCCACAGGTCTGTCATTTTGTCAGCTACAGAAACAGCAGATCTTGCTGAGTGGCTACATTAACAGCACAGACACCTCCTACCTCCCTCAGTGTCAGGATTCAGGGGACTACACGCCTGTCCAGTGTGACGTGCAGCAGGTCCAGTGCTGGTGTGTGGATGCAGAGGGGATGGAGGTGTACGGGACCCGCCAGCTGGGGAGGCCAAAGCGATGTGAGTTTCACTGAGCGCCTGCACCCCTAGAGCTGGGAAGGGGCTGAAGCTTTCCTCACTGCCATCCGAAGCGTTTAGGGTTTCCTGCCGAAATGGGCAGAGAACCAGGTCCACAGTAGGGAAAATAAAAGCTTCAAAGGGAAGGTTTTATTATTCTCATATTTCCATATGGTAGACAAGCCATATTTGCTGGCTGATCATTAGAAACATGAGCAGGATTTCATTGAACGTTGTGAGTCTCCTGTTGCAGACCCAAGTCACTGCGTGGGTCTCTAACTGTCACGTGTATAGTGCAAGCACAGCCATGTGCTGCATATGGGTGTTTTGGTCACCAATGGACCACATACATGACAGTGGTCCCATAAGATTATAATAGAGCTGAAAAATTCCTATTGCCTAGTGATGTAATGATGATATTGACCCCGAGCAGGCTTAGGCTAATGTGTGTGTGTATCTGTTCGTTTTTAACAAAAAAAGTTTAAAAGTAAAACAAAAATTTAAAATGGGGAAAAGTTTATAGAAGAAGGATATGAGGAAAGAAAATATTTTTGTACAGCTGTACCATGTGTTCCTGTTTTAAGCTAAGTGTTTTAAAGGTGTCAAAAGTTTTAAAAAATTAAAAAATTTATAAAGTAAAAATGTTGCAGTACGCTAAGGTTAACTTATTATTGAAGAGAGAGAAAAATTATGAACTTAGTGGAGCCTGAGTGCGCAGGGTTGATAAAGTCTGCAATAGTGAACAGGAATGTCCTCGGCTTTCACATTCACTCACTGACTCACCCAGAGCAACTGCCAGCCCTGCAAGCTCCGTTCATGCTAAGTACCCCATACAAGTGTACTATTCTTTATCTTTTATACTGTATTTGTACTGTACCGTTTCTATGCTTAGGGATGTCTAGATACACAAATACCATTGTCTTACAATTGCCTACAGTATTCATTACAATAACATGCTGTACAGGTTTGTAGCCTGGGAGCACTAGGCTAGACCGTACAGCCCAGGTGTGCCGTAGGCAAGTCATCCAGGTCTGCAGAAGTACACTCTATGATGTTTACACAACGATGAAACTGCCGAACGATGCATTTCTCAGAGCTCGTCCCCACTGCTAAGGGACACATGACTGTATATGCTGCTCAACTGCAGAAACGTGTCTACTCATACATAAGAATTTTTTTTTTTTTTTTTTTCATGAAAATGTTTAGGTCCAAGGAGCTGTGAAATAAGAAATCGTCGTCTTCTCCACGGGGTGGGAGACAAGTCACCACCCCAGTGTTCAGCAGAGGGAGAGTTTATGCCTGTCCAGTGCAAATTTGTCAACACCACAGACATGATGATTTTTGATCTGGTCCACAGCTACAACAGGTAAGGGGAGCCAGGGTGTGCCTGTCACTGGGCCATCACCTGCTGAAGCCCACACTCACCTTGAGCTGGGGGCCTCCATGTGTCATACGTGCAGCATGATAAGGAATTAAGAGCCACCTCATTCTCATGAGCCGTGCTGGGCATGTAAAGTGCCACGGCATTTTTTAACAAGGCAAACTGGCAATCGGTATTTAATGAAAAATAGATGTGGCCTCTGGCCAATGAAATGTAAAACATCAGAATGTGAAGACATATGGGCTAGGTGCCTACTGCATCATTTTTCATTGTAGCAGGAAACTGGGAATAAAGTGATCATCAAAAGGTGGCTGGCTGCATAAATGTGAATCTGCCATAACTATTTATGTAGCCATTAAAAAGACTGCATTAGAGCTGCTAGAACATTTGACCTGGAGAGGAGGCCACAGTATATTGTGATAATACAATACAAGATACAAAGCACAGAAAATATAATATGCTTTAATTTTTAAAGAACAAATAAGCAAAAAGATTCTTTATACATGCTTATATGACTATATTACTATGCAGGTCTCTGCACAAGACTATGTGAGCACAGAGTATAAGAGGAAGGAGCATACAGTACGTGGTCATCCCGGGCTGCTTTAGGGCCAGGGCTGCTCTGCAGAAGAAAGAGTAGGCAGAAGGCCGGGTGCAGTGGCTCACATCTGTAATCCCAGAACTTTGGGAGGCCGAGGTGGTCAGATCATGAGGTCAGGGGTTCGAGACCAGCCTGGCCAATATGGTGGTACACCGTCTTTACTAAAACGAATGCAAAAACTAGCCAGATGTGGTGGCATGCACCTGTAGTCCCAGCTACTCCGGAGGCTGAGGCAGGAGAATCACTTGAACCCGGGAGGCAGAGGTTGCAGTGAGTCGAGATTGTGCCACTGCACTCTAGCCTAGGTGACAGAATAAGACTCTGTCTCAAAAGAAAAAAATAAAATAAAATAAAACATAAGTAAATAGAGAGGAGGCAGAAGGGGGATCTGCAGAAAAGGAAAAAAGGCAACATTCCCAAAAGCATGGATATCATTATATTTGTGAATTTTTGTAAACTGTGTGTATATGTGCACTTATGAATAACTTTAAAAATGTAAATAATGATATAAACAGATAAAGGAATTATAGATCTTGATCCAAATAGCCAGGGTAGCTTCTGGTCATCCACGGTGGCCACTTGTTTATGTAAAGGGTTCATGCAGACTTCAGATGTAACTGAACCATTTGGATTAAAAAGAAAAATGAATACTAGTCTGCAAAGACTGATATGAATTCTCTTGGAGAACTTGAGCCTCTCTGTGGCTGGCTTCCAAAACAACCAGTTTCTTTCCCTGTGTGAGGGAGGAAATTCTCATGGGCTGTGCCAGGAGGAATCTCAGACTAGCAGCCTGTGTGCCGAACTGTCCCTTAGGCAGACGTTGTTGGAACTGCATCATATCTTAAAAACTGGAAACTTTTATTAGGTTATACCGCATGAAATTTCCATTTTTGTAGGTTAAAAAGTAGTTGAACATGAGCAGTTTCATATGTTCAACCTAAAACACACAATTCTGAATTCCTGATTTTAAAGAACAAGGGCGGGAAGCTGCACACACGCACTCACTGGTGGCATCAAGACACTGGCTTTGCTGCTCCTTTTACACCAAGGACTCGCCCTTCTGTGCTCCAGGTCCCTCCGTGCTCTGTTGCCACACACCTGCCTACTTCATCCATTTATATGACCTGCCTGGTCCTGCCTTCTGCCTGGTCCTGTCTTCTGCCTTTGCCACTGCTTAGCACAGTGACCTGGCCGCTTACTCTCTCAGAGCCTCAGTGTTCCCTTCCATCAAATGGAGGACAATGCCCTGCTCATTACATCATAGTGAAGATTCGATGAGGCCTCACCTATGAAACCATGGGTGCGAATTTACAAAGTTGTAAATTACTATACTTCCGTAGGGAATTCTCATGCATCAGCCAGCTTCAGCAAACGTAGGTTAGATTTTTTCCCTCCAGACCTGGCCTGCCTGCGAGCACATATAAATCTCAGCCAGTTTTACTGAATGCTCATTGCTGCAAACCAACGTATTCTCAGTTCAAGATCACCTGACTGCTTACTATATATAGGGAATTTTATATCCTTTAACCTACCTTAATACTTACAGAAATAATTAGATAATTATTGTCCCTACTATAAAAATGATTACTGAAACACAGAGGTAAAGGAACTCATGCTAATAAGCTTAGGTGCTAGAACTGTCTGGCTCCTTTTAGTAACCCACATAATATAACTCATCTCTGTTCCCCCAGTGCATGGCATACAGCCTTGCATGCAGCAGGTCTGGAATCTGTGCTTAAGGAACTGGTGAATGATCCGAGGGTGGGTGCCACATTGAGGTTGAGGTACAATTCACAGCTATTTCCACAAGAGGGCAGTCGAGTTAAATGCAAAAGTTCAGAACTACGCATCCTTTGTTTAAAAGAAACACAAAAATTTACTCCTGAAATGGGATCCTTTTCATTTTGTAAGCAAGCATGTCTCTGAGCAAATTCTGGTATTGAAAGGTCATGGGAAGGGTTGAGTGGTTGGTTACTGGAAGCCCAGCTGTAATCAGGGATTTTCCGACACTTAAGTAGACCTGGGCAGTCGCTGGCCCAGTGACTCCTCTGGGCACAGTGGAAGGAGCCTTGGAGGCCATATAGAGGGCCTAAGCTTAGCAACTCAGGTTTCCAGGTAAAATACGAGACGGCAAGTTATGTTTGAATTTCAGACAGCAAAGAGTAATTTTTTTTTTTCAATGTAAGTATGTTTCAATATTGCAGCAAGCATTTGAAGCCTGGGGTTGGGGAAGGGTATATCATAATCACCATCAGACTTGGATTTCTGAAAGAATGGAATGGTGAGGGGAGAGCAGAGTGTGTGCAAGGAGGCAACCCTCCGAGTTTGGAGGCTGCTGCACTAGTCCAGGCAAGAAACAATGTTGACATGGAGCAAGCGTCGGAGAGGACGGCCAAGAGATGGGGTGAGACTGGAGGAATATTTACCAGATGGAACCCACAGAATTTGATGAAGGAATTGATATGGAGGTGACGGTCGGGGGGAGTAAAGAATGACTCCTAAGTCTGGTTTCTGGATGGATTCTTGAGGATAAATTTGAAAAGGAAAAGCCACAAGCTTTGTTTTGGAATATTGAATCTAAGGGGACTTTTGGGGAAAATTCAAATGGAGAAGTGACAGAAGGCAATTACTTCCCTGGGGCTACCAGAAGGCTGGAATCCTGTGGGCAGCTCATTCACTGACCTGTTGCTGTGAGTTATTTTTGTGCCAGGTGATGGTTTGCACTTGAATTTGGCAATGGTGTTTGCCCATCTGAAGTAGGTCCTTTTGCCCTTCAAGAAGGCCACTGCTTACAATATCTGTTTGGCTGGAAAATTTTAAGGAACCATGTTGTAATGGGGAGCAAGCTTCACTGGTCCTTCTGACTCATGCCCCATCTTTCATATTGCGCTAGCCCAACCATTAACTGTGGACACACATTCTGACCAAGCAGATTATAAGTAAAGGTCTTAAGAGCCTTCAAGCATGGCTAATGCCATTATCAAAGCCTTAATGATCTGAGTTAATTGACTTCTTTATTAACCCTTGTCCTTAATGACTAAACACACTCAAACTTCTTAGCAACCAGTCTAACTTCAAATGCCTTAGCCACCCATACTACCCAGATTGCCCAGTGGGAAGAAGGACCAGATGTGTCTTAATATATGGTAAAGGGGCATTGTAACCAGAACGTGGAAGGTACTGTATGGAGAAATCCTCACTGTGGAACCACCAGATCACCCTCACTACAGACACCTGCGGTGGTTGGCTATGCATCAGGTGCTCTGCTAGGCTATGGCCCCCGCTTATTTTATTTTATTTATTTATTTATCTTTTTGAGACAGAGTCTCACTTTGTCACCCAGGCTGGATTGTAGTGGTTTTTAGTAGAGATGGGGTTCACTATGTTGGTCAGGCTGGTCTTGAACTCCTGACCTCAAGTGATCCACCCATCTCGCCTCCCAAAGTGCTGGGATTACAGGTGTGAACCACCGCACCCGGTATGGCCTCTTCTTTTAAGGAGCACCCTCCCTAGTGCAGGAGAGAATGAAATGCATGGCTCATTTGTGAGTCAGTGTGTTTTAGATTTCTAAATAACTGCCTGTGGGAGACGTTAGAGAATCTGACTGAGCCCGGAGGCAGGAATCGTACTCTGAAAATGAACAAGACCAGATGCCCAGTGGAGACCAGAATTTCGCATTCCTCTGAGCCTTGGTTGTAATTTCTCCGTCTAGGCTGGCCATAATCTGAGCATAAACTCAGAAATGCCACCCCTTGCCTCTCCGCTAGCATTTGCTTTCTTGAGGATTCTTCTATGGCTACCTGAGATTTTGCTTTTTATTCAACAAAAGGCAAACGTCCTTTTCCACCAGATTGTGGGCACAGAGAAAATTCGGAAGATCCTGAGCTTGAACTCGTTGGTGACTGCAGGGCAGGGCTCCTGAAAGACTGTGCTTTGTTGGAGTGGTAGTCCAAAATATATGTTACTTTTTAATTTTTAAAAATTGTGTAGATTTTATCTTCCTCCTTTCTTCTGATATGCCCAAAACAGGATAAAAATGGAAATTAGAGGGAATCATGAGGAAGACAAAATAAAAGTAGAAAATCAGAATAAGGCAAGGCAAAGATTGGCCCACATCACTCATTCTACAAAGTCATAACAAACGTGAGGGGCTGCATATTTGACTCTGAGCTCCCTGTAACCAAAGAAAAGAAAAAATAGCCTAAGTTACTTGGTTTCTACCAGATAAAAATAAGAGTTTCTCAGGGATCACAATGTTTTCTTCTATTGATGATGGAGGGAACTTGGTTCCTCAGATCCTCAGGTCCTCATGAAGGGGAGAACACCGTATGCCACAGGGGACCATCGGACTTGACAGTGTCCTGCTGCTGAAGGACCAGTGGTTTCCAAAGGCCAGTGCCTATAAAAAGCACCTTCAGGGCCAGCGTGTCTGGCTCACGCATGTAATCCCAGCACTTTGGGAGGCCAGGGTGGGCAGATCACGAGGTCAGGAGATCAACACTATCCGGCTAACATGGTGAAACCCTGTCTCTACCAAAAATATAAAAAATTAGCTGGGTATGGTGGCGGGTGCCTGTAGTCCCAGCTACTTGGGAGGCTGAGGCAGGAGAATCGCTTGAACCCGGGAGGCAGAGGTTGCAGTGAGCTGAGATCACGCCACTGCACTCCAGCCTGGCGACAGAGCCAGACTCTGTCTCAAAAAAAAAAAGCATCTTCAGGTGCTGTATTTCAGAGACTGCGAATCTTGGGTCCTGGCGTTCTCTACCAGACTTGTACCTCCCTCGCTGACTACCAATATCTCTATTTTCCTTGCTGCCCACACCTGTGGTTCTGTCTCCCACCTTGAAGTTGGAGGCATGTAAATGACCCTTCTAGATATGTTCTTCCCTCCTCTGTTGTCTCCTGGTCAAATCACCATTCATGGCTTTAGAATCCCACTCAAACTCACCTCCTTTGGGGGCATTCTTTGGTCCAGCTATCCCAAGGCTAACGATGGAACCAGACTGTCCAGCTTTCATCTGGGCTTTGGGTTCGGTCTCAGTAGTTTGACTTCTTTTGGTTGATGTGGGGCAGGAGATCTAATAAGGAGGAGGCTAAAAGTATGACAGAGTCCCTGTTCCCTGATGACAGTAAATCACTAATGACAGTAGCAGAATAATAGTTAAAAATTCTTCATGGTGCTAATTATTATTTTGGAGAAGGAGTCCAAAATGCATAGATGATGATATCATTTCAGAAATTAGCCACAGAATCAAATTGTATCAAATGAAATTGTGGGCACACAGGAAATTGGGAAGATTCAGAACTTGAAGTCACTGGTGATTGCAGGACAGGGCCCCCAAAGGACTATGCTCTATTGGAGAGGTAGTCTTTGGCCACCTGCTGTCGTTGGAAGGCCATTGGAAATGGACTTGGGATTCTGGTCCCTGGTGTTGGCTGGATGATCTTGACCCAGTCACATCATCATGCAGAATCCCAGTTTTCTCATTTGGGAAATGGAGATTTTTAAAGGGTTGTGAGAATTAAATGAGACAAATATGGAGAGTGTTCGTTCTGATTGTTCATACATATAACCTGTGATTATTTTATGAATAGTAATTAATAGCAACAATCATATTAGCTCTTCTCACTACATACAGAATTAGCAAGAAGGGATTAAAGATGGCAGCACAGGATGTCTGTCCTAGAGGTCAGCAAAGAACAGTCCTAGAGAGTGCAGATGGCAGTAGCGGGCCTTAGGGTGGTCTTACAGGGAGGGTGGGAGGACCCTCTCCAGAGCCGAAGACAGGGTGATCTCCAATATGTGAGAACAGGAATATCAAGAGTGAGGTCCATGAAAAAAACACTGGTAGGTCCAGGTACTGGGCAGTTTATAAGACCAGAAACCCCAAGAGAGGGGCTCTGACCATAAAGTCGTAGGATGAAGATGGCTCAAAGACCCTGGAGGTCATGTCTGCCATGAACCAGGACGTTGAGGTGGGTCTCTGGGTTGAATTAGCCAAGCATGGAACTAGAGTGATTTAAACCTGGGCCTCACACTGGAATGTGTTTCAGAACCCACCTCGGGACAGCACTTGTGTCATCATCTATGAGATGCCAGGAAGAGCGAGGTGCTGGGCATATGGAGCAGTGTCAGACAAGAGTCACATGCCTTGCAGGGTAGGGTGTAGGACAAAAGCCAGGTGCAGCCAAAAACACTGAATAATACCACTGGCAGAGATAGGCAGCATGTAGTGGGTAAGAGCGGGATTTAAACCTCAGTTTCCACTGCTAGTTCAAGACAGTGGCCCATACACCTCATCTTCTTAATCTTTAAAAGGGGGACTAAAATGTGCCACCTTCCTTTTAGGAATGTTAGGTGGATTAAATGAATCAATGTGTATTAAAACATTTTGTAGGTAGTCTTTTACAAAGTTGTGCTCAATAAATGGAAGCTGTTATTATACTGTTATTAGTACGTTTAAAATTGAATTATCCTAGGCTCTAAAGAACGAACTTTTATTATATACCCCCTACCTCCCTATCAGTGGCAACTAAGCAAAGTGAGTTTTTAATTTTTATTATGCAACACACTTACTGTAACATTCTGTTTAACACGCATACACAGAATAATAGATTAATAGCATGGAAAAAAACTCATCCATAATCCTATGGTGCATTTATAGCTTTTGTTTTGCATATCCATTTCCATTCAAATTAAGTAATAGTTATTAACTTGAATGGAAATTCAAACTCAGGCTCTGATCAATTACTACACCATACATTGCTTTCCAATACTGGTTCAGTTGTACAGTTGTAATTGCAATACATGTATATGGCATTTTATAATCTAACCTTTTTACATAATGTTATACACACTTCCTTTTGGCTAGAGTTTATAAGCATTGTCCTCAATCATAGCATTTTATTACATTTAGGGCATTTACTATAATTTACTTCTTAATTTTCTACTATTGGACATTCAGATTCTTTGCAATATTTTGCTAGAATAGATTGCACAGCAATTGGCCTATCAATGTACAGAGCTGCTGCTTCTGTTAACTTATTGTTGGGAGATATATTTCAGACACAGGTGGAAACACATTATGCTTGGACCGCATATATAAGTTATGTAGTTATATAGGGCCTGAAAACAAATCTCTAAATGTTATAAAAGATGAACAGTTCCTCTTTGGTTGCTAAATCATTGCACAGGGTTAGAACTTCTCAATACGGCTTTGTATACCTTACCTTTCTATTACTTCTAAGACAGGGAATCCAGCTGATGAGCTCGTTATAACAATTGCCAGGCCAGATGTGATTAGGGAATCTCTTTCCTCACTTTATGGAAAGAGATGGATAGCCCTTGTTAGTGATACTGTATTGATTTGTGCTTTTTTCGACTGTGGGACTGGATACATTTCCTTCTTAAGAATTTCCTGTGGTGGCAGCTGGCTTCTTTTCAAGCTTTTGAAAAGTTGTAAAGGGGCCTGAAGTCATTTGATCTCCCAAAATGAGATCATCTCCAATGTACCATATGTTTGTAAAGCAGACTTGGCCTTTAGTCTCGAGAGCTGTATTCCAGGAAAGGAGCCAGTTAATGCGATCTGCCTTGACTGCTTTCTGCCTGGCCCTATGAGACAAATGCATGGGCATAAATTGGTCAAATGCCATAAGCGAGGAAAATGGCTAATTAGTAGACGACAGCTATGCACAGCTTTATTTTACAAGGTCCAGCCTGGTTCCAGCCAGGTTAAACTAATTTGTAAAGGAAATGCATTTGCTGCAGGAAACATGAAGCAACTGTCATGCCATAAGAAAGCAGACATTCCTTTTCACTAGGCGTGGACTTGGCCACATTTATTTCTACAGGAAGAGATTGTGATGACTTGCCTTTATGAATGGTGACCGTAAATCTCATTCTCTCCAAGGTTTCCAGATGCATTTGTGACCTTCAATTCCTTCCAGAGGAGATTCCCTGAGGTGTCCGGGTACTGCCACTGTGCTGACAGCCAAGGGCGGGAACTGGCTGAGACAGGTGACTGACACCCCTCAGGTGATCTGAAGGGAGGGAGTGTGATTCCTTAGGTCTGAGAGCCTGCCTAGCATTGCTTGTAAAGCACAGCTAGAGTGACTGCCTTCCCCCTGCCAGGCTGCTGTGGCATTGAGGAGGACACAACCTCAGCAAACTGTCATCTTGCAGTATGGTGAATGTAGCTGCTGCTGGCCTACATAGTGCCTTTGTGCACACTGGAAAGAAGTGCCCCGCTTTGGGCAGATGCAGCCCCAAAACTGGCGCGTGGAGCACAGGATGGATTTAATCTCTCATTCTATAAGCACTGCTCCTTTGTTCTATGAACAACTTGCACAACCATCCACAGCAGCCCTGACTTTGGAAACTGTTAAAGTGTTGTTCAGACTTATTGCCTAATGATGCTGGTAAAGGCTCTCTCTCAATATCTGTTTGCACAACAAGGTCAGGGCTTCCTTTCTGAATGAGACCATCTCTGAAAGTCTTGCTGTCTTTGCTTAGGTTTGGAGTTGTTACTGGATGAAATTTATGACACCATTTTTGCTGGTCTGGACCTTCCTTCCACCTTCACCGAAACCACCCTGTACCGGATACTGCAGAGACGGTTCCTCGCAGTTCAATCAGTCATCTCTGGCAGATTCCGATGTAAGTAATAAGCTGCCAACAGTGTGTGTGTTTCCATTAAGGGGATGCCTCTTGGGTTTCAAAGTCACTATGGTCTGCATGGCTGCTCCAGCAAAGTGAGGGCAGAGATGAAAAGAATCATTAAGAGTAAGCAGCAGTGCATGCTGTGAAGACACCAAGCATTGTTGACACTGTCTTCTCCTTTACTGTGTGGATTTCCTCTAGGCCCTACAAAATGTGAAGTGGAGCGGTTTACAGCAACCAACTTTGGTCACCCCTATGTTCCAAGCTGCCGCCGAAATGGAGACTATCAGGCGGTACAGTGCCAGACAGAAGGGCCCTGCTGGTGCGTGGATGTCCAGGGGAAGGAAATCCATGGAACCCGGCAGCAAGGGGAGCCGCCATCTTGTGGTGGGTTTCCTCTGGGGGTTTCCTCTTTTGGCCTCGGGTCCTGTTACTTAAGCGGTCCTCCAGACCAACTTCTCTGGAGCCCGTTAATTCAACTGCCTTCTGGTGTGCCCCACTCGCCTTTCAAGCTCAACCTGTCTGAAAACCAGTTTATCATCATTAACTTCCAACATGTTTCTCGTATTGTGTCAGACCTCGTTGCTTTTTCAGGGAGCTCAGGGAATATTAGGGGGCTCATAGGTGAAGAAAAATAAAAGAGAATTGAGTTCCCATGTGCCATGAGACAGGAGCATGCACGTAACTGAAGGAGCATGGTGAGACGGGCATTTGATCTTGCAGCAGGTATAGGAAGAAGGCATTTAGGAAAGGTGCATGGAAGAGGCCACACTTGATCAGAATCTTCTAAGAAGATGTTTCTTGAAGGAGGGGAGTAAGGAAAGGTGTTCTCTATGTGGAGAGCAGGAGAAGCAAAATTAGAAGGACAGAATAATAGGCATTGATATGCTAATGATCATCTAATCTGCAAGAAGGATAGAGAAAAAAATTGCTGGAGTATGAATAGGGTGGTGCTCCAGACTCTGAAGAAAGGCAGGGGTAAGACAATGAGGTCTTTGTTATCCTAACAAAGGCTTGGGGGCTTCATCCTGGAGGTCAGGTGAAGACAGTGAAACGTTTTAAGTTGGACAGTATCATCGTGGGTTTTGCATGTAAGGCAAAGAAATTCTGGAGGAGAGACTCAAAGAAGCAGCAGTCCGGAGGCAACTGGGCCAATTAGAAGGTCATTGCCATGTTCCAGAGATGATGGGGTCTGTATTAATTTTCTAGGGCTATGGTAATAAATCACCACAAAGTGGGCATCTGAGAGCAACTGAAATGTATTGTGTCTATTCTGGAGGTTTGAAGTCCAAAATCAGGGTGTTAGCGGGGCCGTGCTCCCTCTGAAAACTCTAGGGGAGGATCCTTTCTTTCCTCTTCCTAGCTTGTAGTGGTATCAGCAATCTGTGCATTCTTTGGTTTAGGGCAGCATGACTGTAGTCTTGGCTTCCATTGCCACGTGGCTATCTCCCCTCTGTGTCTGTCTGCGAGTCTTCTCCTCTTCTTACAAGGAGACCAGTCATGTTGGGTTAAGGCTCCACCTGATCCAGTCAGGCATCATCTTAACTAATCCCATCGACAGTGACCCTTCTGCCAAATAAGGTCACATTCTGTGGTTCTGGTAAGAGCATGAATTTTGAAGTACACTATTCAACCCAGTATGGAGCTATCATTAAAGCAGAAACAGTGGGAGATGGTGAGAACTCTTAGTAGGCATTCCAGGCAGACCCCATTTTCTCTTCCTGGTGAAATTTTGAAGGATGTTATGATGAGGAAGGGCAGAATCAGCATTCCTAAGCTTCCAACTTGGGGAAGCTGGGTAGATTTTAAAAGATTAGGAATAGTGATACACCAATGAAGGGGTTTTTTATAGCTTCTATATATGTATATTAACATTCATTCAATAATTCCTGTTAAATCATTCCATTTGTCCAACTTAACCTTTTGAATATTCTTCATGATGTGTGGTTATATTCTATCTGCTAAATGTGAGAATGTCGAAAAAGAAAATTTGGAGACACTTTCTTGAAGGCATTTGCAATCACATTTCATTTCTACTAAAACCTAGAGAATGTTGTGCCGTCCAACTTCCAGGTGGAAATGAAGAACTATGGTTTTCTAAATTGAAGACCATAAATGGCTCTATGAAGTGCATAGATGGATCATATATTTTCACTTTTTCTCTCTGGTATATCAGGTCCTATTTCTGTGGAAACAAATGCCACATGGAAACAGTAATTGAATTTCCTTGCTTTGGTAACACTACATAACAAATGGATGGAAAGGGTAAGCTCTTAATTTGGCAGAAGACTAAGCAAAGCAGTAAACTTTATTTCTGCCATACCTTCCTGTAATATCCATTAAAAGAGGACATGGCCTTGCTGAGGGATGTTACGTGCTCTGATGCTGCCAGTCTCTCCCCTCCCACCACATTTTCCAGTTCTTTCTCTGTTGCCTGGTTACAGAAGGAAATTGGCTGACTTTCTTTTTGGCTTTTGTGTGAATCAAGAGGAAAAACATATTTTAAAAGTTGAGGGCGGGGTGGTTAAAAGGTAAGAGTTATGATTTTATGGAGAAAAATGGAGCTTACTTACATCCACCTATGTAACTGAGACAGCCCCTTGGTGTTTGAATTTTACATGTTTTTTATCTTATTGTGGCTGGAGTCAGCCTAGGATGTTCAGATAGAATGACTTGACCATGCAAAGAGTTGGCTGAGTTGATCACTGTTAAATTAATAATTTCGAGGAAAGGTCAAGAAGCCCAGAAGAATGTTCTAAGTGTGTACACTGGGTGGGCATTATTGTTTTCTATTATAGGAAGTATTATCTTTCGTATATTATAATATATATTACAATATAGGAAAATATTTCTTCTTATAGGAACCACTAACAGCATTTCAGATATGATTCTTGCCCTCAAGGAGACCATAGCTAGCCTAGACAAGACTACCCCCAAGGAGGAGTTAGCCACACTAAAAGCACATAGTGAGGCATTAAAGTCCATTGAGAATTCCAACGAGAGAATGCATGCTGGAAGACATCATTTCATTAAATACACATAGAAATGTGTTGGTGTACTAGTTTCCTAGGGCTGCCATAACAAATCACTACAAACCAGGTGGCTTAAAACAACAGAAATTTATTCCCTCCTAGTTCTGGAGGCCAGAAGTCTGAAATTAAGGTGTGGGTAGGGCCATGCTCTCCCTGAAGGTTCTATGGCAGAATTCTTCCTTGCCCCTTCCTGGTTTCTGGTGGTTGCTGGCAATCCCTGGTGTCTTTGGCTTGTGACTGCCTCCCTCCAATCTGTGCCTCTGTCTTCACA
The DNA here is from genome assembly GCF_003255815.1 of Theropithecus gelada. Taxonomy (NCBI): domain Eukaryota; kingdom Metazoa; phylum Chordata; class Mammalia; order Primates; family Cercopithecidae; genus Theropithecus; species Theropithecus gelada. The sequence continues at coordinate 135,171,640 of NC_037676.1, forward strand.
CAGCTTTCTTCCCTGTGTGCATCTTTGTGTCTTCACATGACCTTCTTATAAGGACACCAGTCATTGGTTTTAGAGCCCACCCTAATCTAGTACGACATCATCTTAACTTGGTGACATCTGCAAAGACCCTATTTCTAAATCACATTCTGAGGTTCCCTGTAGACATGAACATCATGTCTGTGCATGGAGGGGACACTATTCACCCGAGTACAGTTGGCAAGTGAGGTCAGATTTTCAGAAAGTGAGCCAGTATTTACGAGACTTGCCTTAGAAGGGATCAAATTCTAGTGAGAGCTAGGGGAGTGGTCATGCCACCTGGAATAGTCACTCCTCCAAAATGACCCCACAGAGGTAGCTCAGGGGAAAGGAAAAAATAAAACGACACAGAGAAGAAAGTGGTTTCAAACGTAGGTGTCCTTGATTGAATGTTCTGGCATCTTACCACCTGAAAGATCTGAGGAGCTGTCTCAGGATTGCTCGTGACATTAAAACCTTTTCTCCCATTTCACTTTGTCTCATGCAGCTGAAGGCAGATCTTGTGCCTCCAAAAGGCAGCAGGCCTTGTCCAGACTCTACTTTGGGACCTCAGGCTACTTCAGCCAGCACGACCTGTTCTCTTCCCCAGAGAAAAGATGGGCCTCTCCAAGAGTAGCCAGATTTGCCACATCCTGCCCACCCACAATCAAAGAGCTCTTTGTGGACTCTGGGCTCCTCCGCCCAATGGTGGAAGGACAGAGCCAACAGTTTTCTGTCTCAGAAAGTCTTCTCAAAGAAGCCATCCGAGCGATTTTTCCCTCCCGAGGGCTGGCTCGTCTTGCCCTTCAGTTTACCACCAACCCAAAGAGACTCCAGCAAAACCTTTTTGGAGGGAAATTTTTGGTGAATCTTGGCCAGTTTAACTTGTCTGGAGCCCTTGGCACAAGAGGCACATTTAACTTCAGTCAATTTTTCCAGCAACTTGGTCTTGCAAGCTTCTCGAATGGAGGGAGACTAGAAGATTTGGCCAAGCCAGTCTCAGTGGGATTAGATTCAAATTCTTCTACAGGAACCCCTGAAGCCGCTAAGAAGGATGTTGCTATGAATAAGCCAATTGTGGGCAGCTTTGGCTTTGAAATTAACCTACAGGAGAACCAAAATGCCCTCAAATTCCTTGCTTCTCTCCTGGAGCTTCCAGAATTCCTTCTCTTCTTGCAACATGCTATCTCTGTGCCAGAAGATGTGGCAAGAGATTTAGGTGATGTGATGGAAACGGTGCTCAGGTCCCAGACCTGTAAGCAGACACCTGAAAGGCTGTTTGTCCCATCATGCACGACAGAAGGAAGCTATGAAGATGTCCAATGCTTTGCCGGAGAGTGCTGGTGTGTGGATTCCTGGGGCAAAGAGCTTCCCGGCTCAAGAGTGAGAGGTGGACAGCCGAGGTGCCCCACAGACTGTGAAAAGCAAAGGGCTCGCATGCAAAGCCTCATGGGCAGCCAGCCTGCTGGCTCCAGCTTGTTTGTCCCTGCTTGTACTAGTGAGGGATATTTCCTGCCTGTCCAGTGCTTCAACTCAGAGTGTTACTGTGTTGATGCTGAGGGTCAGGCCATTCCTGGAACTCGAAGTGCAATGGGGAAGCCCAAGAAATGTAAGTCTGTGGGTATTCAATCTGCAGGTTCCCTGAGTCTCTCTTTAGGCCCTGACCTAATGCAGTACAGCAATAGAAATCCACTCCTAGCCAATGCTTACACTTCAGTTAAAGATGAAATTGACTGCTTATATTAAAAATGATCCCGGAACGCCTAGATAATATTAATCAGACCTAGGAGTAAATAAGGAGATTTCTTTGGCCTTAAAGAACTGCCACATTTCTGCAGTGCTGATCACTAACTGATTTCAATGGTGCTGATTTAGTCATGGGGCAATGCGTATCTAGATATTATTTACAAATTTAAGCTTCATGTTATTTCTATGGCTATATGAGGTTTTAGATGGGGTTTGGACAGTTAAGTGGTTTTATCTTGGTCTTTCCAGTTTATTAAATTTTTTAAACTGAAACACCTGCTCATTGTTCCTCCCCAGGCCCCACACCCTGTCAATTACAGGCTGAGCAAGCTTTCCTCAGGACAGTGCAGGCCCTGATCTCTAACTCCAGCATGCTACCCACCCTTTCCGACACCTACATCCCACAGTGCAGTGCCAATGGACAGTGGAGACAAGTGCAATGTGATGGGCCCCCCGAGCAGGTCTTCGAGTGGTACCAACGATGGGAGGCTCAGAACAAGGGCCAGGAGCTGATGCCTGCCGAGCTGCTAGTGAAGATCATGAGCTACAGAGAAGCAGCTTCCGGAAACTTTGGTCTCTTTATTCAGAGTCTGTATGAGGCTGGCCAGCAAGGTGTCTTCCCGGTGCTGTCCCAATACCCTTCTCTGCAAGATGTCCCACTAGCAGCACTGGAAGGGAACCGGTCCCAGTCCAGGGAGAATGTTCTCCTGGATCCCTACCTCTTCTGGCAGATCCTAAACGGCCAACTCAGCCGATACCCAGGGCCCTACTCAGACTTCAGCACTCCTTTGGCACATTTCGACCTTCGGAACTGCTGGTGTGTGGATGAGGCTGGCCAAGAGCTGGAAGGAACGCGGGCTGAGCTGAGCAAGCTCCCAACATGTGAGCTAATGCATATGAAGAGCTAAGTGTGTGTGTGTGTGTCTGTGTGTTTAATATATATATAAAAAAAGGATGTCTAGTGGGAGGGGATTGAGTGTCAAAGCTGGAATGGAGTTTAGAGATGGCTGAGAAAACCAAGGTTCACAGAGGCGAAGGGACTTCCCTGCATCGACACAGTGAGGTGTTGGCAAGATTGATACAGTATATTTTAAAGCTTTCATATAATTGATTACTTCAATCGGTGTCTTAGATTTTTACTGGATGTCTTCTGTGTGCAAAGCATCTTCATCTTAGAGCTGATGAAGGCTATAAAAGTGGAGATGACCTGGCCCTTGTCCTCCTATGGTTAATGTTTAGTAATCGCTCCTATGTTAGGTGCACCTTTTAATGGACCAATGAGTATTACAGTGAACCTGCTGTTTGCACAGAATGCTGCTAGATGCGCAGACCTCAGGAGAGCGCCACCTGAAGTGGCTTTAATTGATTTGGAAGGATTTAACTAAGGAACTGATTGGAGAGCTGCTAATTGAGGTCTATACATTCAGCTTTGTGGCAGGTAGACTTATGGGAAAGTTATGATATATGAGCCATAAATAGAAGGAAGCTGACACTTGAGTTTCAGTTAAAATGCCTTCTCCCCTTTAGCCATGCCAGCAGTTTGAAAGAACAACCAGATATGTTCAACACTGTTATCACCAAATCCAAATCTCTCTAACCAGCCATTGCTAATATTATAGGTGATATGACAGCCGTTCAGTGAAATCTCTCAATTCATTCTTTGCAAGTTTAACATTGTCTGGACCTTTCTGAGTAATGTTAAAATACATTAGACTATTTTGATACTGGCTAAATTTTAGGCTTTAGCAGCAACTGGTTTTTAAAACGTTGGGTGAAAGTACCATGTGATGAGAACAGTAATACTCTTGGCATTTTGAACAACCCAGAGATGACAATGCAAGGATCCTCCATTCAAATGTCAAGTTCTAGCAATAGAACCCTCAAGGTTAACACATTGATTTTGGCCTGTTAGATAAGAAGTCTTACTTATTTTTGTGTTTTTTGTGGTAGAATCATTCTCCATACCAGTGGTCAGGTCTCTTACATGGCGACATTCCTATAATTTTAAATTATCTAAGACTAAATTTGGTCCTATTTGTATGCAATTTTAGGAGCGTGAGTTGTCGATAACCAAAAGTACCTAGTAACTTTATTTTATTTTATTTTGAGACTGAGTTTCACTCTTGTTGCCCAGGCTGGAGTGCAATGGAGCGATCTCAGCTCACTGCAACCTCCGCCTCCCAGGTTCAAGCAATTCTCGTGCCTCAGATCCTAAGTAACTGGGATTACAGGTGCCTACCACCATGCCCAGCTAATTTTTTTTTTTTGTATTTTTGGTAGAGATGGGGTTTCAGCATGTTGGCCTGGTTGGTCTTGAACTCCTGAGCTCAGGTGATCCACCTGCCTCAGCCTCCCAAAGTGCTGGGATTACTTTAGTGACTAGTCTTACCTTAGTCTGAATGCTGGAGAGAATGTCAGAACTACACTTAGAGTAATTGGCTTTTTTTTAATTGAGTAACAAGAGACTGGATACAAGACTATCCATTAGGGAGAAAATGTTACAACTTCCATCTCTATTCAGTATTTTCTATCTTCCTTTCACATTTCTATTAATATTTTCATTTTTGCTATTAAATGTTTAACAGCTGAAACAGCTAAAAATCTGCATGTAGTGTATTATTTTAGTAATTTGTGTATATGCCTTATAAAAAAATACCCATTTTGGGGGGTGCATATTCAAACTCTTTTGTTGATAAGGGTATACAATCCAAAGCATTTGATACTCAAAGTGTGGTCCAGTGGCATTGGCATTCACTTTGGGAACTCGTTAAAGATTCAGGATCTCAGGCCCCACCTATTGAATCAAAACTTGCATTTCTACAATATTCCCAGGGGAATTCAGTACAGCCAAAAGCTTGAGGAGGACTGGCCTGGAGGACAGAACAGTAGCTGTCTTGTACCATGGCTCTACCATCTACTGCTCTGTGACCTGAGAGAGGCTAACTCTTTTGAGTCTTAGTGTCATCTGTAAAATCTGAGTTACAACACGTAACTGCCTCAAAGGCTTGTTGGAAGAATTACAAAAAGTAATAGATATAAAGTGCTGGACTTGGCACATAGGAAGTACTTAATAAGTGATGGCTGGATTAATACAATTGACAGTGAGTAATGAAGGGACCAATAACTTCCTACATGCATGTGTGGGTAATGGCTCAGGCCTCTAGGAATTTGAGTCTGCATTGCTATCTCTGGTCTGGTTGAAATTTTGCTGTCTTCATTTAATATGCGTTTATGAACTGCCTACTGTGTACACTGTACTGTACGATGGGGAGACAGTCGTGTAAAGGATGGTGTCTGCCCTGAGACACTCAGAGACCAATGGGGGAAACCAAGGATGTTATCAGGAAAGTAATCAATGGCAATGGTGGAGCAGAGGTATGTACATGGAAAATGCAGTGGAGGGTGCTCAGAGAAAGGGGCTACTAACTCCTTGAAGATTGGGGTAAAGATTAGCTTGACCCCAACTACTGGGATGAATCTTAAGAGGGGTTTGTCCAGTCACAGATGTGGCAGGCCCTTTGCGACAGAGGAAATAGGATGCACTGAGTCAATGAAGCTGTGAGTGAGGTGGAGAAAAGGTTATAGATGTAGGAGGGGAGGGGATGCAGGAGGGAGTGAAAGAAGAGGCAGATAGTAAATCGGGAAGAGATTATAATTTTTTTGAGACAGAGTCTTGCTCTGTTGCCTATGTTGGATTGCAGTGGCATGATCTCAGTTCACTGCAGCAGGCTCAAGTGATCCTGCCACCTCAGCCTCTCAAGTAGCTGGGACTACAAGCATGTGCCATCACGCCCAGCTAATTTTTGCATTTCTTGTAGAGACGGGGTTTTACCATGTTGCCCAGGCTGGTCTTGAACTCCTGGGCTCAAGTGATCTGTCTGCCTCGGCCTCCCAAAGTGCTAGGATGACAGGCGTGAACCACTGCATACAGCTGGGGACAGATTTGAAAAGATCTTATGTGCCCAGTTGTAGATTTTCACTTTATCCTGGAAGAAATGGAGAGCAAGCCGAGGTTTTTAAGTGTGAGTTTTTGCTTCAGAGATTCAAAATCCCTGGGATTAATGGAATAAATTATTTGATAATATCCTTTTGAACAAGAAAACAATAACTTCACATTCTGGAAGTCAAAGTCTTTTGTTTTCTGTTGATCCCATGCTACCAAAAGAATCTGGTGACACCCCCACTGTTGAATTCACAATGTGATGTTTTAAGTAAATATGGCGAGGGTGGATTTTGCTAAGTGACAATGCCAAGGACAGCATGTGCCAGATGCTGTGCCAAGCACTTCAACTGCAACACTTCAAAGGCTCATTACAAAACCCCATGGACTAGAGGCCCCAATATTTCCCATTGCACAGATCAGGAGGCTGAAACTCAGAGAACTTAAGTGCATTATCCATGGTTGCACAACTAATAAATGACCCAAAAATAGAACCCAAAGGTATGTGAGTGCCACGCTCTTTCCGCTTCACAGGAATAACTCTCTACTAACCTACAGTGCCTCCCTTCAACTTTTGATATCCATCCATCGATCCATCCATCCATCCATCTATCCATCTGTCCATGCATCCATCCATCCATCATCTGTCTATCCTTCGTTAGAGAGAGCTAGTCAAGATCACTATTCCCAGAGTGAGACTGTCTAGATTGAAATTCTGAATCAGCTACTTGCTAGCTGGGAGCTTGTTTACATTATATGACTTCTCCATGCCTCAGTTTCTCATTCATAGCATGAGAATAAGAATATTTTATTGGGCTGTTGCATCGATTAGATTGTGTAGATGTGCTCAGAATGATGCACAGCATGGAGCAAATATGAGCTATTACTCATCTTACGCAGTGGGCCCTCCACAAATGGTGACTGAATGAGTGTGTGGAGGCAAAATAAGGAATATTCCAGGTCGTGGAAAGAGCTGCTGAGAAGGAAATAGCTGAGGCAAAAATGCACGCATGTGTGGGTGTGTATTGTGTAGTGTGTGTATGTGTGTGGTGTGGTGGGTGTATGTTTATGTATGTGTGTGTGGTGTTTATGAGGTGTGTGTGTTTCTATATGGGTTATGGTGTGTGAGTTTTTGTGTGTGGTATGTGCATGTGTGGTGTTTGTGGTGTGTGGGTATGTGTGGTGTGTGTATGTGTGTATATGAGGGTGGTGTGTGTGTATATGTATGTGTGTGGTGTGTGTGTGTGGTGTGTGTGTAGTGTGCATGTGTGTGTATGGTGTGGTGTGTGTGTACTGTGTGTGGTGTGTATGTGTGTGGTTGTGTGTGTATGGTGCATATGTGGGTGGTGTGTGTGGTGTGTATGTGTGTGGTATATGTGTATGGTGTGTGTGATGTGTCTGTGTGTGTCATGTGTGTATGTGTATGTGGGTGGTGTGTGTTTGGGGGTGGTGTGTGTGTGGTGTTCATGTGTGTGTGTGTTGTGTGTGGTGTGTATTTGTGTGTGTATGTGTGGTGTGGGGGGGTGTGTATGTGTGTGTATGTGTGTGGTGTGTGTGGTGTGTGTGTTAGTGTGTGGTGGGTATGGGTGTGGTGTGTGTAGTGTGTGTGTATGTGTGTGTGGTGTTTGTGTGTTGTGTGCGGGAGTGGTGTGTATGTGATCTCTATGTGTGTAGTGTGTGTGGTGTGTGTGGGGTATGTATGTGTGTGGTATTTGTGTGTGTGGTGTGTATGTATGTGGTGTGTTTGTGGTGTTTGTGTGTACGTGTATATGTGTGGTGTGTTTGGGGTGGTGTGTATGTACGTGTATGTGTGGTGTATGTGATCTGTATGTGCATACTGTGTATGTGGGGTGTGTGTGTGTGTGGTGTGTTTGTGCTGTGTATGTGTGTAGTGTGTGGGGGTTGGTGTGTATGTGTGTGGTATGTGGTGTGTATGTGTGTAGTGTGGGGGAGTGATGTGTGTGTTGTGTGGTGTGTGTGTGGTGTGCGTGTGGTGTGTATGTGTGTGTGGGGTGTGTTTTGGTGTGTATGTGTGTAGTGTGAGGGGGTGGTGTGTATGTGTATGTTGTGTGTGTGTGTTGTGTGTTGTGTGTGTTGTGTGTGTGGTGTGTGTGTGGTGTGTATGTGTGTGGCATGTGTGTGGTGTGTGTGTGGTATGTGTGTAGTGTGTGGGGGGTGTGTGTGTGTGGTATGTGTGTAGTGTGTGTGGTGTGTGTGTGGCGTGTATGTGTGTGGCATGTGGTGTGTGGTGTGTGTGTGGTATGTGTGTAGTGTGTGGGGTGTGTGTGTGTGTGTGTGTGTATGTGGGTACACATGCTTCATGGGAGTCAGAGGGAGGTCCACGTGGTGAGTGAGTCCATCTGGGATATTTTTATCCGCCTAGGTCCTGGCTCCTGTGAGGAAGCGAAGCTCCTTGTACTGCAGTTCATTAGGGAAACGGAAGAGATTGTCTCAGCTTCCAACAGTTCTCGGTTCCCTCTGGGGGAGAGTTTCCTGGTGGCCAAGGGAATCCGGCTGAGGAATGAGGACCTCGGCCTTCCTCCACTCTTCCCGCCCCGGGAGGCTCTGGCGGAGCAGTTTCTGCGCGGGAGTGATTACGCCATTCGCCTGGCGGCTCAGTCTAGTAAGTGCGGTGCCGTTCCGCTTTCTTACTGCATCCCTTTGGAAAAACAGGAGCTTAAATTAGTCTCTCCTCAGTCATGCTTAGGACTTTGTGGTTTGGCTTCCCCAGGCTGGTGGGTTCACGGGAAGAAAAGGCAAAGTGGTTTGGGGGCGCCAGTCAACGCTGGAATGCTGCACCCGTCTCTAAAATGCTCCCTCATTCTCCAGCGAATCTACCCTAGGGCAGGTTTCAGATGGCACCTGCCGCTCCCACAAAGCCCAAAAATTCTTGTTAAAATGTGAGGGACCCAAGCCCCTGAATGCTCATACAATCCCCATGGCCTGCACCAAAGCTTCCCTCCATTTCCAGGGATTCACGAACACCACACAGCGGGAGGGGAGAGGAAGCCTCAATATTGAAGAACTATGACTCGTTGATCTCATCTGATCCTGAGAGTAACTCCAAAAAGCAGGAATTACTACCCGCATGCGACAGAGGCGTAAGCTCAGGGAGCCTGCAGTCCTCTGGTCTATAATAACAGCTGAACAATATTCTATTTTTTTTTTTTTTTTTTTGTGATGGAGTCTTGCTCTGTCGCCCAGGCTGGGGCGCAGTGGTACAATCATAGCTCACCACAGCCTCGAACTCCTGGGCTCAAGCGATCCTCCCACCTCATCCACCCGAGTAGCTGGGACTACAGGTGTGCGCCACCATGCCCAACTAATATTTGCACATTTTTAGTAGAGACGGGATTTCACCATGTTGGCCAGGCTGGTCTCGAACTCCTGACTTCAATTGATCCGTCTGCCTTGGCCTCCCAAAGTGCCGGGATTACAGGCATGAGTCACAGCCCTTGACCGGCTAAACAATATTCTAACCTCACCTTTGAGCAGGCACTTACTGTGCTAAGTAGATTATCAGATCTTCAAATTTAATCCTGTAACAGCTCCAGGAGAATGATGGTATAATCGCCATCCACAATTCTTTGCATATAGGGAAACGGAGTTTGAGGTTAAGTCACTTTCCCGAATTCACACAACTGATAACCAGTGGGCCTGGATGGGAAGCCCAGAGACCTGGTCCTCCAGCTCATCCTCTCAGCTCTCCTGTTCCCTGCTGGGCAAATTCCAGGTATTGCTGAGGTCGGTGCCTAGCTCTGCCTCATCCTAGAGCCCTTGTTCTTCATCCATGACCTCACAGCTGCTCCAGCAGGAGAGCAGGTCCCTTCCAAGTTTTCTCACTGACCCCACATCAACTTGACAAGGACAAATGATTCATCTGTTTTTGAATCTTACTCAGGATCCACATCCCTGTCAAATGGTCTCAGCTGATTCCCTGTCTAGCTTTCCAGACTTGAGTTACCAAACAGCAAAGCAGTCCTCCCATGACAACATCTTCTCCAAGTCAAAGAGAATCCCTCCAGCAGGAGGGCAGCTCCCTGCCTTCCCATCCCCTCCAGCAGGCACTCCAGGGTGTCTACTGCCAGCATGGGATTGGGTCTCAGTGATCTTTGTTCTCCTAATACCATGTGACAATCTCACGCATGCCATCTTGGTTTCCTGCTTCTCTCTCTCACTAGACGTCTCTTCTGGAGGACAAGGCACTGTGTCTTATTCTTTCCATATCCCTGGTGCATGGCACAGTGCCTGACACCTACCAGGAGCTCAGTAGATGGTGGTTAACCATCCTTGTTGCTTCCTTCCTCCCTTCTTTCTCTCTCTTCCGTCCACTACCCTCACCCTATGCCTAGACACTGCTTTTCTCTGTTCCTCAGAGACTCGGAGACTTCTGCTTTTGGGAAGAACCCTGTTGTTTTACATTTTTGTACAAAGACAGGATTTGAGGTAATCAAAGAGAGAACTGGGATTGATGCCCCTTCAGTTGTGACTGCTTTGGTCAGGGAGGGAAACGTCGAGAAAGGGGAGGCAACGTCGCTGGTGCTGTTGATATTAGTCATTGAATGGCACGACGGCATTTTCTTTAGAAGTCGAGCTTAGAAGTTCCTCTCCAAGTAACCACATGCTCAGCTTTGCATGTCTGAGCTTGTAGAGAAAAGAGGAAGGGAGCATAGAGGACCAGGCCAGGTCTTTTCCCTGAGAGTCTGGGGATTGAGGGCCCAGAGCAAAGTGCCTTTGACCACTAGAACATGGGAGCCATGTCTGAGGGCCTAATGAGGGTGGCGAAGGCCACAGGAGTACATGCACACAGCTGGGTCTGGCAAGCACTTGGTGCTTAATGCCTGTCAGCTCCTTTGATGTAAATATCACAGTTGCCCTGTTAGGTGAGTGTTAGACCCAGTCCACAGATGAGGAAACTGAGGCTTAGAGAGGTTGGGCAACTTGTTCGTGATCACAGTTAGGAGGCGCAGTGCCGGGATTCAGAAGGAGGCCTGGCAGACTCCAGAACACAGTCTACTCTACCGGGCTGCTTCAGAGGTGGGTCCTGGTGTCTCCAGATGGGCTCTGAGACTGTGAGTTGGTGGCATCCTTGGATCTGCAGGCTCTCCTGTCTGGAGCCATGAAGCCTGTTTCTGAAAGGTGGGGAGTGGGGAGAACTGTCCCAATGGGCTGCAGGTGACTGCCAACAGTGCTGCCGCAGACGTACCCATTCTCCCTCCAGGATCCTGGTGAGGAACCCCAACCTGCCCCAAGTGCCAGCAGGAGTGGAGAAAGGGCTCAGGTGACAGTTCATGGCCACCTAGGAGGAGGGTGGTGGTCGGGGCAAATCAGACTGAGCCTGGTAAGACCCAGACCAAGCTGATATGTGTCCCACCAGCTGCCCATCCTTGCTTCTTCCTCTCTCCCTCATACATTCATTCATTCACTCTTTTTTCCCAATCAGTGATTTCTTGAGTGCCTAATATGAGCCAGACACCCCTCTGTTTGCAAAATAAACACAAATCTCTGCACCAAAGAGCTTAAATGCTAGTGCAGAGGAGACAAATCTAACACAATAAATGAGTATACTATGTACTACGTTGGTGGTGGGGAAAGCCATGCTCAAAGCTGAGGGTGGGTGCAGGTGCAGTTTCATTAGTAGGGTGGCTGGTGGTTCAACATATAAGCTCTCTCACTGAGCCTCTGTATCCTCACCTGGGGTAAACGTTCTGGCTTCATGGAGCCGCTGTGAAGATCTGATACTATTTTTATGGATATCAAAGATTCAAAGGGGGTTAAAAACTAAACTGTAGGAGTTTGGTAGGGAAACCTATGAGGGTAGCTGACATTGATTGCCCTCTTGTTTTCCAAGGCCAACCCCTCCCCTTTCTGGCTATGAACCCTTGGTTAAGTTGCTTAATCCATCTGTGTCTCAGTTTTCTCATTTGTTAAATAGGATAATATGACATTTCTTCTAGATTGCTATGAGGATTAAATTAACTAAGGTATGTATTTAGCTAGTGCCTCACACTTAACATATGAGTATAGAGCCTATCTATTATTACTATTATCTCATGTGCCTGAAGACACTTCACTGACCTAATTATTTCTGTATGGAAGTTATTGTACAGGTCTACTATAATATTCTTTCAAGCTGCAGCCTGTGTTATTCTTAAAGGACAATCTGTTGAGTGTCTGCCTACTGTGCAAGGAGCCTCTGTAATACTGTGGGTTGAAATGTTTGTCAAATAAATAAATAAATAAGAAGGCCTCCTTATGTTGGAACCAGGACATATGTGGTTGTTCTCAGCAACAGAGCCCACACAGAGCAGGTGGTCATATTCTGCTTTTCTCCTTCCCTGACTCCAGCCTTAAGCTTCTATCAGAGACGCCGCTTTTCCCTGGACGACTCGGCTGGAGCATCTGCCCTTCTGCGGTTGGGCCCCTACGTGCCACAATGTGATGCGTTCGGAAGTTGGGAGCCTGTGCAGTGCCACACTGGGACTGGTAAGGAGGGATAGGCACCTTCAGGTGGCCAAGTGACCTTTTTTTTATTTTAGAGGACAGAGCCCCACACCGGGAGGCAAATGAGCTGGACTCTTGGGCTCCTCTTTAGCAGCTGGTGACAAATTCCTTAGCTTCTCTGGCCTCCAGTTATCTCACCTGTGTAACAGGAGCAGCGACCTTCTACCAGCCTGAAAGACAAGTGGGTGGTTGCTGGGGCATCAGAGTGATTGTGGACAATGTCCAACTGGGGGTCTAGACTGGGGACAGAAGGTGACCAGGCTTGCACTGCTGTGAGTGAAGAAGGAAAGTTGTTTATGGGACCCTCTGGGGTAAGTTCCTAGTGCAATTCCTGAATGTCCTCTCCTTGGCTCTTTTCCAGGGCACTGCTGGTGTGTAGATGAGAAAGGAGGGTTCATCCCTGCCTCACTGACTGCCCGCTCTCTGCAGATTCCACAGTGTAAGTGAAGCCAGCAGAGCTCTCCTCCTGACCCCCATTGATGGGCATCACTGGCCTAGTCAGCTGTGGTTGCCCAACCGCTGGAGACTCCATGGCTCAGCCCTTCAGCTAGGCCCTGGGCGCAGCCGGATGCATTTCCCAAGTCTCCAGGCCTGCAAGCTTGCACTGACCTTGGCCCTTCCTAGTTGGAAGGCTCACAGCTTTGCAGGTGGAAAGAAACAGCTGAGACTTTTGAAGGAACCCTGGTTCTCCCACTCTGTACACCTGCTGGGCAGTTTCAGCCACTCCTATAGTTTCAGCAACTGCCTCACATCTGAACCTGCAGCCCCAACCCCTCTCCTGAGGCTCAGCAGTGTGTAATCCGCAGTCCACTTGACATCTCAAAGCTGGCATGTCCCACATGAGTCTTTGTCCTCTGAGGTTCCACCTCTCTGTGAAGAGCACCTGCATTCACCCAGGCCCATGACCCTGAAACCTGGGGTCAACCTGGGATCCCCTCTTTCCCTTGGCTCCCACGACCAGTCCTTTATGAACACCGCTGTCTCCCACAGGCCCGACAACCTGCATGAAATCTCGAACCAGTGGGTTGCTTTCCAGCTGGAAACAGGCTAGATCCCGAGGAAACCCATCTCCAAAAGACCTGTTCATCCCAGCCTGCCTAGAGGTAAGGGTCTGGAAGCACAGGATTGGAGCCGAGACTTGTCCCCGCTGGTTGAAGATGATTTTTCTTCTTGTTCAATACATTCAGCTTAGTTAAAAGCTCACATGGCGTTCTCAGCCTGCGTGTTTGTCTGGGCCTGCTACAACCTGGTTCTGTGACCTTGGTCCATTTACTTACCTTTTCTGTGTCCCAGTTTGTTTTGTTTAATCATAAGATCAGGCCACATTTTGTCCTAGCTAATGCTAGGATTGTTTTGAGATTCCAAGGAAATATCTTTCATAAGAACTCTTTGAAAAATAAACAAAACATGCTATCATGTTTCTCCTAAAGGCATCTTGGCCAAGGCCCTATGCTCACTGCATCCCAGGTTCTCAACACACGGAGGACACCAGCCTCTTTCCCTCCCCAAGCTCCCGGGGTGATTGTAACAACTCATAATTCAGCGAAGTACTGATGTAGAGCTCCTAGAGAAAGAATTTATGCCCAGAACTTAACCACTTTCTTGCCAAGTGAGGGAAGTCTCTGGGCCTCAGTGTCCTTTTTCTAAAATAAGATGGTGGGAACACCACCACCCACTCTGCTCAGCTTCCAAGGACTTGATGAGAAGCAGATGAAACAGCAGTGTTGAAACTCATGAAACTGTACAGTGCTAAGCAAAAGTTTCCTTATTATTGTTTGGTACTGTAAACATGGACCCACTTAAGAATCGTTTCGTAGAGAAATTGTCAATATCATTTAGTTTTTTTTTATCTTGGCTGGAAAGCACCTACTGTTGGAATACAATTCTGCTTCTTCCTGGGCACTGATGCTTACACAGAGAGAAGGAGAGGTAGAAGCCACAGTGTCCAACGGTGGGAAAAGGGATTCCAGAGCGGAGCTTAGAGGCACGCTGAGGTGTGATTTGCAAGGCCCGTTCCTGTGGAGATTCTAGTGCTTGTCAAAATCATTTCTGGAATTAGTGAGGCTGGTCCAGGAGCATGGCTAGGCTTTGGGTCTAGATGGGTTTGGGCCTGGACCTGACCTGCCTCTCACTCACCAGCTGTGAGGTGATGCCCCACTTTCCCTCTCTGAGAGAGCTTCAGTTTCCCCCACCCAAAAGTGGGAGAACCATTGTCTATGCCTCACGAGGCTGTTGTAGCCATCAATCAAATGATGCACGTAAAGGACTGGGAACAGGAGAGCACCTCTCCCCACCTCCACCTCTCTCCATGTGGAAAAGCCATCACCTGTTGTTCTGGAAGGGACACTTTTGACATCTGCCAGCAGCAGGTTTGCCACTAGAGCGTCTTGCCCACAGTGACTGACATGACCTTGGCTTTGTCTCAGACAGGAGAGTATGACAGGCTGCAGGCATCAGAGGCTGGCACCTGGTGCGTAGACCCTGCATCAGGAGAAGAGTTGCTGCCTGGCTCGAACAGCAGTGCCCAGTGTGAGTGGAAGCCCCTCCCAGCATGGCTTCTCACCTCTTCTGTGGGGCACTGAGCGTGGAGTCCAAAGAGCTGGCTTCATGTTCTAGCTCTGCCTCTTCCATAGCAGTGGGGGCGCAGCTGCTGGCCTCACTATGCCTCAGTTTTCTCGTCTATGAAATAGGGGCAACATTCCCCCACTTCTGCCGGTTCTTGGGAGAAGCAAACGTGGTAGGGAGCAGGCTGTACTTTGTGTCTGAGAAGTGCAAACTAACATTGGTTCCCATCAAAGGGGGTCCTAGGGCTTTGGAGGGCTGGGCGGATGTGTGGCTCTACAATCCGGTTTCCACGGTGAAACCCAGGTGATGTCCCCAAAGGATGATATGCAGATGTTCCTCTTCTGCCGAAACACCACGAATGCTCCCATTGTCCTCGGGGCCATGCTCGAGCTCCCCGGCGTGACTCGAGGGCCCTACACGTCTTGTTCTGGTGTGTCTTCTTTGGCTTCTCGTTCTTCTCCACCAGTTGTGCTTCAGGGTGCAGCTGTGATAAATTCTGGTCAGACTTTTGAAAAATGAAGACACTTTCTTCCACCTGGGCCTTCAGGCGTTCTGGCTGTGCCACCTGCAATATGTCCGTCTATCCCCTCCCCACCCCTTACTTGACAAATTTTTGCTCAGACCACACATCTGTCCCTCCAGGAAGCCTCTGCTGGCCTCTGTCTTCCTCCATAGGCTCCTACACTGCACTATTGTTGCCTTTATTTCACAGAACTGTACCTGCTCACGTACTTGTTAACTCTCCTTTAAGACTCTAAGCTACTTGAGGGCAGGAAGTGGAGGGGAGACAGTACAGGGCTGAGCCAGGCCTAGTCTTTGCCTTGTTGTCATTCAACCTCCTGGTGGGGAGGCAGCCCCAGACCCCTGGAAGACCCTGCAGGCAGGTGGGCTGAGGGTGGCCGTCGGTGGTGGGGAGGGTGATTGGGCATCTGAGCAGGGAGTGGTCACCGGGTCCCCAGCTCATCTGGCTTGTCTCTGTGTCAGGCCCAAGCCTCTGCAATGTGCTCAAGAGTGGAGTCCTCTCCAGGAGAGTTGGCTCAGGCTATGTCCCAGCCTGCAGGGAAGAGGATGGGGGCTTTTCCCCAGTGCAATGCGACCAGGCCCAGGGCAGCTGCTGGTGTGTCACGGACAGTGGAGAAGAGGTGCCTGAGACGCGCGTGGCCGGGAGCCAGCCCGCCTGTGAGAGTAAGTCATGACCCCCTGGGGGAAAGACAAGGCCTGCGTATCTGTTCTTTGATCCAGACTGAGTGAAGTTCTAGAGAAGCTGGGAAGGCGGGGGTGGGAGGGGAGACAGGAAGTGCAGGAGGGATGGAGTTGTGGTTGAGTCCCTTCGTGTGAAAACCTACATCTACTTCCTGAAGACGCTTCTTCTGGGAACTGAAGTCAGAAAGAGCCTGGGCAGGAACTTCTGGAACTGGCACCTCAAGAAGCTTGGGGGCTGTCCTGCCCAGGAGTTTTGGGTCTTATTCTCTGTGTCCTCAGATGGGGAGAAGGACCGTGGTTGCAGGATCTCAGTGTCATGGTTCCATCCTCACTGGGGCCCTTCAGGAATCTGTGGAGGTGTTGACTTGTTTATTTTTATTTCTAGTTTAAAAAATTTAGTGAATGTCAAATATTGAAATATATATCCCATCAATATATAGAATGTTGAACTATATTGTTAAATATTAAAATATATTGTTATCAGTTTTTAACCTTTTATTTCTCCAATCTGCTCAAGTCACAGGACATTACAGTCATTTTTAAATTTATGTGAGCAAGTGGGTTAGACTATCTGTGAATTTCTTTTCAGGGCAGGAAATAGAGACATTGCAAAATACTTATTACAAATTGGGGTGGTGGGTATGGCAGAGTTGCAAAATACTGTGCTAAATGATTCTGAGTTTGCCGCAGTTGCCTTTCTTTTGATGTTCTTATTCTTTCTTTATTTTTATTTTCTAATCTCTAAGCAACATTTTGGAACTGCAGGGAAATTTAATTAGGTCTAGTGATGCTTCTGGTTGGTATTTGTAAAGAGATGGGAGGAGCCTCAGGAGCAGGGGTGGGAGGGAAGAGTGTCTCCACTCTCTTTGCGGGGGCTGCTTTCCAGTTTTGTCCGTACTCCCTCCTGCCCTGAACCTGTGCTGTGCCCAAGGCTCTTACCACACACCGTTTCCCCCAAGTCCTGTTTTGCTCCCCTCTGCATGGGGCCCTGCTTCGTCCACATCTTTGTGACTCTCAGCTGCTATTACCATGCAGGATACACAGTAGGTGCTCTGTAGATATATATGAGTGCAACTGCCCGCCCTGTGCTTCTGAAATAAGGAGAGAAGTGAAGGATCCACCTTAAGTCAGACAAAATCAACATTCAACTTCCAGGTCTAGGAGTGGTCTGCACTGAGACCCAGGACACAGATCGGTGTGGTCTCCTCCAGGAACACATCTGGAGCACAGCTCCTTTAGCGCTTAGGAAGACTCTATGTGGCTTGGCCATGTGGGACTCCATGATATAGTTCCTGTGTACAGATCACCTGTTCAAAGGTGCTTTTCACATCCCTTATCCCATTTTTTGCCTTCCAGCAATGCAGGTAAATAGATAGAGGTCTCCTATCTCCCCATTTTTCAGATGGCAGAGCTGAGGCTCAGAGAGGTTCATGAACATGTCCAAAGTCACACAGTTAGTAAGTGGAGCAGCCAGGATTTAACCCGGAGTCCTGCTGATGAAACCCTGTGCTTTACAGCTGTAAGGGCTTCAGAAGAAGACAGGAGGAAGGCTCCAGAAGGTCATTTAGTGACCTTCTTGAATGAAGAAAGAAAAAAGATAAGTATGTCCAAACGAAGAGCTTTGGCCTCCTCTTCTTATAAGGGAGCAGTTCTTCATTGGCTGAGTTGTTTGTAAGACTGGGGAGCTAACATTTGTAAAGGCTTCATCGTGGGTTTGGTAGGTGCTCACCTACTCTTCTGACCCCACTGGCCTTTGGGATTGGGCTGGAAGTCTAGAAAGATTCCTAATTCTTGCCGGGCGTGGCAGGCCACTTCTGCCCCATGTAGGTGCAGATGGGATGGGCGGTGGTGGGACAGCCAGCATTGGTCTCTTCCAATTCTACAGCAGGGCAAGGGAGTTTGGGCAAAGCTGAGCGATTTAATATAGTCGGTAATTTGGGACATTGCCAATTAAAGGGACCAGGTTCCTGGTCATGTGATCAGGAACCAAGAAACACCATTCATTTAAACACAGGAGAGTGAAATAGTCCTGGGGTCCTGGAGTTGAGGCCAGAGGCTGACCATGCTCAGTGCACCGGGAGGATGGTGTTAATATGAGACGCCCAAACCTCTTCCTGCTGACTCACTGCAGACCGTGAAGGAGAGGCAGGGGGCAGATAGTCAGGCTTGAATGGCAGCTCCACCACTCACTTGCCAGGTGACCTTGGGCTGGTCCCCTAATCTCTCTGGATGTCAGTGGCCAGGAGAATAGTAGCTATTTGAGTCATTATTAGCACTAATTAAGACAATCTCTGTAAACTGTTGAGCACTGGAATTACTAATACACTTAATAAGTACATATTATTACTATTTTTGCTGGTATTACTTAGGGGCTGGACTTGCACAGATACCAAGTTGCCCCTCTCTGTATCCAATGTCATATTCATGGAAAATCCTGCCTCCGGTGGGCATTAGCCTGGTAGCTCAGAGCACAACACTTGCTGGTGTTGGGCTTTGGGTGGCAAAGTTAAGCTCTCTAGGCTTCAGGGGCCTCATCTGCAGGACAGGCTGATAACAGTCCAGCCCCACAGAGTTGCTGTGAAGATGGAGTCAATGCCTGGGAGGCCCTTGGGCAGTCCTGGCATACCGAAGACAGGCAGTGCTCGCAAGCTCTTGTAAGATGGCAGGTGGGAGCGAGCAGGTCTGGCTTCTAGTCCAATCACCAACCCATGTCCCCAGGTGAGCCACTTAACTCCCTTGAGCCTCTGTTTTCCTCATCTCTAAAACAGCAATAAGGGCTCCCAGTGGTATAATTTTGGAAGGATTTCATGAAATTAAAGATGTGAAGTGTACTCTCTGAGGCTGGGCCCACTGTGGGTATTCAGTTAATTTTGGTTTCTGTACTTCTTCCTTCTCTCCTTAGCCACTCTTCCCTGGCTGTGGGGGCCAGCTGGGTTGTTCCACAACCAGGGAGTCTCTTCATTTCAGTGACGTGGGGAATAAGGCTGTGGGAAAACAGGTCTGCTGGGGAGGGTAGGAGCCCTGGTAAGAGAAGCGTCAGTGTCCTAGGTGACGTTTGTGACCCCAGGAGGAAAACCCCTTTCTAGTCAAATCAGATCGCTCACTGGCCCACTACCAAAAGACAAGGGAGAGTAAAAAAATTGAAAACAGAAAAACCACAGGTGCAGACCATTCCTGTGGGATAAGAGGGGAAACCTGTATTCACTGAGATGGGAAGGATGCTTACACACTCATTGACACCCCACCTCTTACCTATGTACACACATGCATCTAGCACACTGGTAGAGGATGTGGATTCTGGGGCAAAGATAATGGGGTTCAAATCCTGATTTTTCTGTTTACTAGCTGTCTGACCACAGAAGAGGCATTCAGCCTCTGTGTACCTCAGAATTGGCGTTCGTATAGGGATAATGGGACCTATCCCATAGGGTTGTGGGGAACATTATATGAACTGATATTAGTAGAGCTCTTAATGGTGCACCTGCCACGTACTACACATCCCGTAGTAGTTTTTAAGTAAATACTCCTACTAGGAGGTAGGCATTATTGCCATCTTCATCATTTAATGGGCGAGGAAACGGTCACAGAGGCACTAATTAATTTGCTCTAGGGCCCTGAACTAGCGAATATTAGAGCCAGGATTCACAGTCTGCAGGCTGGTCCAGAGCTCACAGGTAAACTGTTGCCATCCCACTTACACTCGGGACTTGGTAAAAGACAACTCAGGAAGCCCGCTGCAAATCGCAGTGCAAAATCTTGGCCAGGGACCATTGCCCTTTTCACAAAAAAGCCCAGGTTTGGTTCCGGAGGTCAAAATAGGTCATTCTTCCTCTTTGAAGCCCCTGAATACCGTCATATTCCTTACAGACTGCAGATTTTAACGCATATACTGGTCAAAAGACTCTGCCTGAGTCTGATAATGAACGAAATACCTAATTGCTGTGAAATTGTCACACTGAGTGTTTTGCTCTTTAATTTACTCATTTTCCCATTTACTTAACTCATTGAGCTGTGTCTGGGGCGGCTGTGTGCCTCGGCCTGGGTGAGCAGAGGAGAGGTGCCCTCTTTTTCCCTGTGGACTCAACCCATGGGGTGACCAGCGTGCCACTGATTAGAGGTTCTAACAATTGACAAAAGGAAGGTCTGTACCTGGTGGCCTGGGAATTCAAAAGAAAGAAGACCTAAGTCTGCCTGGGAGAACCACGACAGTGTTAGAAAACGGAGTTGATATTTGAGGGTCAAAAAGGAATCTTCCAGACAGGAGCAGGCAGAAGGAAGGCTTGGAGGTGTGTTCAGGGAGTAATAGATATTTCTGGAGGCATTGGGGAGCTGGAGGAGATGAGAGGGAAGAGGAAGACAGGCTCAGCCTGCACACGAGGGAGTTGAAAGCTGATATTGGGCTCTGGCATAATTTCTCTGCCAGCAGCGGGGACTGGGTGGGACGTGGGAGCAGAAAGGCAGGAGGTGAGGCCTAAATGCAGAAATCTGGCAAAGAGTGTTTGCTGGTAGTTCAGGCAGAAGATGAAGGATGTCTAAATGAGGGTGCTGTGGTGGGAACGAAGAGATGTGGAGCAGGTGTGAACCGTGACCAAGACAGAGGAGATGAACCCTGCAGGAAGGCCACCGGGTTGCTGGCTTGGGATGGCTGGGTGGCTGGTGGTACTGCTCCTTGTGCCTGGGGCACTGAGGCAGGGGCAGCAGATACTAAGTTCAGGCCTGGACGGTGAGCTTTGAGGTGGAGAGACCAGGTGGTAACTAATTGGCTTTAGAGATGAGAAGAAGCTCAAGAATGCCTGAGCTGGACATGAAGCTACATGAGGCATTCATGCTTAAGTGTCTGTTAAGACTGAGAGCAGATGGGCTCATTCAAGTAGAAGGCAGGACAGAGAGGAAGGGGAGCAGGCCCAGGCCAGGCCCTGAGAGCTTGACAGGTCCAGGGAAGGGGAGAGGAGGAGGGCCCAGTGTGAGTGAGAAGACGACGCCCACAAACAGGCATGCTCAGTCCTCCTGAGGCTGGGCAGGTGCCCACCATGGCTCCACTTTCCTTCTCCCAGGCCCGCAGTGTCCGCTGCCGTTCAACACACTGGAGGTGGTTGGTGGAACAATCCTGTGTGAGACAGCCTCGGGCCCCACAGGGGCTGCCATCCAGCAGTGCCAATTGCTGTGCCGCCAGGGCTCCCGGAGCGTGTTTCCAACGGGGCCATTGATATGTAGCCTGGAGAGCAGACGCTGGGAGTCACAGCTGCCTCAGCCCCGGGCCTGCCAACGTGAGTGGCCTCAGGGCGTCTATCCTGCACCCTGCTCCCTCTCAGGGCTAGGGCTGGGACTGAGATGTGGAGGCGTGGTTGCTCCATTTTCCCACCCGAATGTAGCATGTTCATGGTAAGCCAGGTGGCACCAAGAGGTGAGAGAGAGTCCCATGGAGCATTTGCTTCTAGAAGGAGCAGATGTCCTTCACAGACCGACCCCTGGAATTAGGCTTTCTTTGTGCCTTCTCTGGAACCATCTGCTCCTTGAGAGAATTGGCATCCTTCCAACTTTCTTGGGATGTCCTGGATTCAGGAAAAATACTGGGCAGGTCAGTGCTCCAACAGCTGTATAGGTGGCTGACATGCTCAGAGCTGCTCTCCCAGCCTCTAGTGACCCTGCGCCATCAGCCTCTCCCCAAGACCACCTGGACTTCCAGGGCTAATGCCTGGCTTAGCAGGGGGCCCTGGACTCTGCTCCAAGTAGGGCATCATCCTGATTGCTGGAACCTGTGTAAGTTTCGGCCCTCTTTCCCAGTGCTCTGACCAGAGCTCCTTTTGCCTTGTCACACACTGAACCCACTCTGGGACCTGGCACTTGGTCCACCCAGTGCAGTGGGAAGGGAATCTGGGAGGGAGACCAAGATCCTGGGACTGTCAACCCTAATGTTCTCCAGAATTCTTAACATGAGGTCTTAACATGAGGGAATCTGGGAGGGAGACCAAGATCCTGGGATTGTCACAAGGCTCTGGGTGGATGCCAGAGTGTCAAGGAGAACATTTGTTGCAAAGCACTCTGGGCTATAGAGGGTGCCTATCCAGAAAATTCAAAATGTGATTTGGATAAATAATGGCCTGTCACTTTGGCTATGCTGAAATCGAGACCAGGATGGTCACAATTGACCCTAGAGCAAAGGACTTTGGGGAAAAGAGGCACAAACCTTGAGCTCCTGAAGTTGAATGCAGGCCACTGTGCATGATTGTTCAGGCTGTGCACTGAACAGCCTTAGAGAATGCCATTCACTCCCATCAACTATGATGTCTGTTCTTAACCTGAAAAACCATATAGAGTGGCCCTGTCTGTATGCAAGATGGCATGGAAGATTTTCCAAGGAGAATGTCCAGGACCTCCAAATGTAAAGCACCCTGGTTTGGAGGATGAGGCAGGACTGAGCTTTCTGTGAGGATGCTCAGTAATTTCAGAGACAAGATGTTATGCTGGAAAGTACTTAGACTCAGAATGACAATGCGAATGGCAGTGCTTGTGTGTTTCCAGCTAAATGAGGAAGGGTTATTTTTGCAGGGGAAAACCTAAATAAAGAAAATAACTCCTTAGGCCTGTTGCCTCTGTCTGCTGACCTCTGGTGCTTGCCTGCAGGGCCCCAGCTGTGGCAGACCATCCAGACCCAAGGGCACTTTCAGCTCCAGCTCCCGCCGGGCAAGATGTGCAGTGCTGACTATGCGGGTTTGCTGCAGGCTTTTCAGGTTTTCATATTGGATGAGCTGACTGCCCGCGGCTTCTGCCAGATCCAGGTACGTGCCTGGCCTTCCCCACAGTGAGGGCTTGGACTGAACTCAGGGTTACCGCGTCAGAAAACCTGAGGGTTCACATTAACCTGAGGGTTTGAGTTCAACCCTCACTATTTTATCAATGTACAAACTGATACCCAGAAATGGGAAGTAGTGTGGCCAAGGTTAATTACATAGCAGCAGAGGCAGAATCCATACCCATCTCGTCATTGGCCATTCTTTCTACATAAAGATATCAAACATTTACTGAACACTTAATATGGGCATCCTGTGGTATAAATTAGCTAATGCAATCCTCATAGGGACTTTATTATTATTGCTATTGTGCATATGAGGAAAATGAAGACCAGAGAGCTGGAAGACTTGTTCCAGAGTCATACAACCAGGAGAAGGTAGGGCCAGGCTGGCTGACTTGATCACAGAGCTGTGATCATCGTGTAGCACCTCCACCACCCATAGAGAAAGAGCTTGGGAACATGGGGCAGGAAGGCTAAAACCTCACAGTGTACTCTGCGCACCACAGTGTTAGATGTGTTTCTTAACAAACCCGAGAGGAGGCAGTATGGATCCTCCCCAGAAGAAGAGAATATTGGATGCCACCTGGAAAGGCATCCCACCGTATAAAATATAATTTTTCAGCTGTGTAACATATGAGGGCTTTGGTTATTTGAAGTCACAAGTGTTTAAAGAAGGAGTCTTTAAAGGTTGCTCAGTTAAATAAATCATTTTTTCTGCTCAAAGTTTGTTCAATCATCAGAGCAACTCATTTTTGGGACCTCATGTTAAGAATTTTGGAGAACATTAGGGTTGAGCATCATATAAATTATTTAAAAAATAAAAAAAGAATTTTGGAGAACACACTTTTTACAAAACAATACACAGAGATTACTGTTGTTAAAACAAACAGAGGCATGAATAGGCTTTGTCCTTTTATTCAAGGAAATACACTCACAACAGTGTCAGTGATGCCTATTAATTATTGGGTGCCGTATTTGTGGTGCCATGCTAGAAGCTCTACATTCTTTGCCTGTAATCATCACAGCACCCTGCTTGGTGGGTATCAGTAGCCTTCAGTTTACAAGTGAATTAACTAAACATAAGGTGAGTTAGTTGTCCAAGATTTCTCATCCCTTAATAAGTCCCAGTCTATCTAGACCAAATTTATTGATTCGTTTATTCATTCATTCATTGACTCATTCCTACATTTAACAGATATTTGAATGCCTATTACAGGCTAGGCATATATTTAGGCACTGAAGATAACTGAAGGTAAATAAAGCCAATACTAGTTAAAGTGGTTAGGACAGATTTTAATCAGGAATATATTATTGCAGTGGAGAAAAGAGTTCATCATGAACTGAACTCAACCTCAGTTTGTGCAGAGGTGACTGGGCATTTTAAAAGGAGAATGAGGGAATGGGGGTGGTAAACAGGGGGTTCAGTAGCATCAGGAAAGCGAAAGATTAAAAAAAAGCAGGAAAGGGAGTTAGTCCATGTAAAACCCATCTGGGTTTGCTAACTGGTACTATTGCAGCCTCCCACAGAGGCTGAAGACAGGGGCCCCATCTTCAAGTGTTTGCTGGAATTAACAGTGAATTCTCTTGGCAGTCTTAAGTTTTCTAGACAGGCACTTTAAGAGAGGCTAGGGTCTTCCCAGGGGTCTGGCCTTGAGCTGTTAGAAACAATGTTAGTGCTTGTTCAAGTCTTTTGAGGTCAAGGCTGAGGTCTAGTAAGAGGGCTCAGAGGAGCCTGGCTAGAGTTTGGTTCATGACAGAGTCTTCAGGATGCAGCAGTGAACGAGATCACCTCTTTGTTCTTTGGGGAGATGGCACTAAACAAGTACCTGTCAGGTAAGAGTGACAGCTAAGAGGGGAAATAAGGCAGGCTGAGCCTTGCTTGAGAGGGAAGATGGTGAGATGAGAGGGGTTTTACATAGAAAGGTCAGGGAGAGGCCTCCAAGAGGTGCTATTGGAAGGGACGGGAGTGAGGTAAGGCTGAGGGCCTGTGAGTTCTGGGGGAGAGGAACCCCTGCAGAGGAAATAGAAGGTCAGAGTTTCTGTGATGGGTACATACTTAGTGTGAGCCATAAAATTGAGGGAACCAGTATGGGTGAGCAGAGCAAAAGAGGGAACTGCAAATTGGGGTGTGCATGTTGAAAATGGCTCAAGGCCTTGTTGGCTGTGGCTAAGGTGGTGAGTTTTATTCTGCATGTGATGGGACATCACTGAAGTTGAGAAAGTGACAGGATGATTGGAGTTTTACAGTTTTCTTCAGCTACTGTATAGAGGGTAGACTTTGAGGGGTTCAAGGTGGGAGCAGGGGTCCTCACTGAAGCCTGGGGCCAGGCAGCAGTACAGAACATGAGAAGCAGCAGGAATCTTGACATATTGGGACCACAGAGCCCACAGGACTGGGTAGTAGGTGATGCATCATGGGAAGATGGAGGTGTTGAAGATGACTAAGTTTTGGATGCAGGGAATGACTGAAGACATGTGTTTTCAACACGGGGAAATTAAATCCCATGCAGAAAGGAGTAAAATGTTCTGTAATTCAGGGGATTGGAGAGCTGAGGACCATGCTGAAGACAGAGATAAGGTCAGGAGGAAGTCAGGCAGGGACCTAGTCCTAATGGCTTCCTAAACAAGGTGTCAGGATATGACCATGAGACAGAGAGCTTCTAAGGTCAGAGCTTCTAAGAAGGCAGTCGTATTCTTCAGAAGGAGGAGATGATACATAGACTTTCAAGTCAGATAGATCTGGCTCCAAACCTTGGCTCCAGCACTCCTACCAGTGTGACCTGGGCCTTTCCCAGGCTTAGCAAGTCTCAGTCAATCATCTGTGAAATGGGGTTAGGAAAACCCACCTTGGAGGGTCAGGTTAAGTGAGATAACATACAGATCCAAAGCTCTTTCTCTTTACCCTCCATTGAGAGCTAAGGAGGTTGTTAGTGGAGTTTTGAATCCCGACTGTACCACCTACTGGCTGTGGGATCTTAGGCAGTTTCTCAGTCTCTCAGAGGCAAATTCTCCATCTGGAATGTGGGGTAATGAGAGTCCCAACTCCATAGACTTGTTTTGGAGATTAAACTAGCTAATATGTTTAAAACACTTCACACAGGGCCTGATGAATAAAACATGTTCAAAAATCGTGCCACAGTGCCTTCTGAGAATACTTCTGGGAATAAGCCCCTGGCACACAGCAGGCTCTCATTAAATGACAACTATATGAACACCCCACATCCATGTTTTTACCTTCACCAGGGGTGTGGCACTGGGTATGACACGTAGTAAGGTCTGGGTGCCATGGCCGTTGGGAGGGATGGCATGCTGACATTCAGGCTTTGCATGCATTGGGCCCCCGGGGCCAGCTTTCAGGGCACTGTCTGCATTCTGAAGAAGGTAGGTGAGGCCTTTTGTGGTGAAGACTGAGGGCCAGGGCCACATCAACTCTGAATTACTCATTGGTGACAGAGTTCACTTTCCTTCTAGAACCCTCCATTCCCTCTCTAGGCACCCAAGTTTTGATAAACTGACTTCCCTTTGGGCTTTATATAAACTTTCTTGGAATTTACGTTTTGCCATCTTCTGAATTCTTATGTCCCCCCGAAATTCATATCCAAACCATAATCCCCAACATGATAGTATTAGAGGATTTTGTGTTAGGTCATGAGGGTGCAGCCCTCATGAATGGGGTTAGTGTCCTTATAAAAGAGACCCCAGAGAGATCCTTGCCCCTTCCACCATGTGAGAACACAGTGAGAAGACAGACATTTATGAAGAAACCTTCACCACATATGACTGGCATCTTGATCTTGGACTTCTAAGCTTCCAGAAGTATGAGAAATAAAGTTCTGTTGTAGACACCCAGTCTGTGGTATTTCATTATAGTCATCCAAATGCACTAAGATACCCTTTGAAAGAGGCTGATATGAAGAGGGAGAGAAGTAGCTTGTGTTCAACCCTGGACCAAAGCCTGGCACTGTCATTGGGCTAACAGGTCTCTCAACCGTCCGTCTTTCTCCCCAACCTTGAGGAGCCTGCAGTACATCACTCACAGACATTCAGGGGGCACAACTCACCCACACTTAGGCTGGGAGGAGAGACCAGGCTGCGTAGTCAACATTGAGGAGCTGGTGGATGCTGTAGGGATTCAGAGGTGTCCCACTGAATGTATGTATGGTGAAGACATTTGCAGAGTTGGCTAAAGTTGTTTCACCAGTGAAATATGGTGACTGGGCTTCGGATGCATGGAGTCCTGCTCTTCCTCCACTTATACCTCTGTACACCATGTGACTAGGGCAAGTTATTTAACTTCTCTGAATCTTGTTTTCCTCAGGTGTGGAAAAGGGGGTCACATTCCTTGACCCCCTGAAGTAGGGTTGGAGAAGGATTGAAGGAAGTAACATAAGCCAAGTTCTGGTTCCTGGTGTGGACCCAACAAAACTAGCTTTCTACTCTGTGTTCTTGAGCTGAAAGTGTCTGTCTTCTTGTAGGTGAAGACTTTTGGCACCCCGGTTTCCATTCCTGTCTGCGACAACTCCTCTGTGCAGGTGGGATGTCTGACCAGGGAGTATTTAGGAGTGAATGTTACATGGAAATCACGGCTTGAGGACATCCCAGTGGCCTCTCTTCCTGACTTACATGACATTGGTATGTTTTTCTGTGGTGGTACCTAGAATAAGCTATGCAGCCTCTCTGAGTCTCAGTTTTCTCTTCTGCCAAATGGAGCTAGTGAAGAAGCCCATGATGTCTTCCTCTGAAGATTACAGGGAGAGCTAATTATTTAAAAATATATAGTAATCGATAGAGTTCTTGCCAATCATTCACTAGAGTTAAATAATGTCAACAAAGAGCCTGGTTCTGTGTCATGAACATCTTCTAATACTTCTCTTGATTTTCTGCATGCAGAGAGGTGAAACAGAATGTGTGAAGGGGACAGCAGTGTGGGCTGGGGAAGTCTTTATTGGTTTTTAACTTATGTCTCATCCACTTTCAATTGTAAAGCATTTCAGACCACTTATACCATTTAAAACAGGGCAGTGATGATATGGATGAGTCAACAGAAGAGAGAGAGAAGAAGAATGGATTTTATGATAGCTACTGTGGGCATGTGCCGTGTTCAGCTCTGAGCTTTCTGGTAGGGTAGGAAAGAGCCCGTACATTTATGGCAAGAGAATGGGAGGCAACTCCATTTTCTCTTCCACCATCTGGCGGCCAAACATCCGGGGGGGGATTGGCTGGAGTTTGCCCTCTGTTCTATGAGGAAGAACTTCTGGAAAATGTTGCCAGGAAGGAGACTGCATCTCTATCATTCACTAGTTCTCAGGATCATAATCCTCTAAATAATAATTCAGAAGCATTATGAATTCTCTGGGAGCCCCAGCATTGTGAATTAGGGGCCCCCTTCTATCTTTCTCCAAAGGGAGCCTGGATAATATGGGTATGTTGGGAGCTGCTAAAGCATGAGATGTTTATTGCTTGTTTCAATCTTGAGGCAGCGAGATTGGAGGCCATGGGCTGGCTCTACAGTAGCCTGTTACAGACAGAATGTTTGCTGTGTGCAGGGATCTGCCCCAGCTCCTGACATGGTGTTTGCCTGCTTTCTTCCTAGGAACTACTTACCATTTGACAGCTGGAGCCCTCTCAGTGTTTAGCTAAACACTGAGGCAGAAGGCCCCGTTGCCTCTTCAAGTCCTTGCTTTCTTTTTGAGTGGCCACTTCACACGCATTCTCTCCTAGGACCCTCACCTAGTGCAAAGAGAGCCATTCCCAAGCCATTTTTCAGATGGGAAAACTGAGGCTCAGTGATGTTCAGTACCTCATTAAGGGTTGAGGCAGATGAGTATCTGGATCTTGCACCTTAGACTAGTGACTGAAGATGTGATCTCCTATGCCAATGTAGGTTGCATTGGTGCCGCAGAAATGGCAGGAGCCAGGAGATCTGGACTGGAGTCCCTACTTGTGCTTCTGACTCCTGGGTGACCTTGAGTCAGTCCATCCCCTTCTCTGGGCCTCAGTTCCTCCCTCTATAAAATGAGACACCACATGATGCCTATGTCTCATTTCAGCCTGGCTATTCTAGGCGTCTCTGCCCCCTAGATCCTCCCTGGCCCTTACAGAGAACAGTGGGGGTGACCTCTACCTTATCCTGTGTCTTACAGAGAGAGCCTTGGTGGGCAAGGATCTCCTTGGGCGCTTCACAGATCTGATCCAGAGTGGCTCATTCCAGCTTCATCTGGATTCCAAGACATTCCCAGCAGACACCACCATCCGCTTCCTCCAAGGGGACCACTTTGGCACCTCTCCCAGGACATGGTTTGGGTGCTTGGAAGGATTCTACCAAGTCTTGACAAGTGAGGCCAGTCAGGACGGACTGGGATGTGGTAGGTCCACTCTCTCTCTGGACGTCTCCTGTGGAGCTGTGTAAGGCTTTGGGAAAGGCCACCTCAGCACTGGAGAGAGGCTACTCTGGACATCCAGGGCTGAGAATCATCCATGTAGTTAAGGGATGGGCATTCATCAGCCCAGGGCTTTAAAACTCAGGGAAAGTGGTTCCTGATGGAGGTTCACTTGTATTGCTCTTGCTTTGCCTGTAAGTAGTTTGGGGGCCATTCCTAACGGGAATGCGATGCAGATTCCTTTAATGGAAGTTGTATTAATTTCCTGTTGCTACCATAGTAAATGATCAAAAATTTTGTGGCAGAAAACAATACAGATGTATTATCTTACAGTTCTATAGGTTTGAATTACAATGCAGGCATCACTGGGCTAAAACCCAGCTATTGGCAGGGCCCGCACCCCTCCTGGAGGCCCCTGGGGAAATCTGTTTCCTCACCTTTTCCACTTTCTTGAGGTTGTCCACATTTCTTGGCTGGTGGCTTCCTTTCTTGCTCATCAAACCAACAACGTTTTCGCTTTCTGACCCCTCTTCCCTGGTCACATCTTCTCTGATTCTCTTTCACCTCCAAGGACCTTAGAACTACACACAGCTGCATGATTCAGGATACTCCCCTTATTCTGAGGTCAGCCAATTAGTGACCTTAATTCCATCTGCACTGGTAATTTCCCTCCTTTGCCATGTAACCTAACATATTCACAGACTCTGAGGACTGGGACATGGATATCTTTGGGGGGACCTTTGTCATGTCTACCACTGAAGATTCAAAGGTCTCCTGATGAAAAGTCTTCCTCCTGTGTGGGGTGAGATAGAAAGACATTTTTATGGAGCTAGAGAAAGAGAAGATGTTTCTCAGTTTTGTTTTTTTTTTTTTTCAATTATTTATATTGGTCGCAACACAAAAGTCAAATGGCCTTTCCTTTTCTGAAATCTATGCCAAATTGTAAACTCCACATTGGATTTAAGATACAGCTAAATCCTAACACAGAAAACAGAAAGACAACCACTTCCCACTAGCATTTACGGAGAATTCAGCAGTTCAAATTCACCTGCACAAACATTTAACTCTTACAGTAACCCCTGGTGGCAGGTCCTTTCCTCATTTGACAAAGAAGCTGGGGTTCAGATTAAATGAGATTGGACATCTGTCATGCCTGGAGTGGGGCTGACACAGAGGAGGGACTCTAGCTCACCTAACTGGTTAATAGAGGGTGAGTAAGCCCAGGTCCTCTGGGACCAGAGCCTGTGATCTTTCTTTCCATTCCGTCAGAGCTGCCCAAACCAAGGGAACGAGAAATAGAAGCAGGAGTGGATGGTGACACTCCAGGGTGGGTGAAACAGGGTTGTGAAGAGGGAGAGTCACTTAGAAAGCACCTGCCCCCATGTTGACAGACTTTATCGTGAAAAGCCCTTGGCTTCAACGCCTGATGCTGAACTAGCAGGGATGAACTTGTGTGTGTGGTGTGTGTATGAGTGTGTGAGTGTGTATGTGTGTTGGTGTATGCATGTATATGTGTGTGAGCACATGTACATACATGTGCATGCATGTATATGTGTATGGTGTATGTATACGTGTATGATGTACATATGTATGTGTGTGAGTGTGTTTGTGTTTTTGTCTGTATGAATGTGTATGATGTGTCTATGTGTGTATGTTGTGTGTGTGCATGTTGGGAGCAGGGGCTGCAGGAGCCTGCTTTCATAGCTGCCCCAGGTGATGTACCACGGGGGTCTGGAAGCAGCCCCAGGAGGTTTCTTGGCCTCAGGGGTGCCCTCTGCAGCCAGAGATGGAGGTAAAGGGAAGGCAGAGAACCTGCGTTGACTCTGTGTCTTCAAGGAAGTTCTACCCCTCTGGGTGTCTTCCTTTCCATCCCCCACAACACACAGGTAAAATAAAGGGGCTGGCCTAGAAACCTGGTCCCAAGGTTCCTTCTAGGAAGCTCAAATATCAGTTCCTGTCAACAAGGAGATGGGAGGGGCTGCTCAGCTCAACTTTGCCTGAAGGGGAAAGAGTAGGGCCTGGGAATCAGCAACTGGCATCAGGGCACGGGCTTCCTAGGGCCCCTGTGGGAGTCACAGGATGGGGCGCAGGGAAGAGACTGCATGGGAGACCTTGCCCAGGACACGCTTGGAGTGGAACAGGACTCAGTAAACCTTTCCTATAAAGGGCCAGATGGCGATGTTTCAAGCATTGGGGGCCATACCGTCTCTGTCTCAGTGACTCAACTTAGCCATTGTGGGGAGAAGCGTATGGCTGTGTTCCAATAAAACTTTATTTACCAAAACAGAAGGTGAGCCGAATTTGGCTCATGGGCTGTGGTTTGCCAGTCCTGCTCTAGATAAACCTACACTCATCTTCCAGCTGCTGCAGCCTTTAACTGACTCCAAAGGACTTGTCAATCACACCACACAGCCCCATCCCCTTACTCCTAAGGGTTGGAAAGATCCAGAATGGAAGTCTCATAAGCAGTACCAAAAGCTCTGAATTTTCTTCAGCATCAGTTCTAGTACCTGTCCCTTACCGAGTTTTTGATATGTGTGTGGCCTTACTAGCATTTTACCGTCCAGAGACTCAGGTGTTATTAATTCTGTCTTATGCATGAGGAACTGATGGGCCTATAGTGCTACACAGCATTAGGAAACTGCTCTGTGAAGTCAGGTGGACTCGGGTTCGAGTCCTGACTCCAACACTTTCTCATTGTGGATCCTGGAGAAAGTCCATTGTTCTCACTAGGCATCTTCTGAAAAATAGGGATAATAATACCTATTACATGGGGTAATACCTATTGTTGTTTAGATAGCATGAAATAATGCAGAGCACAGCACTTAGTAAACTCCTGGCAAATAGTTTGTTGTGAAAATTGGCAGTGCTGAGATCTAAATCCAGCTCTGTCTGCCTCCAAGTTCTTTGTTCTGTCTTCTGCCTCACACATCTCCCTTCTCAACAAGGAGGTTCTTGGTGAAATCACACCATCTCATTCTTATATCTATTCTTATTGGCACTTTTCCCTCAAAAACACAGCTGTGATGTTACGAGGCAGAGCACTGTCCTGTGGCAATAAAGCAGATTTCTCTGTGTCATCCTGGGGGAGGGCTAATAGGATGGTCCCCTCAGAGGGCAGTGACTCAGAGGGCCGGTAGGAAAGTCCATCCCTCGTGACTCATGTAGGCACAGCAGCCTTGTTCCAGGGAATTGGCGATGGCCAGGGAGCAGAGACTGTGTTTGCGTCCCTGATGGAGTCACTTTTGTTCACCCTCTTGCCTCAAGCCAGCTATATGGCTTCTCCTTGAAATTACCTGCTGGCAACCTTCATAGCAGATTAGTTTATGAAGGAGAATAACTGATAAATTATCTATATTTTTTCATATTCTATTCTGGATGATATTAACTTTCACTCATTCACTATAATTTCTTCTAATAGAGCTGGTTCCCTATGGATTTTTTTCCTGAACCAATTATGCCTGCCTGCCTGCCTTCCTTTCTCCCTTCGTTCCTTCCCTCCCTCCCTTCCTCCCTCCCTCCCTCGCTCCTTCCTTCTTTCCCTCCCTCTCTCTCTTCCTCCTTCCTTCCTTCCTTCCTTCCTTCCTTCCTTCCTTCCTTCCTCCCTTACTTCCTTTTTTTCTTCTTTCCTGTCATTCATCCAAACTTTCAAAATATTATATGCCATGTTGCACACTCAGGGAGTGGAAAAAACAAAGCTCCACTCTCAAGGCAGTCACAGCCTGGTTGGGGAGAGGTCAGTGAGTATTCAGCTGGTCATCCTGTGAAGAAGCCTGTTACATCCCAGCCAGGGTGGTCAGGGAAGGTGTGCTGGGGTAGGAAATGCTGGCGGAAGTCTTGAAAGGTGAGGAATCGTTGCTCAGGCAAGAGCAGACAGAAGGTAGTGCATGTTTGTACACGTGTGTGCGTGTGTGTGTGTGTGTGTGTGTACCTGTGCTGAGGGTGCTAAAGTGAGGAAGAACATTCCAGAAAGATTGGTATAAATGCAGGGAGTCGAGAAGTTACAGACTCTTTGGAAACAGTGCTCATAATTTATACAGCTGGGGAATGGGGTGCGTGGGGAATGTGAGAGGAGGTGGGGCCAGAGAGACAGGGACAGGCCAGGAGAGGCCTTGGAGCACAGCAAGGGGAGTGGGCTGGAGATGGGACCATGGAAGAATATTAAGTTGGAGAGTGAAAGGACCAGGTGTGGGCTGAGCCACCTTCTGAAGGTGTGAAGGACCTTTACGGTTCTTCACAGATGTTTTTCTTCAGCAGAAATGCGACTGTCACTATTGGGGGGTTTGTGGACAAGGGTTGGCAGGAGGGGTGGCTTGACCCTAAAGCTTTGTGAGACTCTCAAACTCAAATAGGTATAACTGTCTTATTTTATTAGGCTGGTGCAAAAGTAATTACGGTTTTTGCAATTTATTTTAATTGCAAAATAAATAAATAAATAAATAAATAAATAAATAAATAAATAGGCTAAAGGATTTTCCAGTGATTTCAAGGGATTTAACTGATGGTCAGCACCTATTGGTGGCAGTGGTCCCAATGGTCTTAAGAGAGCCCCTTCTCCTGAGGGAAGGTTGACAGGCAGCCGTGGTCTCATTCTGACTTAGAAACGTGCTCTTTTGGGTGGAAAAGATTTGACGTCAGAGATGGAGAGAACCGGTGGGAGGAAACAGCGCGTGCATTCCCTGAGCACAGACAAGAGTTTGGGACCTGCGGGGTTTGCAGTAGAAGTTAAGTCCCAGCTCTCTCATTTCTGCTAGTTCCCCGCACCTCGGCTTTTGGAGGCTGGGCAATGTAGGCTGGCCGAAAGGCTTTTGTTTTCCTTCAGTGGTGAATTTGGAGGCCACTTGAAAAAAGGCCACAGTTCTGGGGTTGAAATGCTAGAGATAATCATCACCAACCTGACTCATAGAAGTAATGAAACTCCACTCTCGGAAGGAGGATATTAATTGCTCTGGGCAGACCAAAAAACACGCTGTTCAGTTTCCAAAATGTGGCTCGAGTTTCTAATTTACTCAGAAATGCCAGCTACACACGCAGACCAGAGATAGTAGTTGCTAAATCAACATTGGCTCCATCTCAGCACGTCCCACTCAGTGGTACTGACTTCTCTGCCAGAGGGAGGTGGCTGGATTGGTGGAAGGAACAAAGACTTTGGTTTGGAGATGAGTGAATGGAGCTCAGATCTCACCTCTGACACCTCACTGCTTGGCCAACCTTAACCTTGAGCCTCAGTTCTCTCTAGCCTGATATGGAGATGATAACTTCCTCATACGGTTGTGAGAAAAACACATTAAAACTTCTGCACTGCGCTTGGCATATTCTATAATTTTAATTTCCCACTGCCCTTTGCTGAAAAGCATACTAGGAAGTCATGCATGGATGTCTGAGGCTCAGCTTTCTCAACTGTGAAATGGGGATGAAATACAGACTTTCCATGGGAGTGATGTATTAATGTATGTAACAGGGCGATAGACTAAGTGCTGCCAATAGTGGCCGGGATTTTAGCTTCCACCTTTTACTGGGTAAAAGCTCACTTCTTCTGGAAGTTATTGGCAAACTCTCAAGAACACGACTCTGAACCAAGAAACAAAGTAAAACAACCCCCCACTTTATTTTACCCATATTTGAAATCCCTGTCTGACCCTCTCATCTCCTACTAGCATGTCACTTCCTGGACAGCAGGAAGCTCGCCTGACTTCCTCACAGCTGCTTCCCTGCTTCTTAGAGTCTGACACACAGTAGGTTCTCAGTGGACGTTTGTTAAATGAATGAGCTCTTGAACTGGTTTGAGGATTTCCTGTACCCTGTGTGTTCCGGGATTGTAACTGTGAAGCATGTGTCTTGATTTTTAACATCATTTCTCTGTTTGTTTTTTTCTAGTTAAGTGTCCTGAAGGAAGCTATTCCCAAGATGAGGAATGCATTCCTTGTCCAGTCGGATTCTACCAAGAACAGGCGGGGAGCTTGGCCTGTGTCCCATGTCCTGCGGGCAGAATGACCATTTCTGCCGGAGCTTTCAGCCAGACTCACTGTAAGTTCTGTGGGGTGCTTCTTTGAAAGAGAAGACCTGCAATGAAATGGAACACAA
The DNA here is from genome assembly GCF_003255815.1 of Theropithecus gelada. NCBI lineage: Eukaryota > Metazoa > Chordata > Mammalia > Primates > Cercopithecidae > Theropithecus > Theropithecus gelada. The sequence continues at coordinate 135,206,870 of NC_037676.1, forward strand.
CAGGATTTCCCAATCTCTGCACTATTGACATTTTGGGACAGATGATTCTTTGTGCAGGGTTGGCCTGTGCCTGGTAGGATATTTAGTAGCATCAGTAGTTCTCAGATGCCAGTAGCACCCCTCCCTAAATTGTGACAGTCAAACATGTCTCCAGACATTGCCAAATGTCTCTTGGGTGGAAATGGCAGGGAGAGCAAAATTACCCAGCTGTGAGAACTATTGGGTACACAACATAGTAATCAAAGGGGTCACCGTCTTTGAATACTTACCCACTGCCAGGCTCTGGGTGGGGCATTTTACCTGTGTTGCCTCATTCGATACTCCCAATACCTCTTCCAGTATTAGTAGCCCAGCTTTTACAGATAAGAGAGCTAAGCCTCCAAGAAAAGAAACTTAGTCAAAGTCACTCAGCTAATGGATGATGTAACTGGTCTTTGATCTTGGTTTTATCTGATTCTGAAACTTCTGATTTTTGTAAGTCAACCTTATCAGATTGAAAAATGGAAGATATTTTCCACCTATAGTCATTACTGCTATGTAGCTCATCTTCCTTTTCTGTTGCATGAATTTGCCAGGACTGTATGTACGTGTGGCCTTCCCATATGTCACGTGATTTCACTCGACCTATTTACTTAATAGTCCCCTGGGTATTGTTGGGTTTTTTTTTTTCCTAGCAAAGACCCATAACTTGCATCTGTTCTTGTTAGTCTGAAACTGTGTCAATGTGAGGGAAACTGTTGTGCTTACAATCTAAATGATTTCTAGAATTTTTAAACAAGTCATCAGAAAAGATCAAGATACTTTGCTCAGGGCAGTTTCTTGGTCAGGAAAGCAGTGGTAATAGAACAGTAATTCCAATAAAATAAAAGTAAAAGGAATTTTATGGGCTGGGAGTCAGGCATTCTTCCTGGAGAATAAACTCTTCACTGGGAAAATAGAGTGTCTTTGACATCTGAGCATCACCCTCAGTTTGTGCACAGTGACTTGAGTACTTGTAGTTTGAGATGACTTGAAGTGCTATCAAAATACCTGAGAAGCACTTTCTTAAAAGAAGATTAATGTAGTGTGCTGAGCCTTGTTTACAGAGGGGATATGACAGAAATGTCAGGGAATAGAGGATGCAGGTTGAGGCTTGCGCCAGCCAGACCAGGTTTGATCACCACTGGCACTGTGACCTAGGCCAAGCCACCTTCCTCTTCTGAATGTCAGCTCCCTCATGTATCAGATGGAGTCAATGATACCTCACTCACAGAGTGGTAATAAAGGGTGTCTTAGGTTAGGCTGCTATTGCAAATTACCCTACATTGGGTTGCCTAAACAACACATTTATTTCACACAGTTCTACAGGCTGGAAGTCTGAGGTCAGGGTGCCCATATGATTGGGTTCTTGTTGAAGGCTCTCTTCCTGTTTATGTTCTCACATGGCCTTTGCTTAGTACATACACAGAGGAAGAGACAGAAAAATCTCCTATTCTCCTCTTTCTAATAACGGCATTAACTACATGCTGCACCCTCATGGCCTCATCTAAACCTAATTACTTTCCAAAAGCCTCACCTCGAAATACCATCACACTGGGGATTAGAGCTTCAATATATAAATTTGGTAGGAGAAGGACATAAACAATCAGTCTGTAGCAAAGTGAAATCAAAACGTTTAGCATAAACAATAAGCATTTATTCCCCACCCATTTTGGGGGTGAACATTGACTGCATTTTCATGCAGTAGTAGAGGGCTGTGTTGAATCATTGCCATTCTCCCAAACACCTTCCCTGAGCAGTGAAATAGATTTTAGTGAATGGTTCTCTAGGATCAAGGTTGGAGTCTGTGCCAAGGATCTGTTCATACCTAAGAAACTTCTCTATGACTCATTAACTTGCATTGAATTACCAGGCCTGTGTTCTTAAATGGAATTGTACTGAAGAGAAGCACAGGGCAGAAGAGTCTGCCAAGTTTTAAATAATGCCAGGAGATTACAATATTTCTTTGACTTCCTTTTGGTGTTAGGTTAGCTTTTAGAATCCCAACTCCTCTATATAGTTCATGTCTCTATTATTGATCTTACTCATACTTTTCTCCTACATTTTGTAACTTAGCTGGTTCACTGGACCATGTTTGAGGTTCTGCTGATAACTCTTCAGCAGAAGCAGCTCTTCATTTACTTGTTTGTTTATTGATGTATTAATTCATGTATAACATGCAAAATATTCTATTTAAAAATAGCCTTTGTAACCTCCCACAAAAAAAGCTGTTATTAGTCAATGGTGAATCACATAACCAATAGTCTGGAAATATAGAAACTCAGATGTTATGAAATCTCTGGGCTGCCATAAAATATTATCTTTCACCTACTTGCCAGACCTGGAGAACCAAATGAAGGTATTCCCTTTTAATTTCATTCATCCAAAAATTATTGAGTACCTGCTTTCTGCCAAGCGTGTAGTAGGTATATATTAAATAAAACAAGTAATGATAAAGTCCCTGTCCTCAAGGAGTTTAGAGTCTGGCAAGGAAAAGAAATGTATAAGCATACCCATGTGACGTAATGAGTAGTATAGTGGAGGTACATGTTAGTTACTCTTACAGCAGCTTGTGAGAGGTCTTGAAAGACAAGGGGAGATTAGCTAGGGGGCCCAGTGGGGAAAGGTCTTCTAGGAAGAAGAAACAGCTTGAACATGGATATAGAGTTATTCATCCATGGATCTGACTAGCATTTATTGACTTTAGGAGGAAGCTTGTTTTGTGGGTCAGACATTGAGCAAGGCGTTTGGATACAATGGTGAGCAAAACCATACGTGGTCTCTGCCTTTCTGGAATGTCTAACAAGTGGGAGGCAGACAGCCATCAATCATTCATTCACACAGATAAATGAGAATTGTAACAGTGTGCCCTGCTGTGAAGGAGAGGGTGGGTCCCTGTGATAGCACATAACATATGGGCTTGACTAAACTGGGACATCCAGAGATGTCTTAGTCCATTTGGGCTGCTGTAAGAAAATACCATAAACTGGGTGACTTATGAACAGCAGAAATTTATTTCTCACAGTTCTGGAGGCAGGAAAGTCCAAGATCAAGGTGTCAACAGATTTGGTGTCTGATAAAGGTATCACAGATGGCACCTTCTCACTGTGTCCTCACATGCTGGAAGGAACAAACGAGCCCCCTTGGGCCTCTTTTAAAGGGTACAAATCTCAATCATGAGTGTTCCACTTTCATGATCTAGTCATCTCCCAAAGGCACCACCTGCTAATACCGTTGCACTGGACTCTGGGTTTCCACATGTGAATTTTGGCAGGTGGCACCCATACATTGAGACCATAGCAGGAAGGCTTTCCTGAGACAATGAGAATTAGGATGAAAACAGGTGAATGGTGGAGAATTCACGCAGCAAAGATTGGGAGAGCTGTGGGCCAGGAGACGGCCCAGATGAGCAAAGTCTGTGTTGGAGCACATGGTATCAGAGAGATTAGATTGGTGTATTCAGGGCATGGAATGAAGCAGGTGGTTCGTGAAGCATGGGGTGTGTGTGCAGAACTTAGGGTGGGTGGTGGCCAAATTATAGGGGCCTTATCAATCAGAACAGTGGGGACACTGAAGAGTTTTAAGCTGGAATGTCTGAGTTAGATGTGTGACTTGGACACCTTGTCAATGACCCAGAGCCTGGGAGTAGGAGTGGGAGGATTCCAGAGGCCCATCATTGATGACTGTGTCAATCTATTGGTTCTAGGTGTCACTGACTGTCAGAGGAACGAAGCAGGCCTGCAGTGTGACCAGAACGGCGAGTACCGAGCCAGCCAGGGGGAAAGGGGCAGTGGGAAGGCCTTCTGTGTGGATGGCGAGGGGTGGAGGCTGCCATGGTCGGAAACAGAGGCCCCACTTGAAGACTCACAGTGTTTGAGTAGGTGCTGGAGGTGAAATCAGTCATGGTTCCTGGGGACTGGGGAGTGGTCTCAAGGGCTTTTTAGAAAGGGAGAGAAGCTGGAGGTGCATTTGTCTCCAACTTTTCATTTTGAAAAATTTTGATCTGTGTAGAAGTTGGACGAACCATAGGATGAACAAATACCCATCACCTAGATCCAAAAATTGTTAACATTTCACTATCTCTGTTTTTGAATCATTTGCTATGTAAATTCCAGATATCAGGAATCCTTACTTCTAAGTACTTCAGCATGCACAAGAGATGAATTTTTATATTAAAAGATCTGTGGAAGCTTCCATTCTTCTAGGCAGCTTGCCTTCACTAATCTAGTCAGCATTTTTTCCTCAGTAGGACGTTGTAGAGCAGCAGTCCCCAACCTTTTTGGTATCAAGGATCAGTTTCATGGAAGACAATTTTTCCACAGACCAGGGGTGGCAGGGTGGGATGGTTTCAGGAGGATTCAAACACATTACATCTATTGTGCATTTTATTTCTATTATGATTACATTGTAATATATAATGAAATAATTATACAACTCACCATAATGTAGAATCAGTGGGAGCCCTGAGTTTTTTTCCCTGCAACTAGACGGTCCCATCTGGGGGTGTTGGGAGACAGTGACAGATCACTGGGCATTAGATTCTCAAAGGGGCACGCAACCTAGATCCCTCACATACACAGTTCACAATAGGGTTTGCGCTCCTCTCAGAATCTAATGCTGCCACTGATCTGACAGGAGGCTGAGCTCAGGTGGTAATGCTCGCTCTCCCAATGCTCACCTCCTGCTGCGTGGCCCAGTTCCTAACAGGCCATGGATTGGTACCGGTCTATGGCGCAGGGGTTGGGGACTCCTGTTGTAGAAGACGTGTGTGCCAGGTCTTGTTCCGTATCTTAATTGTTGGGTGATCTAGAGCAGGCTGCTCAATCCCTCGGAACCTTAGTCTCCCCAGTAACTTTCAACATCAACCTATAATGTCAACAAATATGTATTGAGCTCTACCTTGTGCCACGTACAGTTCCTCAGTGAGATACTGGGTGGGAAAGTCCCAGGTGAACCATCAGATATTCTACAATACATAATGTGATGGGAACCAGAGGGACAGAAGGGAAAAGTATGTCCTGTGGGATCAGAAGTAGTTTAATCCCAATGGTGCCTTTACTGGCTGTCTTAGGCAAGTCACTCACCCTCAGCAGTTTCTTCATCCATAAAATGGAGACATCAGTTTCCACCCTTGTAAGGGTGTTGAGTGCTTTAGGAATGGGATACCTACCAGTGGTAATAAATGTCTCCGAGTAAGGCTCAGAAACAGTATTTGCCCTGTTTCCCTGTCTATTAAACTTGGAGGGAGGCTGAAACAGTCTGCAAGGTCCCTTATTCCTGGCATCTTCTCAATCTTTATGATCCTGTTCCACCTTTCCCTGGAGCCACCTGCCTCTGCTTGAGGTCTTGTGGCTGACCTTTGCACACTTGACAAGCCCGAGCAAGCCAGTCTCTTAGTATTTCTGTGTAAGGCGAGGGCCTAACATACATGGGTTTACTGTGTGCCAGGCATTTTATGGGTTTATCAAATTTGAATCCATGGTAGTCCTAAAAGGTAGATATTATTGCCAATATTTTAGCTGAGGAAACTGAGACAAAAATGTCTAAGCACTTCTCTTGGTTCCATACTTAGGATAGAATATACCTATAATTTGAATCAGTGTATGTCAAACTACCAAACCTTTGTATTCTTCATTCCACCAATCTGTTTCCACCTAGATTTACCTGCTTCCTCAATAAACATATCCTCACATGCACACACATATGCATGCATAGTCTGTCCTTCAGGGAAGCTGGTACAGCTCATAGGATAAAATATTAGTGAAAATCCAAGTGAGAAATTTTCATTTTCTAATTCTCAGAGCAATAATTTCCCTTCTCTAGTGAAGAGCTAGCAAGTCCTAAGAAGGGTGTGTGTGTGTGTGTGTGTGTGTGTGTGTATTCTTGAATAAATTGCAAATCCAATGAAAGTCTTATTTTTTTCCCAACATCCCTCTTCTTGGGCAGAAAAAACAGGGGAAGTACTACAGGAAAGTACTTGGAGAGATCAGTTAGCCAGATGCTTCACAAATGAAGGAGACTGTGTCCTTAGAGGAAACAACTTGCCCTGCAGCCCTGGTGATCACCGTCAGTCCTGGGATTATTGTCTTAAGTGCTCTGAGCTCTCTTTGCATCTCTGTCAATGGCTTGGCCTTGAGGATCGTCTTATGCAGTTTGTAGGGCATTTCATGGTGTATTCTGCCCATTGTTCAGGGCAGAAAGGATGGTTTAATCAGTGGTACCAGAACTGCTCAGGAGTCACAGCTCAGCTTTGACAACTTTGATGATGCTTCCCTGAGGCACTGGCTTCTGAATAGCCTCCAAATAGAACTTCAGCATCTTTGGCTTCTTATGCAAAGCTCTGAGCTTAAGTTTCCCTTTCTGGATATGCCAGGGGATTTCTATGTTAATAAGCTGGGCTCTCACTGGGATGTCAACACATCTCTTCTCAGAATTGCCTTTGAGAAGAACTTTCTCTTTGGGAGTAAAATTTTTAAGGCTTTTGTCCTTGAGGCTAGGTCTTAAGCAAGGGACTTATACCTCCCCAAGCAGGTACCTACCTGAGAGGAATTTGCTCCTCCCTCAGTCCTCTTGCCACTTCCTTTGTTCAGGCCTCTGCTGTTACCTGCATACTACTGCCATACCCGCCTAACTCATCTTCTTGCTTCAGTCCAACAGTTATTCTATGACGCTTCTAGTGCTGTTATTTAAAAGGAGATTCTGCTTATGCAATGCCCCTTAAAACTCTTCAGTAGTTCTTCATTCCTCTTGGGATAAAGCACCATTTGCAGTATCCCAGCCTCCCGTCTGGGCTCTAACCTCATTAGATGGTATTTTCCTTTGGTGCTAGAATTGTGTCTTATTTCTTGTTCTATTCCAGGGCCATAGGTACTCTTTGACAGAATGAACAAGTTGCTCTAGTTGTCTGGGATTCTTTGAAACGATTTCCTAAGGTCTTCAGGGAAGGAGATTCTTCTACCACCTCAATTCCTGTGGTCAGTTTTACAAGCTCTGAGACTTAGGCAAGGTGTTCTGCAGGGGGCAGAGGGGCTTAGTACTGACTAAGTGATTGCTATATACCATATACCATATACCATTCCATGCTATGTTATTTAGTCCTCACAGCCAGAAACTGAAACTGTCAGAGGTTGCAAGGTGTCCAAGGACACAGAGTTGGTGGTGGCATCAGAACTTGAGCTGAGGGCTCACTCCCAAGTTGGTGCCTCTCCCTGACTGCCTGCTGCCTCTCTCTCTGAAATCTCTCCTGCTGCAGCTTCCTGGCACTCCCTTTGATCTTCTGTTTCCTTTGTTTACTTGCAGAGTTAGTAGAAATATTTCCACCTTGCTCACTGGAAATATTTCCAGTTCATCTTGCCTTTAACTTTAGGTTCATTTTCCTAATTCTGATCTTTGTCGACCTATGCTGAAGATTTCATATACCACGTCAAGTGCCTGAACCCAGGTATATACATGACGTTGGAACTGTGCCATCATAGTGTTATCTCCTGGTTTCCTGGTGTTGTGATGATGTTGTTAGTCATTCGTTTGCCTCTCCCTCCTTCCCTCGTATTCTCCATCCCTGCCTCCCTCTATCCATTCAATATACAGGAAAGTAGTGTCTCTGTTACTATCCTGGCTAGTGAGGGTTCAAATATTATCAGAATATTGTCTTTGCCCTGGAGGGAGACGGGAACCTAAGTAGCCACAATAAACTATGCAAAAAATATGAAGAAATATTAATATATATTCTGCTTTAATGTTAACCTTTTATGCTTTCCTTAAGACATTTGTAAGTAGCCTTTAAGTATAAATTGGATAAATGGGAAATTATACTAACAGAATGTGTAAATCTGCAAACTGACTCCATTGGCATAATTCATTGGCAAATTGGTTCATGGATTGTTTCTGTTCTGCTCGGCCATGAGCTTCTTCACAGAATGCTGAAATGTGAAGATCTCTATCACCAAGGTGTCCCTTTTCTGAAAACCAGCAGATTCTCTGACTGAAGTGCTAAATGTACTGTATTTTTGGCAGAATTTAATTAGAAACTGAAAGACCTTTCAAATTTTATTTAGTCTCCTAGAATATTTTGAGCATCTGGTCTGTACCAATCAAGACTTAGGGACACTGTGATGAATATAACATGGCATTTGCTGGACTGGAGCTTGCTGTCTCTACAAATGAGCTACTAAGGAGTATAAAAATAAAAAAAGAGATGAGAGAGGAAGGACTGAGTGTGGGTAGAGCACATGAAATTGGCAACTTCAGCAGTTGACATATATGGGCCAGTTTGTAAAATCAGAATTCTTTTCTTTATCAACACTTTTGAAGACTTAAGAGCAGGCTGGGATCACAGGCCTGAGCCACTGTGCCTGGCCGAGCATGTCATTTCTTTTATATTAATGCTCACTTCTCTCAACCCAATCCCAAAAGGAAAAAACATTTTTTTCTGCACTTATTATGAAAGCTGAGAAAAGAACACTTTGGATGGCTTTGAATTTATTGACTTGATGAAAACTAATCTAGATATAAGTCTTCTTGATGACTATATAGATATGAGTCTTTTTAAATAAAGCAATGGATGTACCTAATTAGTGTTTGTATATAAGTTGATAATTATGTTTGCAAAAAACCTGATACTCATGTGCCTTTGAGTTGTACGTAAGTCTTCCTTTTTGACAGTTACCTGTAAGACTACAAGATATTGACGCTCTTGGAAATTTGTGGCTTGGAAGATGAATCTCATTCCTTGAGAGTTACCTTTCTTTTTTGCTTTCTTTTTTGCTTGGTGAAGAATGAGTTCCAAGTCTCATCACCCCGAGAAATTGTATTTCTTCCTGCTCACTTGTCTAGTTTTATGAGCTGTGACTATGTTATTCCTATCAAATGGAACTCAAGTGTATTGATGGTAGCTAGGAAAACAGATGCTAATAAATCACTTAAACAATCTTAAAAATGCCTGAGCCACATAACATGTCTTCAGATTTACCTAAATACATATGCACATGTCTTTTAAAAAATAACTTACCTCATTTCAGAAAGAATTCAAGTTGTTTTACAGAAAGAAAGTGCCAGTAAAATAATTATATGATGTAATTAGCACTGAAGGATAGGGACAGAGAAATGTAAGTTTATATTATCAATGTTAATGAGAAGAAAAGAGTTGTAAATACTAACATTAAGTTTCCACCTCACTTCATGACAATGAAGTAGAAGCAGGGAGAGCTGGTAAGTTGTAGCTCTAAGTATTAGCTATGCGGCAGTATGTTGGAGCTACCTTACAAAGGAATTGCTTTTCCTGGCACATTTGTGTTACCAAAAGCCACGAATGGGTAGTGACTTCCTGACCTAATAGTCTTTATGGCTTCTCTGCAGATGCCCTACACCTTTCCGAGTCAGATTTACTAAATCTGCTTTATTTTCAGTGCTGCAGAAGTTTGAGAAGGCTCCAGAATCAAAGGTGATCTTCGATGCCAGTGCTCCTGTGGCTGTCAGATCCAAAGTTCCTGATTCTGAGTTCCCTGTGATGCAGTGCTTGACAGGTGAGGAGTGGTGGGGAGATGTGCACTCAGAAGAAGGTGTGGAAATAAGCTCTGTTGAGAGTTGTCAAGACAAACCAGATCAAACTATTAAAATGATAATTTAAAAACATACTTTATCAAAAACACTATAAATGCATTGATTTCCAGAATGTATATTCAATGCATAACTTAATTGCAGAGTTGACAGTGTACCTACTGTATGCTGTCCACATGGCATGTGTTAAGGGTGGAAATGAACAAAATTAGTTTGGCATGGATCTACACGTCCAGGTCAGGATATATATCTCCCTATTTTAACAGTGGGGCCAGAGAGGTGGCAATAAAGGCTGCCATTTATTGAGCATGTGTGTTTACGAGGATTAGCTCACAGTCCCAAAGCCACCCATAAAGTAGCCATTGCTATCCTGAGTTACAGAAGAGAAAAATAAAGCTTTGAGAGTGTAAGTGACTTGCTCAATGACACAAAGCCAGCAAGGGTCAGGGCTTAAATTCAAACCCAAAGTAACAACGTCAAAGCCTACAGTCTTTTCTGTTTTAAATGATTTTATCTTTGGGGTGCACTAAAATCTCAGACTTCTCCACTATACAGTTCATCCATGTAACTCAAAGCTACTTGTATCCTAAAAGCTATTGAAATAAAAAATATTAAAAAATAATCTCATCTTTGATTTTAGATTTAGGGGGTACACGTGCAGATTTGTTATATGGGTATGTGGTATGCTGCTGAGGCTTGGGGTACGATTGAGTCCATCACCCGTAGTGAGCATAGTCGCAGTGGTTAGTTTTACAACCCTGTCCTCCTCCCTGTATTCCCCCCAGTAGTCCCCAGTGTCTATTGTGGCCCTTTTAACCACTGCATTATGCCTCCCTCAGTACCCCCATGTGATGTAGTTATTAAGTAATTAATACTCTGAGTGTGAATCTGTTTTGGATATCAGCTTTGGTTATGGTGAGCACACTATAGTTTGTTTCACAAACACAGTGCAAGGCATGAAGTAGAAGCTGAAGAAAATGTTTGTAGAATGAGAGATATTGACAGGAATGGAGGGACAGAACCAAGTGGTCAAATGAATAGATGTGAGGAACCAGCACGAGGACAGTAGACTTGAGGGACAGCTTTGGCAGTTATTTGTCTCAACAAGGACTGTCATATACCTGCTCATCTGTGCACAGACTGTGACACAGCTTAAGTTAGAAGGGCAGACAGGGTGTGGCAGCTCACACCTGTAATCCCAGCACTTTGGAGGCTGAGGCGGGTGGATCAGCTGAGGTCAGGAGTTTGTGACCAGCCTGGCCAACATGGTGAAACCCTGTCTCTACTAAAAATACAAAAAATTAGCCAGGTGTGGTGGTGGGTGCCTGTAATCCCAGCCACTCGGGAGGCTAAGGCAGGAGAATTGCTTGAACCTGGGAGGCAGAGGTTGCAGTGAGCTGAGATCGCGCCACTGCCCTCCAGCCTGGGCAACAAGAGTGAAACTCCCTAAAAAGACAAAAAAAAAAAAAAAAAAAAAAAAAGGGCAAACTGGTGGGATAGGAATGGGAAGCAAAAGAGGATGCAGAATCTTAGGGAGTGAGGCAAGCAGGGAAAACACATCCATCTGTTCATATCCAGAGATGGTTTAGCCAACTGGGCCACTGAGTTCAGTGTCTAAAATATGCTGAGAGGAAACAGACAACAGTTTGAAAAAGAGAGCCGCATCAAGGAAGTCCAGCAAGATGCCATCCTGTCAGACAAACGAGAGCAGAGCAATCCGAGACAAGCAGTATTTGCAGGTTGAGTAGAGGTCCAGGCATCCAGCACTGTGTTAGTTTTCTCGGGCTACTGGGACAAAATACCCTAGACTGGGGGACTTAAACAACATAATGAATTTTCTCATAATTCTGGAGGCTGGAAGTCCAGGATCAAGGTGTTGGCAGAGTTGGTTTCTTCTGAGGCCCCTCTCCTGGGCTTATAGGTGACTCACTTCTCCCTGTGACTTCGCTTGGTCTTCCCTATGTATGTGTCTGTATCCTAATCTTTATTTCTGATAAGGACACCAGTCTTATTGGCTTAGGGCCCACCCTAATGTTCTCATTATGCACTTAATTACCTCTTGCAAGACCCTAACTCCAAATGCAGTCACATTCTGTGGTGCTGGGGGTAGGACTACATGATACAAATTTTGAGTGTGAAACATAATTCAGCCTGTAACGAAAAATCAAGGTGGTTTTACGGTAGGTCAAAGGGCCATTTAAAGGGTAGGAAAATAAAGCCACTGAGTCAGTGAAGGGGTGGATATCATTTTTGGTGGGGAAAGGTAAGAAAACTGGTAAGAAAACTAAGTCATCTAGAGAACTAAACAGCATGATGGGGAATAGGGCGGAAATGTGGATTTTTGGGGACGTGAGGGGAAGCTATGATTGGGGCCATGGTAGGAACCCTGGTTCTAGTTCAGCACTTAACCAACCAGACAGACTCTAGGGTGCTCATCCTTCTAACACTGACCCAGAACTTTAATTGTTTTCTTGAATGAATTTGTCCCTGAGCCCGAAGTAGGGATCTGCTTGCCGTGAAGATTAGGTTAGTTTGGTTAAGGGGACAGGAGAACTTTAGAGCTATGAGCCAGTGGACCAGTAAGAATTATTTTCTTTGGAGCTGGGCACAGTAGCTCATGCTTGTAATGCCAGCACTTTGGGAAGCCAAGGCAGGTGGATGGAGACCATCCTGGGCAACATGGTGAAACTGCGTCTCTACAAAATAATAATAATAATAATAATAATAATAATAATAGTACTAATAATACAAAAATTAGCCAGGCGTGGTGGTACATGCCTGTAATCCCAGCTACTTAAGAGGCTGAGGTGGGAAGATGGCTTGAGTCCAGGAGGCAGAGGTTGCGGTGAGCCAAGATCGCGTTAATGCACTCCAGCCTGGGCAACAGAGCCAGACCCTGTCTCAAAAAAAGTTTAAAAAAGAATTATTTTGGGGGGATTTCTGAATAAGCCAGGTAGTTTGTGGGTAAAATGACATCATCCACCTCTCAGTGCCTAGTTCATGAAGACATTACAGCCATACAATGCGAGATGAAAATCAAGAGATGATGGAAACCCCCAGAAGACCACCTTTGCACCCAAAATGTCAGCTCAATAGAGCTGCAGTTTGTGAAATGTCCTGTTAGAGAAAGGGAAGACGTCTCCATCCCAGATACCAGTGGTTTTCCCTTGCCCTTCAGCTGGGCAGACACACTGGGGAGAGCTCAGGAATTGGATTGCAAAGGTATTCAAGTTACTGCGTTACCCCCATCAGCCACAGACTGTGCTGATTCTTAGTCTTGGTGTTCCCATCCCTAAATTTACCTCTTACCGAATGCAAAAATCAGTATTAATAATATATGTGAAAGTGATTTGTAATGATAAATATGTAAGCATACACTTTTTCTCCTTGATTTACATTTTCTACCAAACCCTCCTATCCCTGATAAATCATTAATTGCCATCATTATTCATGAATATTACACAGTTGAATGCTTCATGCCTATCGTACAGTGTACACAAGAAGCAGCCGTGGTCCCTGCCCTCATTAAGCGCGTGGCCTCCTGTCATCCTGAGAGGGCACTCACTGTAGGAAGTGGGGATTCTATTCTGGCATTCAGTCCCCTGCAGGGCTGCTGTCTGCTCCTCATGGAAATGGGACATAGCCTTGAACAAAGTTGTGATCTCAATGGATACCTAGGCTTGGCTCCTCATAGAGTAGAAGCAATTAAAATGTAAAAAAGGTTTAATTTCGGCAGATACAGCTTAGTAACTGTACAAGCTCTGAAGTCTGGCTACTTAGATTGAAATCCTAGCTCTGCCACTTGGTAGTTTTGTGACCTTGGTGAGTAAGTACCTGAATGGAGCTGTGCTTCAGTTCCTTAATGGTAAGATGGGGGATCGATGATTCAATACACTGAAAACACTTAACACTGCATGAGGTTCATGGTATGTACTTGATAAATGTGTGTTTATATGTGTGCTTGTGGGGGTATATTTGGGAGGTGTATTTGGGTGTATATTTCTGTCTGTGTGTGTGTATTTGGAGGTGTGTGCATTCGAATGCACATTTGTATGTATTTGCGTGCATGTGTTTGAGTGTATTTGTGTGTGTATATGCTTGTGTGTGTATTTGTGTGTATTTGGGTGTTTATTTGGAAGTATGTGTTTATTTGGGTGTATATTTGTATGTGTGTTTGGAGCTGTGTGGGTGTGTGTGTGCTTGTGTGTATTTGAATGTGTATTTATGTATTTTTGTGTGTGCTTGTGTGGGGGGGCTTTTGTGTGTATATTTGGGTGTATATTTGTGTGTGTTTGTGTGTTGGGAGGTGTGTGTGCATGTGTGTGTATATTTGTGTATATTTGGAGGGAGTGTGTGTATTTGTGTATCCGTGTGTGTGTGTGTGTGTGTGTGTGTATGTGTTTGGACATGTGGGGCAGGGGCAGGGGGATGTGTCTGGTCTGTCCTCAGCATCCCCCAGGAGAGCCAGGTGAGTGACTGTCCCATGGTGCTTTCAGATTGCGCAGAGGACGAGGCCTGCAGCTTCCTCACTGTTTCCATGACAGAGCCAGAGATTTCCTGTGATTTTTATGCTTGGACAAGTGACAATGTTGCCTGCATGACTTCTGACCAGGTGAGGTGGTTCTGCTCTTCCTTCACTCTAGGTCAGACGTGCTCTGAGGAATGGGTAGCAGGCAGGTCAGGTGATGGAATGAGGTTGTCGAGAGCTGATCCTCTGTTACCTCCATTTCTTCAAAGCAGTGGGACTTTGGCAAGTTGAAGCTGCGATAGGCCAGGACAGAACCAAGATGAAGGTGGAATAAGAGGTGTCTGCCTGAGTCATGTGGATTCCTGACAAGTCAGTCAGGAGAGAACCGCCTGCCCCATCAGGCAGTGTGGCCCAGATGTGAGGGGGCCCTAAACACCACTGCCCCTTGAGGTCCAGACCCCAGCATGCCTTCCCATTGTAGAAATAAAACATAATTGTGGTTGCCCGGGCACGGTGGCTCACGTCTGTAATCCCAGCACTTTGGGAGGCCGAGGTGGGTGGATCACTTAAGGTCAGGAGTTTGAGACCAGCCTGGCCAACATGGAGAAACCCTGTCTCTACTAAAAACAGAAAATAGTTAGCTGTGTGTGGTGGTGGACACCTGTAATCCCAGCTACTGGGGAGGCTGAGGCAGGAAAATTGCTTGAATCCAGGAGGTGGAGGTTACAGCGAGCTGAGATCACGCCACTGCACTCCAGCTTGGGCTGCAGAGCAAAGACTCCATCACAAAACAAACAAAGAAACCCATAATTATGGTTTAAAAAGGAAAAAGAATAAATATTAGAACCACATAACATCGCTATTCTGTGAGTCAAAGCTTGTAGAGTACTGTCAGTTTCATGTGGTACCATCAAATTAGGATAATTAGCCCCTGTCCTCCTCCAGTGAAAAGCAGGAATCTCCTGTCTCCTAATTTCCTAATTCATAAACATGTGCAGATCTCCTTTTAACTCTCTGGTTTCTCATGAATTCTTCCAGAAAATTTCTATGTATTTATAATGGTATTTTTATTTGTTTGCATGCTATTATTTTATAATATATATTCTTTTCTACCTTGATTTTCTCATGATATTCGTCTTTATATAGAATCTTGAAAATTAACCTTATCCTTCTCATTGGAGTATATGAATCCATTTCATGGATGTATATAATTTACTTCGCATTCCTTCAGTGGAGGACGTGAAGATGTATAGCAGTTTTGCAACATCACCAGTGCTGGTGCATTTCATGTCCCTGTATCCATGTGCTTACATGTGAGAGTGTCTTCATAAGTGACATTGCAGAAGGGTATAGAGGGTGGACCCCTGAATTTTAGGGCTCCTGAGCTAGGTTCCGTAGCTACAAGATACAGGGAAGAGGAAGGGAAAGGTCTTGGGTTCAAATCCTCCAGTCCTGCTACTTGCTTGTTGCTATTTAGTGCTTTGGAGCCTCAGATTCCCCATATGTTATAGGGATAATAATGGCACCCACATCACTGGATTGTTTTGAGGATTGAATAAGGTCCTACAGGAAAAGGCTCACAGAAGAGTTTGGTCACAAAGTGAAGGCTCATTGACCATTATTGTATGATCATTGTTGCTGTTAATATTATCATCCCCCATCAAGTCTGCAGAAAATTCCATCTCAAGCATTATTAAGGCTTCTCTCCAGGGCTGTGGGCTCTTGGTCCTAAGGTGTTGTGGTGGGGTGGCAATGGGAGGGCCTTGGTGCTTTGTCCTCAGTGATTGGCCACACTTCCCAATGCCAGGGCCCAAAGTCCTCCCAGCTCCTCTGCTTCTGGGCCAGGCTTGGGGTGTGGAGAGGGCTCTACCAGTGCTGGAGCCACAGCACGTTGGGTTTAGCCCCCTCAGGTCCATCTGGCATCTTTTCGTCCCCTGACCCACCTGGCATGGCCACAGAAGGGCAAGGTCTCTTGCTACACAGGACCTTGTCTCGAGCTCTTTGCAGGTCTGCGGGAATCTCTTCTTTCTTTTTGCTCTCCAAGGCTCTTCCTTCTCTCCCCAGGCCATTGCCTCTTCAGTGAGTTCAGGCTTTCTGCAAAGCAAGAAGAGTTGTTGCCTTCAAATAGCCTTGCTATAGCCCCTGTCCTCCAAAAATTCCCACAGAAAACTCAAAATTTGGCAACCTTGAGGGGGAAGGCAAAATACTGGGAACAAAACACACCAATTTATCCTACCTCATCCACATAGCAAGACTGCTGGAAATAAGTCAGAAAGAGAGATCAGAGAGGGCTGAGAATGACAAGATCTCTGAAAGTCTGACTTCAGCATCTCCAAGCTTAAGAACCTTCCTCTACATACTCCCTGGATAGAAACTAAGTGTCTATAAGGTCTTTCATAGCCAGCTCCTGCCTCTCTCTCCTCTGCCATCACTCCCCCCTCGTAACTGACAGTCCAAAAATTACTGAATTATTGAACCTAGTTCTGAAAACACTCATGAAATTCTGGGTCTCTGTGTCTGCTGTTTCCTCTGCTTAAAATCAACCCTGTCTTGTTTCCATTTGGCAAACTTTTTTTTTTTTTTTTTTTTTTTGAGACAGAGTTTCACTCTGTTGCCCAGACTAGAATGCAATGGTGCAATCTCGGCTCACTGCAACCTCTGCCTCCTGGGTTCAGGCAATTCTCCCGCCTCAGCCTCCTGAGTAGCTAGGATTACAGGCAGATGCCACCACTCCTGGGTAATTTTTTTTTTTAGTTTAGTAGAGATGGGGTTTCAACATGTTGGTCAGGCTGGTCTCGAACTCCTGACCTCAAATGATCCACCCACCTTGGCCTCCCAAAGTGTTGGTATTACAGGTGTGAGCCAGCATGCCTGGCCTGGCAAACTCTTATTCATATCTCAGAACCTTAGTCAGATTTACTTTTTATGGGAAACTTTTCTAGCTTCTCTTTCTCCATAGAATCAATTGCTCCTTCCTCTCTAATTACCTCTTCTCTAATTATGTGTATCTTTGCAGCTAACACTCTGGGCTGCAAGTTACTGCTTATATGTCTGTCTCCTCCAATAGACCAGGAGAAACTAACTTACCTTAGTAGCCCCGGTGCCGAGCTATGGTTAGGGTTGGATGAATGTTTGTTGGATTGAATTATTAAACATCTCAGGATAATAATGCAGCATCTTTCCATCTCCAGAAACAAGATGCACTGGGGAACTCAAAGGCCACCAGCTTTGGAAGTCTTCGCTGCCAGGTCAAAGTGAGGAGCCGTGGTCAAGATCCTCCAGCTGTGTATTTGAAAAAGGGTAGGTTGGTTGGGCTCGTTGGCTCAGGGCCACAGTAGCTTCACACGATCATGTTTGGAGCTGGTTTCCAGCAGGTGCATGTTGGGAAGAGCCAGACTGTCCCCCTCCCCACTCCACACCTGGAGCCTGGCTTCTCTGAGCTCCGTTCTTTGGCAGATTCAGCACAGCACGCTCCTCATGCAGGCACTGATCTCCCCTGTGACTGCAAAGGGATTTCCACATTATTCTCCTTTGTGTCATCAGATTTGATCCCATTGCAATCTAGCAGGGATTGAGAGCCTCATTCTGCAGGCAGAGCTAAGTTGCAGAGTGGACACATAGCTATGAAGTGAAGGATCATGGCAGAACCCGCTGAGTTCAGCCTGTGCCATCCGGAAGGCCCACGTGACCCATGAGACTGGGTAAGCCGCTCACCGGGGCCTGGGTGCTGGGCTCCCAGCAGCCACTCCTCCCAGGCTTCCTGATTCATAGAGCTTCTCCTTCTCCTCACTTTAATCTCTACCCTCCCAGGATGTTTTCCTCCCAGCGAACCCAGGCTCTGTCAGGTGCAGACCCTGAGTCAGTAAATCATTGGCATCAGGCCGAAATCTAGCTTTGCTAATCACCTGTTAGAGAGTGCCAGTGCTGCTGGTCCGTGGACCATGCTTTGAGTAGCAAGCTGTGTAGTACCGTATAGTTTACAGCTTCCTTTCTCATTCATCTTTTCATTTCACACTCATGGAAACTCTTGGAGAAAGGCACAAAGGGGATCCCATTCCCCATGTACACACGAGGAAGTGCTCTAGGCCGCTGCTAGCACATGGGAGAGGCAGGAGCTCTTTCCCTGGAATCCCGGGGTCTGCGCTCGCTGTTCTGCCCCACCCTGCCCACCTCCTGCCTCCTCTCCAGTGAGTGGAGAGGAAACATGCCAGCAAGGCATGCTCTGGGCCTTGTCCTCTGGGCCACAACCAGGCTCTGCCCTGTGCCCTGTGGCTCCGTCATAGCTGTTAAGGGCTGCAGAGCGAGGGAGGACGGTGGGGCCCTCCTGCCTGTGTGGAGCCCCTGGTCTGACGCCTATGAGCTGCATGGTCTTGGGCCTGTTCCTTGACATTCTCGGCTTCGGTTTCCTCCTTAGTAAAACAGGAGTCATGGTGGACCAAGGTCAGCGGCGGATTGGAATGAGGTGGCAAGTGTGAAGCTGTTAGGACAGGGCCGGGCTCATGAGGAAAGCTCAGCGAGTGTAGAACATTTCTGTAATCATCTTTGTTCCTGCTAAAAGTTTCCTGAGGGCCCGAGGCCGTGGCTGTGCACCAGATGACAGCCAAACGGGGCTGGACCTGGGACTTGGGGGTTAGGTGAAGGGGAGTACAGGCGTCACTCTCTGAGGTTCGTAACTCGGGGCAAGTGGCTTGGGGATTCCAGCAGCTTCAGACTTGTGCCAGAAAAAGCAGCAAGTGGAGACAATGCCACAGCTCAGGCCCAAAGCTGCTCTGACCTCGGTAGCAATTGCAAGCCCACAGCAGGGACAAGTGTTTGTGTATTTTTCCCTCTGGTCCTTCCTTCACCTAATGCCTTCGTCCCCACTTCACAAAGAGTTTGCCTGGGAGATTGGAGTCTGGCAGAGCTCGGCTCTCTCTAATCTATGACCAGGGTCACTAGGATTTCTCTAATGTAGTGACCAGGGTCACTCGGATTTCTGCCACAGTCTTCGTTCCAATTATTTTTAATATCCTGTTTTTCTTTTTAAATAACAAAACATAAGGATTATTTTCTAAAAATCAAAATCAAAGTAGAATAGTAACCCCTACCCAAAATGTCCTTTAAAGTAATAGCTTGCCCTTTTATGACATCTGAAAAAATACAATTGTATTGTATTTCTGTTTAAGTGTTTGGTTTTTTTTTGTTTTTGTTTTGTTTTGTTTTTTGTTTTTTAATATCACACAGAAAGTCCTGGTGTTTGTTATTTTTATTTTTCCTTTTTGTCTCCTGAAAGTTTATACTTTGGGGGAAAACTACAAAGGAAATTGGGAAAATTCCTTGTTGCCAAACTAAATCAAGGGCAGAACTGTGTTTTGCTTTTTTTGGTTTGTGTTGCTTTTTGATTTAAAGCAGAAGATGCACCAGGCAGCCGTTCTAGCTCCGGTGGAATGGAGGAGGAGGGGGAGGAGGAGTAAGTTAGGTCTGGTTTCCAACTCCTGCCTTCCTCTTCCTGTCTCTGTCTCTGATCAGGAACAACTTCTTTACTTCACTCGAAACTCAGTTTCTCCTCTGTAAAATGGGACTATGTCACAACCCAGGAGGACAGGCCACAGTTTCTGAAAGTCGCCCACACACGTCGTCAGCTCCCAGCAGGTAGTTAGTCATGTCCATTCCCATCCCTGACCTTCAGTAACCCGGAAGGTGGGACTAAAGAAAGGGCCTGAGTCGCAGAGCTTGATCTGTCACCCAATACCCTCTGCTGCCTACTCCCACTTAATGACTGTGGCTTTCAACTTGAGGGATGAGCCGTGGGTCTTTCAGAATCAAAGGATGTCAGTGCCCAAAGGTTCTTTAGAGGTTGTCTAGTCCAACCCCTCATCTCACAGATGAGGTCTAGGAAAAGGAACCATCTTACTACATGTGACATCAAAGTGGAACCTCCACTGAGTCTGAAAGGCCTTCCTGGCCTGCTTCATTGTCCAGGCCCCTACCACAGCGGTGCAATAAGCACTTTTGTAGGCACTGTGGATGCATCTGTGAGCAAAACAGAATCACTGATTGACAGAGGAATTGATCCAGCAATAAGATCATCTCAGAGGGCAGTAAGTGCTTGGATGAAAATGAAACAGGACGAGGAGGTAAAGATGGGTATGAGCTGCTTCAGGGTGGTCAGGGAAGGAATCACAGAGGAGGGGACAATGGAACTGAGATCTGAAGGATGGAAAGCAGCCCACCGGCCGGGCACGGTGGCTCACAACTGTAATCCCAGCACTTCGGGAGGCCAAGGCAGGCAGATCATAAGGTCAGGAGATCGAGACCATCCTGGCTAACACGGTGAAACCCCGTCTCTACGACACACACAAAAAATTAGCCGGGCATGGTGGTGGGCACCTGTAGTCCTAGCTACTGGGGAGGCTGAGGCAGGAGAATGGCATGAACCAGGGAAGTGAACTCAGGTTTACACAGCCGGTGGGTGGTGGACAGGGCACCAGGGCCTGTGCCCTTCACCACCCTGACCTCCTGTCAGCCTGGCAGATCACCACACCTTATCTGACTCATACACCTGAAGGTCGTAGAGAGGTTTTCAGTGTGAGACCCAAGAGCGCGAGCTTCAGATCAAACAGATCTGAGGGCACCCTGCCAAGGAAGGTCCTAATTCCTTAGATCCTCAGCCTCCCAAGCCTCCCATCTGTACAATGAGGATGATAATAAGTAATCCTCACGAACATTGAGCAGATGAAAAAACATAGACTGGGGCCGGGCACAGTGACTCATGCCTGTAATCCCACCACTTTGGGAGGCCGAGGCGGGCAGATCACTTGAGGTCAGGAGTTCAAGACTAGCTGGGCCAAATGGTGAAATCCCGTCTCTACTAACAATACAAATATTAGCCAGGTGTGATGATGCATGCCTGTAGTCCCAGCTACTCGAGAGGCTGAGGCAGGAGAATCCCTTGAACCTGGGAGGCAGAGGTTGCAGTGAGCCGAGATCCCACCACTGCACTCCAGTGTGGGCAACAGAGTGAAACTCCGTCTCGGAAAAAAAAAAAAAAAAAGTAGACTGTATATAAAAGGGCTGAACAACAACGAGCCTGCCACTTAACTTATGCTCAGCAGGTGTTTTACATATCTCCAAAACGTCAGCATGTTCTCCCTCCAAGCATTGGCTCACTCAGTCCCTTCTGCCTCGAACGCAAATCCACTCTTCACCAAAACCCAGCTTTATTTGAAGGGTCCATCTCTGCATTTGTACAGTTAGAATTCATCTCTCTCTCCCTTGATCTCTCATACATTCCATTTGTGACTGTACTAAAGCCTCTACTGTCTCTCTCCCTGTATTTAAGCTACTTGAGAGAGTCGGCCTCCCCTACAGCATGTGATTCTCCAATGTTTGATGCCATAATCATAGCCTTATGAGACTATTTAAATATCAATGTCAGTTAAGCAAAGTTAATATTGCAATAGCCACCTTCCAAATGCTCAATAGTCATGAGTAACTAATGGACAGCACAGATCTGTAGACCATTTCCATTACTGCCACAGGTTCCATTGGATGGTGCTGCTGTGGAGTCCAGGGCCACATCTCAGTTCCCACCTGCCACATAGGGCAGGTGACAGAGAGGACCACCTACCCTGAGACCTTTGCATGGTGGGCTGCTTTTCTTTTCTTTTCTTTTTCTTTTTTTTTTTTTTTTTTGAGACAGAGTCTCGCTCTGTTGCCCAGGCTGGAGTGCAGTGGTGCAATCTTGGCTCACTGCAACCTCTGCCTCCCAGGTTCAAGGGATTCTCCTGCCTCAGCCTCTCGAGTAGCTGGGACTACAGGCATGCATCATCACACCTGGCTAATATTTGTATTGTTAGTAGAGACGGGATTTCACCATTTGGCCCAGCTAGTCTTGAACTCCTGACCTCAAGTGATCTGCCCGCCTCGGCCTCCCAAAGTGGTGGGATTACAGGCATGAGTCACTGTGCCCAGCCCCAGTCTATGTTTCTTCATCTGCTCAATGTTCGTGAGGATTACTTATTATCATCCTCATTGTACAGATGGGAGGCTTGGGAGGCTGAGGGTCCAAGGAA
This sequence comes from Theropithecus gelada, assembly GCF_003255815.1. Taxonomy (NCBI): domain Eukaryota; kingdom Metazoa; phylum Chordata; class Mammalia; order Primates; family Cercopithecidae; genus Theropithecus; species Theropithecus gelada. Next base: position 135,228,965 of record NC_037676.1, read on the forward strand.
TTAGGACCTTCCTTGGCAGGGTGCCCTCAGATCTGTTTGATCTGAAGCTCACGTTCTTGGGTCTCACACTGAAAACCTCTCTACGACCTCCAAGTGTATGAGTCAGATAACATGTGGTGATCTGCCAGGCTGACAGGAGGTCAGGGTGGTGAAGGGCACAGGCCCTGGTGTCCTGTCTACCACCCACTGGCGTGTAAACCTGAGCCAGACAGTTCGCATGTCAAGACTTTTCCCCAAATGGAAAATGGGCATAAGAATGGGGCAGACATTTAGGCTATAGTGCTCTATATATCTATCCCTGGAAAATCTCATGTTTGCAAAAATGATGCTCTAAAATTAACAGGGCTGATTTGAAAACTAGAGTTAGGGACGGGAAACTCAAACCATGCCACTTTTAGGTAGACCAATGGAAAAAAAAATTAACAATTCTACTTGAAAATGCTAGAACAGTTTTGAAAAAGATGTGTTGAATTCATAATAAAGAAATGCTTCTGAAAATGTAAAAGGGCAAGGTAGCTTGATGGGGGAGGGTGTAAGGAAGGGTTGAGGCTGCTAAGTTATGGAGACAAGGGCTGCTTGCACAAAGGGAAGGGAAAACTCTGCAATCATAACTTCGAAGACAGTCCCTGGATGGGGCCAGTCTCAGGCAAGAGGAAGAATGTGGGATCATGGGTATTGTGTACAGTCCTGAGTTCTTGCAGTTTGCTGCTTTCAGCTGCATTTGTTTACACAGCATTCCTTTGATGATGTTTGATGGCACAAGGCAACGAGATGCTGAGAAAACTGTAGATAGTGCAAGCAATGTGACTTCAGCATTACAGTGGCCAAGCTACCCTACCACATGTTTAAACTAATTTGTATGACAGAAGCACATGTGATAGCAGGGCAGTGAAAATCAAATGAAACCATGTAGGTAGAGCATGTGGCACAAGGTCGGTGTATATACTTATGGCTCAATACATATTTGCTGGTAATAATAAACAGAAAAATATATAGCCATTTTTCTACACATACCCTTTGGACCCTTGAAGACGTGATGGGCATTTGTCCCAGTCTCCTGGGTCTGGGGCCATGGCCTTGGCTGGCCCCACCCTCTTCATGCACAGGCACATCAGAAGCTTTGTGGCACAGAGAGCAACTCATCTTGGCCCACACGCCACCTCGAGCACAGTTGCAGCTAAGTCAACAAACTGTCCTATGAGATCAGTAAGCTCTGTCCAACCCTGCCATGTTTTGAGGTCTTTTAAAATTTTGTTCTGCTTTTCCCCCAGGCCAAGGATCCACCACAACACTTCAGAAAAGCTTTGAACCCACTGGTTTCCAAAACATGCTTTCCGGATTGTACAACCCCATTGTGTTCTCAGCCTCAGGAGCCAATCTGACCGATGCTCACCTCTTCTGTCTTCTTGCATGTGACCGTGATCTGTGTTGCGATGGCTTCGTCCTCACACAGGTCCAAGGAGGTAATGTTGGTGGTGAGGACCAGGACCTAACAAGGGATGGGGAACACACAGGAATGCAGAAGCCAGGACACACAACGTGGCGCTGCATGGGGTGTACAGTGTGAGTTCCTACACCCAAATAGAAGGCAATAGTCAAGTACACAATACGCACATGGTACTCACATTCACATTCTACGTGTCATACACTGTGCTGGCCCCTTCACCTTGTATTACTGGTTTATTCCTTTCTGCTGTCTTTAAGGGACATATGGCAAGCTCCATTTTACACACTGAGAAACTAAGGCTCAGATCATTTAAATCATTTGCTCATGGTCAGACACCTTGAAAAGTGATAGAGCCAGGGTTTGACCCAAGTTGTGTCTTCTACAGCACCTTACTGTCACTTGTGAAGCTGGGACTGGACATATTCGGTCAAAAAATGTTAGCTCATTCTTACTTCCCACCATTAGTCATTCAGCAATCACCTATTGAGTGCCCACTGTGTACCAGGTCCTGTGATCAATATGCCTATCATTTTCAATAGTATCTCAGCAATGGAGATGCGCTTCTGTTTATGGAAATAAATTCATGTACTCAGCAGTGTGGCTTAGTGGTTGAGAAGCGACTTTGGTGTTATGGACCTGGGTTCTAGTCACTGCTGTCACTTTCTGGCTGTGTGATCTTGGACAAGTTACTTAAACGAAGTTGTACTTCCTTTGTTTATAAAATACAGATAATAATACTTTATATTGGACTACTTGTTATTAAGATAATGAGTGCAAAATGTTGCATATAGATTTGGCTCCTGGTGTGCCACTGATTGACTAAAATGGTCTTAACTGTTTTATATGAAAACCAATCCTATTTCTCCTTAGCAGCATCAAACTGTGACTGTTTTATATGAAAACCAATCCTGTTTCTCTTAGCAGCATCAAACCATAAGCCACTATGTGACTAGTCACCTTAAATTTATGAAAAATTCTAAAGATTAGAAAACATTGAAATAGTCTGATGTATCTTGTTATGGTTCTCACTTAAGTCAACAGGAGACTCTAACTGATCACCGTATATGTGCAATTGAATGTGCTAGGCATTAGGAACAGATAAAAAGGACTTAGGGTCTGGGGGGAGAGGCAGTGTATACCGTGAAAGGGGAATAAATGGCCTTTACTCATTTATTCATCCCTGCTTGCATTCAGCAAACATGTGTGGAGCACTGCTCAGCATCAGGCTTCAGAACTAGGCTGTGTGCGATGCAAATACTTGATGAGGTAGAGAAATAGAAGCCTTGAAGTGTGAAGGAAGGGGATAACAAGAGGAAGGTCAGGGAAGGTTTCCAGGAAGAAGAGGAACTTGGGCCAGGCTTTGTGGGATGAGCAGTATTTAGATGACAGAGTGGGAGGATTTGGTTCAGAGTGGGTATCCTTCTGAGCTGAGCTACAGACAGAGAGACCCCAGGTTTTCTGAAGACTATTAACTGAGACATGGAGTTGATCAGGAGGCAGATGTTTTTTGGTTTCACCTCCAGGACTGTTACTGCCTCCAGCATCTACACAATATCCCCACCAGGCTCAGGGTAGAGGGTATCTCCTTCTGAGAAGGACTAACCCTGCCTCCTGGGTACACGAGCCCCTTGTCTCACCTTTGCAGGGCCATGCCTAATACAATTTGGATGTTTGTCCCTCATCTCATGTTGAAATGTGACCCCCAGTGTTGGAGGTTAGGCCTAGTGGGAAGTGTTAGGTAACAGGGGTGGATTTCCCATGGATGGCTTGGTGCTGTCCTCTTGACAGTGAGTGAGTTCTTGCAAGATCCTTAAAAGTGTATGCCACCTCCCCCTCTCTCTAACTCCTATTCTCCTATAACATGCCTGCCCCCCCCTTCACCTTCTGTCATGAATGTAAGTTTCCTGAGGCCTCACCAGCAGTAGATGCCAGCACCATGTTTTCTGTACTATCTGCAGAATCATGAGCCAATTAAATCTCTTTACTTTATAAATTACCCGGCCTCAGGTATTTATCTATAGCAATGCAAGAACAGCCTAGTACAATGCCCCTGCCCTCCTCCCTGCTCTCCCCCTGTCACTAACCCAGTGTTTTCCAGGGCTTCCCATCAGGAGGCAGGTAGAGTGTTCTTAGCCCCTCTCCCTTCTTGAAATCCAAAACATGCATGGCCCCACAAAGCTCTTGACCTCCGACCTTCCTTCAAGTGCCTCTCCGGTTGCTCTCCTTCTCTACCACAGCCAGACCCTGTAAGCTGAGACCCTGTCTCACCCCCAAACTGCTTCTACCAGATATCCAGTCACCGGGGGCATCTTATGCTCCTCCATAGGCCTGTCGTCTCTGGCAGCTGTCACTATTTCCTGCTGTCCAGTTCTTTCGACCTTCCTCTTTCGACCTCTTTCGGAAGAAAGAGGTCTTCTTTCGACATCTCCACTTCTGACCATCCTCTCCTGACCTCCAAGATGCCCTTCTCTTGCTCCTTAAACTACCCCTTCTCTTCTCTTTCAGCTTTCTGGGTTGAATCCTTAGATGACCTTTGGGACCTTTGATAGGTCCCCCCTCCACCTCTGTGGGTCTTTGTTCTGGGTGTGACCTCTCTGCAGAGGTCCACATCCATACACTCATCTGCTGTCCGGATATACCCTCTTGGACATCCATTAGGAATCTCAAAGTCAAATGAATGGGTAGTTTTTACCCTAAACCAGCCGATCTCAGTGAAGAACACCTGAGCCACAGACCTGGGATCATGATGAATGCCTCACAGCCCCCTTCCCTTCTGTGAAGCTGTCACTCCAATTTCCGGTTGCTCTCTTATTATCATGTTTGAGACTGAGGTGTATTCCATCCCTGTCACCACAGTCTGCATTTAGGCCTGTATTATTATTTTCTTGGCTCCTGTACCAGTCTCTTAATTGGCCTCTCACCACCAACCCCCACATACTTGACTAGATTCCCCTTCCTCCAAGGTATCCTATTCAACTTCAGCTCTCCTTGTGATTTCCTCCTCCTGGAGTACTATTTTATCCCTTCTCTTTGTATCCAGGTTCACATATCCAATCTCCCTGGTGGATTCAAACTCCCCAGGCTATGAAAGAATTATTTATCCTCAGCCTTTAGGACAGCCATGCTCACTGTAGGTGCAGAGGAATGCTACTGAATAGGGCAGACCCCAAAGTGGGGAAGTGATCTGCCTGATGCCCACATTCTAGTGGTCAGCAAAGTGGAACTTGGCTTTCCTGACTTATGGCATAGAAGCTTGTGCTCTACTCCCCCTCCCACTCCTGCCGTCTCCACCTCCTCCTCTCAGATCCAGAGGGAGAAAAGGATAATTGTTAATTGCTAGACTCTGAAGACAAGTGAATATTGCACTGAAAACATATAATAAGTGTTTTGCCCTATTCGGAGAGATAAATTAAGACTTCCCCAAATCTTGAATCATGTGTAGGTTTAAATGAGGTAAAGATAAGAGGGAAGGTGATGTTAAATGGAAAGAATAGCTTATGCAAAGGCCCTGTGGGAAGAGGATGCAGGATAAAGAAGAGAAGGCTAGGGGAAGTCGTGGTCCCTGGAGCAGAGAGTACAAGGCCAGAGGCTTAGGGGGCAGGAGGGAGAGGCCAGACCACAGTGAGGAGAACATTTTAGGTGGCATGAATAGTTGTTTTTATTCTAATAACAACTGGAAGCCACTGAATGTTTTAAGCAAGGAAGTGTCATGATCAGATTTGAACTTTGACATGAGTGCTTGCCATGTCATGGCTTGAGTGTGGAGAAGGTTGTGGCTGGGGGTCAGAGTAGATGCAGAGATGAGTTAGAAACTGCCGCAGTAGTCCAGGGAAGAAGGTATGATATCCTGGGCTAGGGCTGTTGAAGTGGAGACGGGGAATGGAAGACAGATTCAAAGCATCCCCAGGAGGCAAATTCAATAGGACTTTGAATTTGGGGATTGAGGAAGAGATGTCAATGATTGTTCTTAGGTATCTAACTTGTTCACCTGTTGTGTGGCAAATGAAAGAGATTGGATGTCCAATTTGGCGATGGAAGAGGGAGATTTAGGAAGGCCATGGGTCCATGTGGGGTATACTAAGTTTGAAGTGACTTTTGAGACATCCACAAAATGTCAGCTGAGTTTTTAGATGCAAAGATCCAGAGCTCAGAAGGGAAGTGTGGATGGAAGATATAAATGTGTAAATTACAGCTTCGAGTCGGTATCAAAGGTCTGGGTATGAATGCATTTTTCTAGGAGGAGGGTGCAGAATGAGGAAATATAGAGGGGATGGAGCTGATCTTGATGAGCAAACTACATAACTGGTAGAGAATCTGCAAAGAGAGAGAGAAGGAGCAGCCAGACAGGGAGGAGGAGACGGGAATAGTGGATCCTCGCGAAAGCTAGGGTGGGAGAGGGTTGCATGGTGAGGAAGTTGTCAACAGTCTTGAGTGCTGCTGAGAGTTCAAATAAGGTGATTCCTGAAAAATGCTGAGTTTAACTCACAGTGGTCAGGGTGGCTAAAATGAGAACGTTTTGTTGGAGTGGTAGGGCAGGAACACAGATTAGAATGAGCTGATTCCTAAAATTCCTTCTACATTTAATGCTCTATGATTATGTGATGTGGATTCCTGTTAGTGTTTAGATAGAAAAATATGTTACACACACACACACACGCACACACACATGCACACACTTGTATTTGTCTTGATGTATATCTATATTTAGAAACACCATAACTCAAATCAAGGATTCCTCTTTGAACTAAATGTATTTTCTGAGGATACCACAATTTCCCCAGATGCATGATGAGTCACCAGACCCTATGATTTTTTTCAAGCTGGAAAGGTTGATTTCATTTTCCTTAGGATCATATATGGAAGAATGTTTCTGTTCCATGCAGCGGTAAGCCCACAAAATCCTTTTTTTCCATGATATTTCTGGCTGGCAGCTTGCTTGCTTTTCCCTCCAAGTTTAACCTGTGATCTGTGAATTATGTTGAACTAAACCTCGCAATGCTGAAAGTCAAGCCGTTTTTGAAATACACATAAAGTATCGGGCAGATGTTTTCCCCAGTCTTGTCCAGTGGGCAAATCTGGAGTTTTAACCTTTGAAGCTTTGGCTGGATCTGCTGACGACCAGGAACAGAATTCTGCTACATCCTTTACCACAGCCTGGAAAGTCATTTAGCTCCGGTGGATTCCCCCCACTTCCCCTGCTTTCCTTTCTCCCCTCCCAGCAAGTCTCCAGCTTCCTGCGATCTCTACCCCTCCATGTCTTTGTTTCCACTGAGAGTTATTAGTGAAAATTCATGGGGCGTCTGAACTACATTTTAGTGGAGACTGCTTGGAAGTGGGGCTCTGAGGGCCTTGAGTGGCTTCAGGGTCACAAGAGTGCAACTGAAGCTAAGCTGGCAATATATGACCAGCAAAGTGACTTCCAGCCTCTCCCTGGCCCCCACCTCCCAGGCACAGCCTTCTCGAGGACATTTGGCACTAGTTAAAGAGGAAAGCTGTATGGGTTTCTCTACTGAGGTCTGAGAGCAAAAGGAAAAATGCACCCTGCCTCTTGTTAATTCCATCATTCTGTTCCCTGGCTTTCAAGCAAGCCAGACCACAGTGATCAGCCTTCCTCGAACTCTCCCGGGCTCTGAGTGTGCCCCTTGCTGGTGCTGCCCTCACGTTCCACAGCTGGCCCTGAAGCCTGCCCCTTGCTGAGGCTCTTGCTGCCTGCTGGCCGTTCCACAATTTCTCAGCTCCTAGAAAAACCATTCTTCCTTTCTGTGCCTCAGTTTCCCCATCTGTAAAACGAGGTGGTCTAACTAGGTCAGTGATTCTCCATGGTGCTCTTTACAAATGCTTATGCCCAAATGCACCCCGCCCCATACACATGACCTAGCAAGTCAGAAACTCTGTGGTTGATACCTAGAAATGAGCATTTTCAAAACCCTTCCTGCATTTCTGATGTCATCAGTCTAAGCATCCATGTTCGGAAACCACCATATTAGATGACCTGGAAGGTCACTTTAAAAATTCAGAAATTTACTGCAGTTTAACAGTGGCCAGCAGAAGCAAAAAGGACACAGTGTGAAATTTTTAAGCCAGACATCCATGAGTCACCTACTCTGGGGAAATTCTGGAGATAGAATGGTTTAGAACTAGATCCAGATTGGACATAAATTAGGAAATTAGAATGAGGAATGGAGTAGGAGTTGTGGGGTAATATATTGCCCTTTCTTTTTCCAGGGGAGTCTGAACAACTCTACTACCGAGAAGGTTTATTTATCCAAATGGAATAGATACAAATTTATAAATCTAAATATCCTCAAGCAGCTTAATTAACTTACATGAGACTCAGTGTTCTCATTGGTAAAATGGAGATAGTAATGTCTATAAGAGTTAAGGGAATTAATATACTTAAAGACTTACACAGTGGCTGGCACATAGCAGGGGTAAAAAACGTGTGAGTTACTTGAATGTATCCAAATAAAATCACTATCAAATTCCATTAGCTTGGGAATAGGTCTTCCTGATGCTAAACAAAGTCATAATTTTTGGGTAGCTTTTTAAAATTCAGAGTCAGGAGACATATTCAAGATAAAAGAGTCCAATGTCATCTCCCCTAGTTTTCTCTCCACACATCCTAGGCATATGGACACACAGTCTCTGCTTGGATATGTCCAAAGATGAGGAGCTCACTTCCTAACAGGGAAATATGTGTCATTGGTGCATAGGTGTTAGTTTTTAATAGTTTCTTACTCCATCTCAAAAAAAAAATTCTTACTTTGAATCTAAATACTCCTTTATGAGACCCTTCAAAGTTGATCTCATGTGTGTGTATGTGAGAGAGCAAGAGAGAGAGAGAGAGAGAGAGAATATGATGGGAAGTGAGGCAGAAGGGCAGGAGAAAAAGGAGGAGGAAACTGAAGCAGCAGCAGCTCAGGAAAATCACCCTGTTCAGCAGGTGTAGACCATGGTGACTGAGGATTCTGGCAGTGATGCCCTCAGGATGTTGGAGGTACTGTCAGTGCTGTGGGCGCCATGAAGAAGAGCTCTCATGGGGAGGGAAGGGATCAGCAGGTTTGAAGGAGGTGGCCCTCCCCTTGGAAATTTGCCAATAAGATAACTGCAGTACTCTCAGGCAGGATTGTCTCAATTTAAAACCAGACTCTTGAGTTCTAGCGTCTGTGTCTTCTCCTGAGATGCTGTCACCTATCTTTATCTGCAAATGCTCTCAGGGGACAGAGAAGAGTCTCTAAAGGTCTGCCTCCATCACATTGACCTCTCCTCCCTCTTGTACTCCTCAGTTGCCATCATCTGTGGGTTGCTGAGCTCACCCAATGTCCTGCTTTGCAATGTCAAAGACTGGATGGATCCCTCTGAAGCCCGGGCTAATGCTACGTGTCCTGGTGTGACATATGACCAGGAGAGCCGCCAAGTGACATTGCGTCTTGGAGGCCAGGAGTTCATCAAGAGTAAGTCTTTGCCATTTGTCCATATTCCTTCAAAATTATTCTTCCCACCAGCAAGGCCCTCTGCTACTTTCTTATGAGCTCTCCTTGTGGCCTGAGGAACTTACACTTCTGAAAAGAAAACTTTACCAATTATACTGGATGGAAACAACCCTGGCATCTCAGCAGAACTCTATGGGAAGCATCCATTTAGCTCCTCAGATTGCAGGTGGACTGCAGGGAGCATGGCCCAGCAGGGCAAGTCTGCTGCTGTCAAGAATCTTGGGGTTAGGTGGCAATTGATGGATCTCATCTAGTCTTGGCTGGCACATCTGGGCCCTGCTCTATGAGTTTCTCATCCTCCTCTGGAGGAACGTACTCTTCTGTAGATGGCAGAAGCGGGAGCAAGGAGAAATAAGCAAGGTCTCTGTTGGTGGAGCTCAGATCTGTCACATTACCGTTTCTGCCTCATCCTATTGGATAAAGCAAATCCCATGGCCAAACAAGAGACAAAGGGTGGGAAATAGACTCTGCTCCTATAGTGGGGGGAACTGCAAAGTCATGTGCAAATAATAGGACTACAAACAAGGATGGAAAACTGGAGCCTGAAATGCAATCTGTCCCCCAAACTAATGCCCATCCAGGCGTATTTTCTCCCTCTATGAGTTAAGAAATTCCAGGTTTACCAATTGTACTGCCCACTCCAATGATGGGTGCAAGGACTGTGGGCTCCAATGCATGGACTCAACTAACAGAAATAACCATTGGGCTTTCTCCTTCCTCTTCTTTCTTTTGGAAGCTCTTTTCTACAAACATATAAACATTACAGTGAGGCTGCATCTCTGCGATCATCTGCCCCAGCCTCTCAGTTTCCAGAGATGGGCAGTTAGTGCCTGAGGCCCCCCAGCCAGTGGCATCTCCTCTCTACCCTCTCAGCCCTGCACTGCCTCTCCCAGCAGACCCCCATCAGGAAAAAGCAGATGCCCACTCTGTGCTGGGCTAGGGACTGGCCAGCCATGTACTACTGATGTGATCAGGAAAGACAGGACGAGCACCACCAGCACCACCATCACTGGGAGCTGGTTAGAAATGCAGAGTCTCAGGCCACACCCCAGCCCTCAGGGTGGGTCCCAGGAATCTGTGTTCTAACAAATGGTCCGGACAATACTTATGTAGCACTGTTGGCTTGAAAGTTTCCTTCCATCCCTGAGAGTCTGAGTTATGATGAAGATGGGGCCAGCTGCTGCCTTCCCTCTTCTAGTTCCAGAGTGAGGTTGAGGGGAAGCCCTGCTCCTCGTTGTCTGTTTATCTGCCAGAACCTGAACTGGGAAAGCACCGCCATGCTGCTTCTCCACCTTCTGAGTTGAGAGCAATGAAGGCATGTGCAGGTGCTGACCAGATAGTCTGAGCGCCTGATGTGAGAGGGTCAATGGGGTTGGGTTCTTTTTGTGAGAACCCTTGGGTGCTTGTGTTGCTGCAGGAAGTGGTCTCCCAAAGGCTGGCAGAGGGTCTCTTCTGCCTCCCAGGGAAGCTTCTGAGACCCACACCTTTATATCTTGCATTTCTCAAGGTTCCAGTGGCAGAGCATTCCATGCCACCCCATGTCACCTCCTCCAAGAGGGCTCCCTGACTACCCACAGGGCTTAGTGCTTCCTCGACTGCAGAGCTTCATGGATGCTCTGCCTGTTCCTTTGTTAGGCAGTGCAGTCAGTGGCGTGCCACCATTGCGCATTTACCTGTCTGTGGAAAGTTTGTCTGTGATGTTAAATCCTAGCATTGGGCACCACTTGTGTGACCTGGAGTAGGTCAATGAATGTTTTCAGGCCTAATTGCCTGTCTATATAATGAGAATAATACCAGTACCCATCTCATGGGGTTGGGAGGATGAAAGGAGAGGGTATAACAATAAAAAATAAGGATAATAGAAATGACTTATGTAGCACACCCTCTGAGGCAGCCCTGCTCTGAGGCCTTGACCTATGCTCACAAGTCCTCAACACAGTGCTTCAAGGGAGGCACTCTTATCATCATCATCCCCGTTTGCCAGCTGAAGACACTCAGGCACATAGCACTTAGGGGACTTCCCTAGGTTTTAGAGCTTATCAATAAGAGGGCTGGGATCTGAACTGGTTTACAATCCCACCAACAGTGTAAAAGTGTTCCTATTTCTCCACATCCTCTCCAGCACCTGTTGTTTCCTGACTTTTTAATGATTGCCATTCTAACTGGTGTGAGATGGTATCTCATTGTGGTTTTGATTTGCATTTCTCTGATGGCCAGCGATGATGAGCATTTTTTCATGTGTCTGTTGGCTGTATGAATGTCTTCTTTTGAGAAATGTCTGTTCATATCCTTTGCCCACTTTTTGATGGGGTTGTTTGTTTTTTCTTGTAAATTTGTTTGAGTTCTTTGTAGGTTCTGGATATTAGCCCTTTGTCAGATGAGTAGATTGCAAAAATTTTCTCCCATTATGAAAACAGTATGGCGATTCCTCAAGGATCTAGAACTAGATGTACCATATGACCCAGCCATCCCATTACTGGGTATATACCCAAAGGATTATAAATCATGCTGCTATAAAGACACATGCACACGTATGTTTATTGCGGCACTATTCACAATAGCAAAGACTTGGAATCAACCCAAATGTCCATCAGTGGCAGACTGGATTAAGAAAATGTGGCACATATACACCATGGAATACTATGCAGCCATAAAAAAGGATGAGTTTGTGTCCTTTGTAGGGACATGGATGCAGCTGGAAACCATCATTCTTAGCAAACTATCACAAGAACAGAAAACCAAACACCACATGTTCTCACTCATAGGTGGGAACTGAACAATGAGATCACTTGGACACGGGAAGGGGAACATCACACACGGGGGCCTATCATGGGGAGGAGGGAGGGATTGCATTGGGAGTTATACCTGATGTAAATGATGAGTTGATGGGTGCAGCACACCAACATGGCACAAGTATACATATGTAACAAACCTGCACATTATGCACATGTACCCTAGAACTTAAAGTATAATAATAATAATAATAATAAAAAAAAGAGGGCTGGGATCTGAAACTGGGCATTCCGGCTCTCACACGGCCATTCTTAACCACTCCTCTGTATCAGCCCTTGCAGATCAAGAACTTAGCAGAGTTCCTGATCTGTGGTATTCATATTAGATGATGTTATTATTATTTTTTCAGTTTGTCATTGTTTTCTGCCATATCTTAAAAACGGAATTGTGTTTCATTAGTTTCTGGATTCCCACCATTGAGCTATGTTTTACAAAGATGGCATAGAAAAAAGTATATATATGTTATATGGAGTGCATGGTCACCAAATTCTGAAAGAAAATATCACAGAATTTGGTGGAATTCCATAAAGCATAAATAGTTTCTTTTGGGGTCAATAAAATCTAATCACTCATTTATATGATGGGTAGAAAACATATGGTATTCATTACTCCAGGAGCACCGAGTGAACACAGGCATTTCAAGAAAGACATATGATATTTTCATGGCAGTAAATCCAAAGTGAATTGCTCAATCCAGAGCATGTGCTTGGTATGTGCCCAAGAAATGAGGACTGTGCCCTTGTCTGGCCTCCCAGAGAAGTGATTACCAGAAGACCTTTGAAATGTTTTTTTTTTTTTTTTCAGTGCCCTATGTGTGTGTGTATATTGTGCGGTGAGGGCAAGGCTTGAAGAAGCCTGCACTATGATAGGGATTTCAGGCAGCCTTGATACTCCAAATTGGAGGTTGCCCTATACAAAGGCTGAGTAGGAGGCTACCCCCAATTGAAGACTACAGGGCACAGATATTTCCTCTTCAAAATAAGAGGTCAGCCTTTTAGTATGATTAACCCCTGGAGGTGAGAGGGAGAGAGTGTAATAATTTAAATTCTAACTACAGCGTGAAGAACTGATAGATACCCTTTTCTAACAACAGATATTGATGGAGGAAAAGAGGAGGATTCTGGGTATAGGAACAGTTGCAGGGGAGGGCATGAAATGATTTGAAAGAACATGGGGAGGGGCTAGGGACAATTAAGACAAACTCCATCCCCACTAAACTTGATTGAGGACTGGCCTCTTCCTCCCAGTTTAACAATGGGATAGATGGTTGTGAAGACAGACTCTGGAATCTGGCCCTGGAATCTGAATTCCAGTGTGAATGTGTCCTCACTGCGTGGCCCTTCTAGGCTTTGGCATTCCCAATTATTCAGTGAGGATAATGGTGGTCTCTGACTCTCCAGGTGGTTGGGAGGATTAAAGAAGAATGTGTGTGGAACAGCAGAGTGGTGCTGAGCAGGGCAGGCTCACAGTGGACACGGGAGATAGGGCACAAGGGCTGAGAGTGAAAATGTCTGGAATGGAGCCCGGTTTTTCCCCTAGCTCTGTGACCTGATTCAAGACATTTGACCACCTTCAGCCTCAGAGCTTCCATCTGTGCAGTGGGTGCATTTGTTCACAGATTACTGAGTAGAGTGCTGGCATGCTCCTTAGGCTGTCAAAGAATGCCTTGTTCTCTGGTCCCTGGTTCCCTAACAGCACATCCAGCAGAGGCACCCATGGGACTTCTGGGTACAGACTTCTGCTTTTGTTGATCAATTCACTGGTACTATCAGGCTGTGGTTCAACACATGACCTGGGTAATGGAGAATTAGCATTTGCTCTTAAAGCACAAATGAGTTGATTGCCAGGTGTAGGAAATCACAACCCAAGAGAACACAAGTTCAAGTAGTAAATATCTGCACTGCATTATACAAAGTACTTTCACATACAACTCAATCGATCCTTTGGGCACTCTGGTGAGGCAGTTGGTTATATCACAATTTCACTCATGAGAGTGAAGTTTGGAGCTCTGACGTGACACACCTTAAGAAACAACCTGCATTAGCGCCATGGCTGGGGCTCAAGCCTTCAGCTTAGGAGACCAGTGCTGTCTTGTGGAAGCTCTCTACCCACCTCTCTCTGCCACCTTCTGCTTCCACCATCCTGTGTGCAATTTACTGGAAGTGCAAAGTGCTTTGGGGTTATCCTTGTTATTGTGCCAGAAAAATTAAGGGGTCTCTGGTAACTGAGAGTGTCACCCCTCAGACATCGCTTTGGGGCCAGCTATTCTCCAGATATTGGGTATTAATGCCAGCTAATGGGATCTTCTACTTCAAGGATTTTACAGGGCTGTTGGGAGAAGGGAACAGAAGATTCAGGAAAGCTGTAGGGTCAACTGTGAGTTGCAGGGGGGAGCTGGGAGATGTGCAAACAGCTTTGGAGGAGGTGAGTTGGTGGGGAGCCCTCCCCCAGGCTGGGGCAGCCCTTGTGTTTCCTCCTCCCTCCCTCATATCCTGAGCAGCTGCTGGGTGGGTGTGAGGGTGAGGTGACCAGGCCAGGTCTGGAGGCAAAGATGGCGAGAGTGGCTTCTGTTCTCAAGGAGCTCACAGGCTAGATGGGGTGAGAGATACAGAGATTATTAAATACAGCAGACCTCCTGTTGCCCATCTTAGTGGACTGACAAGGATTGTAGGAACGCAGAATGTCCCCTTGGCATAACCTTTCCTGTTTGGTAAAAGCTTCATTCAGGTCACCTGCCACACAGAAGTTAGGACGGACTTCTAATACCAGCCCCAACAAACAAACAATTATACCCCAAACAACCACTCCCACAAAACACCTGGAGGCTATTTTAATCTGATTTGGAGACACAGCACCTTTTGCTGTGGGGTTTCTGCCGTCAGCAATGAGTGATGGCTGAGAATATGAGATTTTGCTTCACCTTGGTGCCTGGGTTGACATGTGTTCTCCAGAGAGAAATCCACTCAGAATCTGGATCTCCCAAATTTCCAGTGAGCATTTCTGAGTGTATTCAACTATTTGCTCCTGGCTGGGTCAACCCTCTTATTTCTCAGAAAAACATCTTAGAAAGCTCTGGGGCTGCATATGGCTAGTTTTGACAAATCTTGAAGTGCAAATGAATGGAAAACAGGCAGATTAAATGTCCCCTAATGCCACCCAGACGTAAAATTTGATAGAAAAAAAAAAAAAAAAAAAAAACCTTGGCGGAAATACTTCTGGGTTCATCCTGAATCCAAAAGGCTTCATGTTGAGTGATTGTGAGGCTTTGCCTGATGTTCAGTTTATAGGGGTCTGTTTTATGTCAGTGTTTGTCATTATCTTGGGGTGCCAGGACCTCAGTGGAGAAAGTTACAATACACCTGTGGTACTCATTGCAACCAGATGCATCTAGATTAGATGGCTGATGAATGCCTAGAAATAGGATGGGCCATTTAAAAAGGGCCCTATCAGTTATTAGTTACTGCTGTCACAGGTTGGGTGTTGCCATGTGCTTAGTGCTATGTTTGTGTCTTAGTTTATAGTTTGGCGTCTCCCAGAATCAACCATGAGACAAAGATTCAGGAGTGTCATTTAAATAGGAAGGACAAGGAATATGAACAGAGTCTCAGGGGAAGTAACACAGAGAAGAGACGACAGCCAATAAAGGGTGGACTCTGAGGCCAGCTGTACTTAATTCCCTGGATCAGTGTAAAACACACTTCAGAATGACCCTGCCAGCTGGGCCAAGGAACAGGGTGTGCACCCAGCAGTGCTGCAGAGGACTTGGCTGACGATTGCAGGGAGGGCAGCAGCTCCTGGCCCGTCCATCCTGCCACTGTGCCGAGGGCAGCTGGGGCTTTCTACAACTCCCTCAGAGCCCTGGGCATAGACCAGCAGTTCACATTGCATACGTCATTTCCACTCATCGTCTAAGAACGGGAGAGAAATGGCATTTTCTCCATTTACTGAGGGGGAGAATAAGGCATAGGGACTCAAGGGAACTTCCTCAAGGTTTTTCAGCTCACCAGTAGCACAGTTCGGGTTTCCTTTACGCCACAGTCATTACTCAGATCTGCTTTGCGCTGGGAAGTGGGATGTAGAGATCCTGATATCTGCCTCCTGTTAAGGAAGCTCACTGTCTAGGAGAGGGGCAGGGGCCATTGTGTTGGTGCAGCTGACCAGGCCTCGGTTCTCCTGAGGCTGGGCACCATCTGCTGGGAAGGACCCTGGGAGACTCCATCCTTATATCAATGCCTCCAGGACCTACAACAGCCATTCTGAACCTACCTAACCCACACTGGAGGCCCAGGAGTGTCAGCTGATTCTTCACAATGCTCATCTTTGATGGCTGGAGGTCTTTCCCCTCCCAACTCACTAGTGGATTGTAATGAAAGCAAGTCTCCAAATTCTACCACACATCCAAGCAGTTAATAGCAAACAGGCCCAGAAACTGTCACGACCTGTCACCTGTTCAGTGGCCCCAGTGAAGCCCCAGCTTGCTATCCTTGGCACCTTGTTGGAAAGGGTTATTTAAGACAGAACTAATACTATTCTCACAGCTGAACTCAACTCACCTTCTTGTCAAAATCAGATGAACAAGAATCCTTCATATCCGTGACTGATCACAGACCCGTTTTGAATCAAGCCACGGCTCTAGGGCTATTGGGCTCAGGAATCTGTCACAATCTCTTCCTGCCAGCATAGGAGTGACACTGTGATACATTTAGCCAAGCCATGTTTTGAATGCTATGTATCTGACCAATAGGTATGTACCTATTTCCAGCATTCATTATGCTAATTAACAAAGCCCGGTGGTGGTGGTGTTAACTGGGATAAAGAGGTGATGCATCTGTAACTCCTTCCTGGAGGGTGGGGCTCCTGGACAGCAACTTTTCTGTGCCACACCTAGAGTGTGCTTTTCCGTGTAGGATCCTGCCCAGTTTAATCTGAGGGTGTGGATTAAATTTGACTGCCACAGACGCAGCGCATGATCTCTTCAGAAGTTTTCTGAGTAAAGACCACGGCACAGCCAGCAATGCGGGAGAATCAGGTTCTGTGCCCAAACCCTCAAGTTCTCAGTGTGTTTGTGCTCCTGCAGCCTTGATCACAGGGGCAACGACCCTGAATCAGGGGCTGGAGGCCTGTGTGTATAGCAGGGATAACTCAGTTATTGTGGAAGAAATGAAAGTATTTTCTAGGCAGTCAAACTATGACCATTTATCAGAGAAGAGGAGGAACGATGCTGCTTGGGTTCTCTATACCTTCTTACAGTCATCAGTATTCTATTAGGGAAATTTTGGGGAATGGAGTAAGGGGTCAGAAATCTGTTTAGGAAAACTAATTTGGGGCTAACCTTCTGATGCGTGGGAGGGCAGTGCTCTGTGTTTATTTGGTGGGCTTTGAGTATCATTCATTGTTTTGTTCTCCCTCCTTCATTTAGCCTTGCATTTATTTATATACTGAACCCCAGTTCTGTGCCAAGAATTGTGCTGGGGGAATGGGTGATATAAAGAAGGGACTTACAGTATGTTCAGGAAGCTGGACAGTATCTACCAGGCATAAGGGGAGAGAAAGAAAAGCTCTGAATACTGCAAACCCAGAGGAGGGGGACCTGTGACCAGCTGGAGAGCTGAGGGAAGCCTTTCAGGAGGTGGTGATGCAGAGCCTGATTCTGAAAGAATGAGTAGAGGTCAATCAAGTGAAACAGAACAGGGTTCTAGGCAGAGAGAAAAATACATGCAACGACGCAGAGGCCTGACAGCAAGCATTCAATGTGACTTGGGAGGTGAGCACTTTGGAGACAGATTAGGGCATGAGGCTGTCATGAGCCGGATTGCAAGGAACTGAATTCTGACATCCCTGTAGCTCCTGCAGGACCAAAGGTAGGTTTGTCTTTCAGGATGAGTACCTGGGGGCTGTGTGGCTGAGGGATGGGAGGGGGCCAAGGTCAAGGCCTGGGTGGGGATCAGCTAAAGCCTAATGGAGTTAGGAGATGTGCTGAGGCTTGAGCTGAGAGGAAGGGTTCAGAGGAGAGGAAAGATTAAAGAACAGTTTAGGGACTAGTCTGAATGGATGCAGAGACTGATGGAGAAGGAGTCAAGGATGACCCAAGAAGCAGATGGTCCTATTAACTGATTTAGAAAGCAGGAGGAAGTGAGTTTGGATGTAGAGATGGGAATGAGAGATGAGGAAGGTAAGAGAAAGAAGAACAACATTCTTTCTTTTACCCAGTATTCTCTATGTATTCCTATGGAGACTTGGCATTATATTAATTATATATAATTATATGATATTATTGGTTATTATATTAATAATTATATTAATATATATTATATAAATAAATATAGATGTTAATTATTATTTTAATAATTAGGACCACCAAGGGGTTACAGCTTTCCTTGTGGTGATTGACAAAGGTGCTTCCCAGGACACAATAATCTCTGTAGATGCTGGTCAGGTGACTTTCTGGACCTACCAAGGCACTCTACATACATGTGCTGAATTTAGTTGAATTCCATTGGATTAAATTGTGTTGAAACAGGCAAAAACCAAGGATGAACTTAAGACAGCATATTTCCCAGGCTGGCAGACCCAAGGCTCTGTTGCCTTGAGATGGACAGAGTGTATAAGAGGGTCTGCTTGCTATCACAGTTCAGTACATTTTGGGCCAAAAATACAGTCCTAAACTGACGTGCACCTGCGGGAAGCACCCGTTTGTCTCTGAGTAATGAAAGGCACCTATAATTTTTGACATTATGTAAAACAGGACACACATACCGACAAAAATAAGAGTCTCAGACAGAGTGAAAGACTCACCGCCGACTCTCCCCAAGTCAGACACTGAGACTACTGAGAGGTAAAGACCTTCCTCTTGGCATTTCCTAAGGATACTGCTCTTAGGAAGGGGCAGGCATACCTCTTAGGAAGGGGATGTGACTGAATTTGTATTTGTATTGAGGGACCATAATCCAAATTCCCCAATTATTTCATGGTAAACTACACACACACACACACACACACACACACACACACACGTGTATATTATTTTTCCTTAGGTTATTGGGGTAAGGTGGTGTTTGGTTACATGAGTAAGTTCCTTAGTGGTGATTTGTGAGATTTCGTTGCACCCATCATCTGAACAGCATCCACTGCACCCTATTTGTAGTTATTTATCCCTTGCCCCCCTCTCACCCTTCCCTCCAAGTCCCCAAAGTCCACTGTATTATTCTTATGCCTTTGCGTCTTCATAGCTTAACTCCCACATATCAGTGAGAACATTCCATGATTGGTTTTTCATCCCGGAGTTACTTCACTTAGAATAATAGTCTCCAGTCTCATCCAGATCGCTGAAAATGTATTTCATGGTAAACTGCTTCTTAATGTGGTCATTGGCTTCAGCCTTAGACTTGAGAGCAATACAATACTCTAGAGATAAATGTTTCTTTAACTTTTACAGGCTAAATAAGAATTATAATGCATGACCAAAAGTATTTTTAAAACGTTATTCGCTTTACATCTGTATTACCTATATGAATATATAGGGTATATCTATAGCTATCTCTCTATATATGTATCTACATATGGTGTATCTATCTATCTTTAAAGACTCAGTATATCAATAGATTTGGGTATGAAAAGATTTAAGGTTGGGCGTGGTGGCTCATGCCTGTAATCCCAGCACTTTGGGAGGCCAAGGCAGGTGGATCACGAGGTCAGGAGTTCAAGATCAGCCTAGCCAATGTGGTGAAACCCTGTCTCTACTAAAAATACAAAAATTAGCAGGCATGGTGGTGGGAACCTGTAATCCCAGCTACCTGGGAGACTGAGGCAGGAGAATTTCTTGAACCTGGAAGGCAGAAGTTGCAGCAAGCNTTCCCTCCAAGTCCCCAAAGTCCACTGTATTATTCTTATGCCTTTGCGTCTTCATAGCTTAACTCCCACATATCAGTGAGAACATTCCATGATTGGTTTTTCATCCCGGAGTTACTTCACTTAGAATAATAGTCTCCAGTCTCATCCAGATCGCTGAAAATGTATTTCATGGTAAACTGCTTCTTAATGTGGTCATTGGCTTCAGCCTTAGACTTGAGAGCAATACAATACTCTAGAGATAAATGTTTCTTTAACTTTTACAGGCTAAATAAGAATTATAATGCATGACCAAAAGTATTTTTAAAACGTTATTCGCTTTACATCTGTATTACCTATATGAATATATAGGGTATATCTATAGCTATCTCTCTATATATGTATCTACATATGGTGTATCTATCTATCTTTAAAGACTCAGTATATCAATAGATTTGGGTATGAAAAGATTTAAGGTTGGGCGTGGTGGCTCATGCCTGTAATCCCAGCACTTTGGGAGGCCAAGGCAGGTGGATCACGAGGTCAGGAGTTCAAGATCAGCCTAGCCAATGTGGTGAAACCCTGTCTCTACTAAAAATACAAAAATTAGCAGGCATGGTGGTGGGAACCTGTAATCCCAGCTACCTGGGAGACTGAGGCAGGAGAATTTCTTGAACCTGGAAGGCAGAAGTTGCAGCAAGCTGAGATCATGCTATTTTACTCCAGTCTGGGCAACAGAGCAAGACTCCGTCTCAAAAAAAAAAAAAAAAAAAAAAAAGGTATCTGATTTCCCTTGTGACAAAGTCTAAAACCCCATAGTCTGAGCTTTGAAATAAGCAAATGATGATATCATGAGGAGAGAGTGAAAACGGAACACAAACTGAGCAGGTGTGCAACCACTGGTTCCGTGTTGTTGCAGTAGGAGTATATGGTGAGGTCTTCTCCGCAGTGTGGAGGACAAGTCCAGTAATTGCAGAGATCCAAGTCTACATCTTTCAGATGCCATAGGTGTTCACTTGCCCAAATTGTTATAAAAAACTTTCACCTTCTAAAGAAGGCTATGACAGAATTTTGAGTGGATCCTTTAGAGAAACATCCCAACATTGCACAGTCTGAGAAGTTCTAGCACCATTGTTCATTCCCATTTCAGAAGTAAAATCAAATGAAAGTGCAACTCAGCATTTTTGGCTGACCTCTATGTCCTAGAACATGGTCAGCCCCGGGGTGGGGGGGGCTTGTCACTTTGATAGCCGAGTTTTCCAGAGAGTTCAGTTCACATCTCTTTAAACACAACACCTTTAACATTTTTGCCATGTCAGATGGACAGAATTCTGAAGTACAGCCATGCACCTCAAAAAGACACTTTGACCAATGAAGGACCACATATGTAATGGTGGTCCCATAAGATTATAATGGAGAATAAGATTATAAGATGAATCCATAAGATTATAATGGATAATAATAGAAACCTGATACATAGCACTTGATACTGGCATTTCAGATCAAGTAGGGGAAATGATTGATATTCAGTAATGATGCTGGGACATTTGTGTCTTTGTATGAAAAAATATATGTAAATAAAAGTAGATAGAACATCTAGTCTTATGTAAGTACACTTTATGATCACACAACAAAATTGCATTTCTCAGAATATATCCTGGTTGGTAAGAGATGCATGGCTGTATGTTATCCTCTCCTTAGTGTGGTGGTTAGGAAGGAGTATGGGATTTGAAGCCAAATACGTGGGGTTTAAATTCTTGCATTAACCTTTCTTGACTTTCCTTCCTTTATCTGGAAATTGGGGACCTTACTTTATAGCATGCCTGTGAGTTTTAAATTAGGTAATATATGGAAGGTTTTCATGCAAGCTTGTCCAATCCACCTGTTGTTGTTTTTGTTGTTGTTGTTTTGTTTTGTTTTAGGCTTTTAGTAGTCTGACACCGTGGTTTTTAGTTTCTGTCTTTAGTGATAAGTGGAAAAGAGTGATGAGGAAGGGGCTTTACTGGCCCAACCGGAGACAGAAACTAAGAACCCATGACTGTATTCTCTCCCTTGGACACCCCTGCTAGTGTTGGGTAAATGGTAATAACTGTTTATAAATAACTAGCTCTTCATTAGGACAAATACCTAATGCATGCAGGGCTTAAAACCTAAATGACAGGTTGATAGGTGCAGCGTATCACCATGGCACATGTATACATACGTAACAAACCTGCACAAAGGTTTGCACCTGTATCCTGGAACTTAAAGTAAAATAAAATAAAAATTTTAAAAAAGGTATATAAAAACTAGCTCCTAATAATAATTAAAAACAAAATTTAGTCATATCTCGATGTCTCAGGCGTCAGCCAGCCCTCTCCTGTAGCATGGGGCTTATTTGCCTCCAGATTCTGCTATCTGGGCTATTTCCTTCACCTTCCATGTCACAGGGAATTTGAAAGGAACTGAAGACTGAGCAGGGGCAAAAGAGGCAGCACTGACCATCAGGAAATGGTGTGGCAAGTCTGGTCTCATCCAGAATGGCATCTGGGGGAGAACAGTTTGCTAGAAAGGAAAATCAGATAATATTAGTAATCAATTGAGTCGCGGCAGCTGCCAACAAGTGGCTGCCTATCAAATGTTGAGGACTGCAGAGGATAAATCACTGTCCACATTTACCAATGAGGCAAGGGTCTCTGAGGAGTTAAGTGATGTGGGAAACTCACACAGCCCTCGAGTGTCCCAGGAGCTTTGCTTTCTTCAAGCCAATCTCCAGTTCCTTAAGTGACTCCTGAGTCATAGGTTCACAACCCCTCACGGAAGTAGTCCCTTTGGTGCCCTGAGTATGACACCCAATGTCTTACCAGCTCTGGTTTTGTACCAGGGAGCTGGAATAGAGTTGCAAGAAACTTCTGGGTTACACCTTGCATCAGAAGCACATTTTTCAGGCCTAGGAAGAGCCTGTGTCAAGGGAGATGGGGCTATTGTGGTAATGGTGGGTACCCAGTGACAGCACACTCAACCTCATAAAAATAAACATCTTCCTTTGCAGGTCTGACACCCCTAGAAGGAACTCAAGACACCTTTACCAATTTTCAGCAGGTTTATCTCTGGAAAGGTGAGCTCCATGGTGGAAGAGGGGGGTTAGCAGGACGCTGATTACATGAGATTGTCTGGCACCACCTCCTATTCACAGGGCACTCTATTTCCGTAGAGAAACAGGTAGAGAGTCAGTTTCCAAATGCATACTTTCTGTGTAATAGAAGGGCTCCAATTCAACAGATAAGATACCAAAGTCTAAAAGAAAAATGAATACTGTGGAAACCCAAGAAGGAATGGAGGGAGGAAGCACTAGGTTCCCGTGAGATAAAGTTCGCTGACCACAAGACACTCTTGTTCCTAGGAAGGGAGTTCAGGGCCATTGCAAAGCACAGGAGGCATTTATCCAAGGGGACTCAGCCCCATGTGCCTTTCACCCTGAGGCCCAGGGACTGGGGACAGGACCCCAGACAGGTAGCGCCCTGAACTCCTGCTCAGAGATAATGGTACTGTGGGACAGAGTAGGGGAAAAATGGAGAGTCCAACAACACGCCCGCTTGGCACTTCCCTTCTGCTTCTTTGTCCTCCTTCGAGTTTTCTGAATGTTGACCAAGTGCCTACTCAGACCCAGGGAAAATAAAAGGCATTTAGGAGAGAGATGAGAGGCACAGTCCTGACTCTTGAAGGGTTCTGGCCTCAGGAGGGATCAGATAGAGCAGTGGCCCATCACAGGTCATGGCCATATGTACTGGGTGAGAGGCATGAAAAAAGGCCCCTGACCCCATATTACCTCCTTCCTGTTCCTCTAATCTGTCCTCGCTGATCTTCAGTGTCCCAAGAGAGGATTGGTGATTTGCTTCTATATGCTGATAAACTGAAGGAGCAGGAAGGCACAGACTTGGAATGACAGGATGTGAATCCTGGTCCTATCAATCCCCACTCATGTGCCTGGGAGCCCATGGACCAGTCCCTCATGCCCAGATTCCCCATGGGTAGCATGCGATACAGATGTCACTGGCCTCAGAATTGCCTGAGCAATAGTGCATCAATGCACAAAACAGTGCCGTGCATATAATACCTGCTGAGTAATGTTGGTGGGGGTGGTGGTGATGAAGAGAACATGGAAGACAGAAGAGGAGGAGGAGGAAGAGGAGAAGAGGAGGGAGAGGAGAAAATGAAAAGCAAGGTGTTTACCATCATTTTCATTTTAAAGAGATAAAATGAGATCATGTACTACTTTTCTCATTTAATTATACCTATAAGGTAAGTCTAAAGAGGGGCTGATATTTTATTCATTTTCTAGACAAGGAAAATGAGACTTGGAGAGGGTATGTGAAATGCCCATGGGAGGCCTGGGAGATCCTGGGGTCAAGACCAGACACTGATAGGAGGTCCCAAGTCCAGCACTTCCTAGTTATCAGAAATTTCTGATAAAGTGTTAGCTGATGAAAAATCAGGGACTTACATTTCTCCAGGACATTTGCTACACTACAGGGAAGTGCCTTAAGCCCTGCCTAATACCTGTGCCACCACAGCCTCACTCGCTTTCATGGAAGACCTGTTCCTGACTTGAACATTTAGTTACATTTTTAAAATTTCTAATTCATTTACTGGACACTTGAGTGGTCTGGGATAAATTATTTTGCCTTTCTAAGTCTCAGTTTTCTCAAGAGTAAAATGGAAATCTTGTTCCCTACCTACATAGGGTGTTATAAATAGCAATATTTATGAGCATATTTTGTTAATTTGAAAGGGCTTTGCATATGTTAATGATTTCAATATCACAGATAATGACTGTTCTATCATTGAGAGGTTGCATGATGTTCCGTATAAAAAGAGTGCAGACCTATGTCAGGGCATCTGTTGCAGATCTTATCTAAGGCACCTGGCTTTAGGCCCTGATTTTTCTCACATTGCTACTACCATTTTGTTGACCAGTGGAATATTACCCCTTCTCCCCAACATTGCAACAACTCTTTTTTTTCCTCCTAGATTCTGACATGGGGTCTCGGCCCGAGTCTATGGGATGTAGAAAAGACACAGTACCAAGACCAGCATCTCCAACAGAGACAGGTACCAACCCAAAACCTTCTTACATACTTGGGTGTCTGAATGCAGAGACTAAATGGGGGCACCAAGAGTTTAATCAATGAACGGACATATTGACGTCACTCTATTCTGTATCTATGGACTCTCCTTTAATCTTCTAACCCAGTTATCCAGCTTATAAATATGGGAAGCTCCTCAGATGGGCAATTGGCATAGAAAGTAAGGCAAAACCACTGCAAATCCATCAGTGTTACTGGAAATGAAGACAACCATAATAACAAAACCTGAAAAAAGAAACAAAGAGCAAGGTTCACCTGACTGTGGCCAATGGGCTTCGCTTATGTCAACCTTGAAGAGTATAAACAAAGTGTAAATATTCTGAAATTGTTTAATGAATGGCATGTCTATTAGAATCTTTTGCATGTCATGCACACAGTGAAAGCTATGATTCCAAACTGAATAGGAACAGTACATATGTACTATCTGGGGCTTCTCTACCTCCAGAGTCTGTGATTATTATTACTGAGGTGGAGCTAAAACTCAGAGAGAGAGGGAGATCAGCTGCTCAATATGGGCTCAGCAAGAACCAGGAGACAAGCTATCCACCTGTGGTCTGCGGTGTGTGTGTGTCTGTGTGTGTGTGTCTGTGTGTGTGTGTGTATTTGCATGCATGGACGCACTGTAGGAATAGGAGTAGGAGCAGAAGGAAAGAAGGAAGGGGAAGGGAAGAAGAAGAGGGAGAGCCAGATCAG
Source organism: Theropithecus gelada (assembly GCF_003255815.1). Classification (NCBI taxonomy): domain Eukaryota; kingdom Metazoa; phylum Chordata; class Mammalia; order Primates; family Cercopithecidae; genus Theropithecus; species Theropithecus gelada. Next base: position 135,254,344 of record NC_037676.1, read on the forward strand.
ACTGCAGGCACAGGAAGGCAGCATGGTACAAGGGAAAAAGCATCACATTACAGAGCAGATACTAGAGCTTGAACCACAATTCTGCTACTGACTACATGCCTTAGTGCATGGCCATGGGTAATTTGCTTCCCTGCTAACAGCCTTGGATTCATGTGTAAAATAATTGTGTCTACCTCTTATCCCATTAGATAGCAAACACTTGGCACAGTGCCTGGTACTTAACACATGCCTAAAAAATGCCCAGCACCCTGCCCTCCCTTGCTTGATCAGGCATTGTATTTGTGATCCTCAACCTTGGCAGTGCTTTTGAGGGGCAGCCACACAGCTCATGATAATGTAAATGTGCATGAGTTAGTGGCACTTGGGAAGTTTCTGTCAAATCCATCATTACACACTACTTTAGAGCACCATCTGCAAAACTCTCACGTGATTCACACAGGATGCTCCCCCCACCCCCGCTTTCTTCCCTCTCCCCTAGAAGGGGAGCTTGGCCCCCACTGGAGACGTTGCAGGGAGTCAGGGTGAATAGACAAGGCTCAGCTCAGTTTTCCCTTTCTTGGTTGATTGCATTCCTGGGCTCAAGGAGATAAAGTGCCTGGAGAATAAATCGCATTGAGTCCAGGCCCAGTGGTGTCTCCACATGCTTGTTTACTTGGAGGGTGCTTCTCAGGGTCTATGAGAATGGCCTCTCTGATTCAGAGGACAGTGAGGAATCTTCCCCTTTGTGTACCAAGTTACTCCCATCAGTCTGAATATTTGAGACAAACCCAGGAAGCCAACAAGAGTGATTGGTCTCCTTGCTTTTAAGGAGAGCACATAGTTTTAAGAGAAGTAGGAAATGACTTTATCTAATATGGCATGTAAACCAGGTATAAGATGAAGTGGCTACAGTATTCATTCTTTCATCCAGCAGACATTTTTGCGCACACGTGGCTGTGGCCTTGGACGTTCACAGACTAGTGAGAATTCCATGTGCCAGTCACTGCATGACAATGAAGGGGTGCAATGTGGACAGGTGTTAGGTGCAGTGAGAATGCAGGAGAAGGAACGCTAGCAGCCTGCAGGGGTCAGGAAAGATTTCTCAGAGAAGGCCAGAAGGATCTGCCGGATGCTTGCAGGTACACCTGAGGAAAGGTATTCCAGGTAAGGGGAACACCTGTGCTAAGGCCCCAAGAGCAGGTGTGCCTTCAGTCCTGCTGCCTTGTTTCTCTTCCCTTACACTGCTGTCTTGAGGGCAATCTGTGATCTCCCTGAGCTCCTACTTTGTGCCAGGCATGGTTCAATGGGGAGACTCGCGTGGGGACTGGCCATTATGCAATTATGTGAGATGAGGGCTGGGGAGGCAATATGGTCTCTGAGGTCTCTGCCCGGTTGTGCCAGGCATGGCTCAGTGAGGAAACAGGCATGGGAACTGACCATCATACAATCACATGAGATGCAGGTTGGGGTGGAAACATGGTCTCTGGGGTCTGTGCCAGCACCAGACTTCTGATCTTGCCAAGTGCTTGTAAAGCCTTTATCCTGTCCAGTGGTTCTTTCTAGTGAAGAAGCTCAGTCTCCTTGAGCCTGCTTTATGGAGTGTGGAAAGTGGCTGCTGACAAGCACTGACAAGGGAAGTGCAGTGCCCAAGTCCACAGCAAAGTGGAGGTGTATAGGGGATGTAGTGCCCTGTATACAGAACCCTGAATGAATGGACATTTCAAACATTCCCTAGCTCATCTCCTTGATCTGCCTCATGCTACCATTGTACGTCCCCCTGAAGACAGAGACCTCCAAGGATACGGAGCTGTCCCCACTGGGCCTGGGTTTTGGGACCCTTGGCCCTGTAGAACCTCTTTATAGAGAACCACAGGACATCAGAGCAGGAGGGATCAAAGCTGATCCTCGAAGCACAAGCTGCACTAGCTGGGTGGGAGAGGAGGGTGTAATGGAGCTTGAGTCAACAGAGGGAAGAGCATGAACAATTGCACGGGGACTGCACACAGCGTGGTGATGAGCTAGAGAGTTAGCAGGGCTGTTGTGCTGCTGGAGTGCAAATCAAGACAATCTGAGGTGAGGCTCAAAATGCAGGTAGAGCCCAGATTAAGAAAATAACCTGGATTTCTGTTCCATAGGCAGTGGGGACCCCAGGAAGAGCTGGGATCACGGCATATGAATACCTGAAGAAAGATTCAGGGAATGGTTGAGCTAAAACTTTCAAGTTTGGGTTAAGTGGAGCTGAAAGCTGACTTTATAGACGAAGACTACCATTTGGGAGAGAGGCTGGACTTCCATGTGACTTCAGAAGACAGAAAGAGGATTAGTGGCTCAAAGTTACAAAAAGAGGACTTGACTATACAACTTCCTAATGATGGAGTGGGCTGCTGTGGTCAGCACAGTGATGTCATGTGGAGCTATAGAGGCATTTGCCAGAGGTCTCCAGGGAAAAACTTTAGCATTCAGTGAAAAGGTGGACTAGATAACTTCCAAGACTTTATCCAAACCTAGATTCTAAGATTTTGCCATCCCATAATTTTTAGTACTTCCTGGGGCCTTCTGAACTATTCCTGTCTGACCAGACTCTCAGCTCTACTGACTTCAATCCTGCTCTAGTTTCACACAGCATAAACATGTCTCTGTCTCTATCTCTGACTCTCTCTCTCTCTCTCTCTCTCTCTGTGTGTGTGTGTGTGTTTCTTTCTTGTGTTTTTCTCATATTCACTAGAGATAAAGGTGCAGGAAATGGACCCTCTGCTTCTTTTTCAGGTTTGACAACAGATCTTTTCTCCCCTGTGGACCTTGACCAGGTCATTGTCAATGGAAATCGATCACTGCCCAGCCGGAAGCACTGGCTTTTCAAGCACTTGTTTTCAGCCCAGCAGGCAAACCTGTGGTGCCTTTCTCGTAAGTATACTTAGACCTCATCCTTCTTCTTCCAGACCCTGTAGTCAGGCATCACAGACCTAGTTTGGCAACTCCTGAGAAACATATAAGGTCAAATATTGTGTCATAACTCAGGGATCACTGCACTCTTAGTGCCATGGATGATATAAAAGAAAGATAGCACATAACCCCTATTTTCTAGAAGGTTACAATGTAATCTCTACTCTGTTCCCAGAGCCTATCTTCATCCACCTGTTTCTCCATACATCCCATCCATCCATCCATCCATCCATCCATCCATCCATCCATCCGTCCGTCCGTCCGTCCATCTGTCCATCCATCCCATCCATCCATCCATCCATCCATCCATCCATCCATCCATCCATCCGTCCGTCCATCCATCTATCCATCCGTCCATCTATCCATCTCATCCATTCATCCATCCATCCATCTATCCATCCATCCGTCCATCTATCCCTCCATCCATTTGGCAGTTATTAAGTATGTGTTATGTTCAAAGCTTTGTGTTTGATTTTGGAGATGAAAGAGAACACCCAAAATGAATCAAATCAGCCATGTTCCTAGCCTTTGGGGAGCTCATATATACCAGGGGCATAGGCTGACTTGGGCACAGGTACAAGGAGACCATTCACAAAGTTCACAGTTTTTACAGTTGCATGGCCTCTGGTCTGCAGATCTTGACTCCCTCTGAGATGGCCATGGGTGGATCCAATGGAATATTACTCTTTTGCCTCCTGTATTGCTGAGTTTGAGGTTTTCCCCTTATGCCTTTGACTCTCCCTTTATTCAGGAGCACATATCTCCCTCCTCAGCTATCAGAACCCCAGGGCTTTTGCATGGGCCTTCCAGACTGGATGATCATGACAGTCTCAGGCCTCTTCCCTAACTAGGAGGCATCTCCACCAGCCATTCCCTCCACCCCAGATAATCCTGTAGAGATTATTCTCCCCTGTAGACCATGCAAGAACTAAAATCACACTACTGTCTTGCCTGTAGGTTGTGTGCAGGAGCACTCCTTCTGTCAGTTTGCAGAAATAACAGAGAGTGCATCCTTGTACTTCACCTGCACCCTCTACCCAGAGGCACAGGTGTGTGATGATATCTTGGAGTCCAATGACCAGGGCTGCAGACTGATCCTGCCCCAGAGGCCAAAGGCCCTGTTCCAGAAGAAAGGTGAGCACTTGGAGGGATCTGCATAAACTGTATTTCCAATGTTCTGCGGCTCTATGGTTTTAGAAATATCCAGATTAGTTTCTTATTTAAAAAACATTTTCTTTATACTTTTATTGGTTTCAAGAAGATGGAACATGGATCCAAACTTTCAGGGTTAGAATCAATAAACTACTGCATAATTGTCTCAGTTTATACAAAAAATATGAAACAGGATTATTTGGGGCAATATTTCAATGCAGAAGTAGGCTTTAAAAAAATAAAATCCAAAATGTTTATTCACACTTAAAACTAATTTCTTCTTCTTTTAAAAGTAAAGTTATTCATGTTCCTTGTAGAGAGGTGAAACCATTTAGAACTGTATCAAATTGACAATAGAAAATAATCCTCTCCTAAGAGAGCCACCTTTAATACCTGCATCAGAATTCCATTTGGCTGTATACTACAGAGAATGTCAGCAGCAGTGACTTTAACAAGATAGAAGGTGATTTTCTCTCCCAGTCTATTAATGATGCCATATTTTTGGAGATTTTTTAACCCCATACAGTCTGTTTTCTCCAGATGTTGTCACCTTTCATTTACTGTTCTATCTTCATCAGTGGAGGCCTTTCTCAGATGTCCAGTGATCCTTATTTTTCCACTCCAGTGTCAAAGGGGTCCACAAGCTGACTGGGCAGCCCCAAATGTGTGGTGGAAACTTGTCAACTCTAGGTTTCTCTGAGGGATAATCCTGTTGGGTTGCCCTTTGGGGAATTCCTCACACCAGTATTTTTAGGTTCCTCCTTCAGAGGAGTTTCTCAACACCTGGCCTTGGGGCATGAGCCTGGCTGCTGGTGGTTTGGGCACCAAATAAATTTGGAAAATGTCGGGGGGGACACCTCAATATTCATTATGCAGACTGACTTGAAAGAATCTCCTACTTTCAGTGAAGTGCTCACGCCATGGACTGTACCTGATGCACCCAAGAGATCCTCTCGAGAAAATGAACCTTCTATCTTCTTCCATGGTGGGGAGGGGGCTTTTGTCAGCTGTGGAGAGCAGAGGAGAGCATCTAGAGACCAAATAGCTTCTTAAAGAGATTGCAGCCAGTACTTCTGTTTGGGCCACCTTCACCCCCAGGGCCACCATACTTAAACCTTGTGGGATTCCAGAGGGCAGATGGCATTGCTTCTTGGTTCTTCCCACAGAAAAGTTGAGTAGTTTTCTTGGTCTATTAGGCAATTTTTATTCCTCCATATGCTTTCTAGCTTCCAACATTTTGTTGCTGAGTCCCCACTTAAAAAAAAAAAAAAAATCTTTGTCCTTGTGGACTTACCATCATTTTAGTGAGATTTGGGATAGGAACTGAGAGTTAATATGAATTAAATATGTCATCTTTAATTAGAAACTTTCAGTCTGTGTTTTACTCATTTGTCCTCATATTTTCATTACTATAGCAAATCTCTAAGTAATGAATTTTCTTTCTTCCTCTATGTAGTTATACTGGAGGATAAAGTGAAGAACTTTTACACCCGCCTGCCGTTCCAAAAACTGATGGGGATATCCATTAGAAATAAAGTGCCCATGTCTGAAAAATCTATTTCTAATGGGTAAGCTACTTGTGTCTCACCCCAAATATTTATTATTAATAATACTTCCTTGAAGAAGGTGACACAATCACAGCTAAAAACAGAAGCATACCCAGCACTTTGGGAGGCCGAGCCAGGCGGATCATGAGGTCAAGAGATCGAGACCTCCTGGCCAACATGGTGAAGCCCCGTCTCTACTAAACATACAAAAATTAGCTGGGTATGGTGGCGGCACATGCTACTAGTCCCAGCTACTCGGGAGGCTGAGGCAGGAGAATTGCTTGAACTCAGCAGGTGGAGGTTGCAGTGAGCTGAGATCACACCACTGCACTTCAGCCTAGCGAGAGAGCAAGACTCTTGTCAACAAACAAACAAACAAAAAACAAGCAAACAAACAAACAAACAAAAACTATAAAACCCAAAGCTAACGGGGTAAAAGGTAATAAAGAGGTAACCATATCTGAAAACGTTAGCTAAGGTAAGTTACTGATGGTAAACACAACATTTAGCCTTGAACTACTAGCTGGATGATGAAAGAGCCACTGAGCTACATCTCATTATTTAATGTAAATTATCAAGTATGGTAATAAACTTGATTCTCAAAACCTCCCATTGCAGTACTCAGAATCTGGAGAGCAAGTAGAAATTTTAATAGACTCATAAGCATATCAATAATTTTTATTTTTTATTTATTTTTAAATTTTATTTTATGGTTGAATTTTTTGCTTAGTCATTATTTAGTTGTTTTAATTGAAGATGTCTCTCCTAGTATCATCTGTGGATCTTACCCATTAGAATCACCCGGAGAGATGAATGTGAATTCTAACGGGTGATATCCACAGATCTGCATTCTTGGGTCCTATTTATAAACTGCATCCTTGGGTCCTATTTCAAACCTGCTGAATTAGCATTTCCTGGGATGGAGTTCAAGAATCTGACCTTTAAGGAAGCTTCCCCTGGTGATTCTTTTATACTTCAAGGGTCATTCATTCATGAACATTGATCTGTGAAATGCTCTTGAGTTATGAGTTATGACACTGAACCATGTTGCTGGTGCTTAAAATCTACTTTTGAAAATGGGGGTAAAAAGATGAGGCAGGCTGATCTGTCTCGAGATTCAGCTGGACACCACTGTGCTGATGGGAGGGGTGGATGAAAAGGAGGGTTGGAACCAGGGATCAGCCTGACCGTGGAACTGGGGTGGGAACTAGGGGAGTAGATTGTGCGTCTAGACTCAGGGAAATGTAGTTGGCTGGGATAATGCATGGTCCAGACTGGATCTTAGAAATGAGCTTCCAAGATAGGAAAAGGAAGTGGTAAGTGGGCATGTTGGCAGAGAACTAGGAGATAGAAAAGCAGAGAGGTGACTTGCAGGCATCAGGGCACAGATGCTGCCAATGTTGGAGATGCCGCCCAGCAGATAAAAGCATCACCACTGGGATGAGACTTGGGTTGAGGGAAGGAGAATGGCCATAACTAGACAGGATCCCCCCACCAAGAAGGGACTAGGGGTTTGAGAAAGCTCTCAGGAGTCAAGAATGAGTGGTCAGACTGGAGCAGAGTGGTCAGGGCAGGGGAAACTTGGAATTGAGCCCAGGAACATTGGTTTGGAGCCATTAAGTCCCTCCTGCCATGAATAGCCCTAGAAGCTGAGGGTGGGGCTTAGTAGCTACATTGAGTGGATAAGAAGGTCAGTCTTGAGAGAGCCTGGCTGGATGGGCTGACCCAGTAAACAGAAATGCATTGGTAGAGTGTAATTATCCACGTCGTACAGGAAGAGGGGAAGTGAAGGGGAACACAGGCTCAGCTCCTGCTGCTTAAACAGGCCCCTGGCTGGGTCACCCTGACTCTAAGTCCATGAACTCTCCTCTTTCTAGAAATGCCTTCCCTGTTATTTCTTTATTTTCCCAGCGTCCAAAGCTAAGACTTTCTGCTTACCTGAAAGGACTGAAGGAGTACATTCTGGATCCTGGGTTAGCTTGGTTGGAGCCTGGCACATAATAGACACAGAATATATGCATGATGAATGAATGGGTGAATAAACGATTAATAGCAGGACAGTATTACTCCAGAGAGGAGTAGAATCTTGTTTCCAGAAAGAACCTCAAAGCTGAGAGTCCACTGATGCACATTGACCAAAGCACCCCCAGTTTAAGTAGGGGGTGAAAAAAAGCTGGTCCCCAAAAGCAAGAATGACTACAATCAGCCCACCCAGTAGGTCCTGGGCCACCAATGCAAACCTTCAGGCCTGCTCTTTCTCTTCCTACGTCAGGTTCTTTGAATGTGAACGACGGTGTGATGCGGACCCATGCTGCACTGGCTTTGGATTTCTAAATGTTTCCCAGTTAAAAGGTAATAATAGTAACAACTCCCTCTCCCCTGCTCACAGCACTCTGCAGTTTAGAAAACACATTCACATCTATGCTCTTATCAAACCCTCAGGGTCTCCTCTCTGTGAGAAGGGAGAAACAATCCTCATTCACAGATAAGGAAGTGGGGGCTTGGAGAGGGCAACTGGCTAGTAAATGTGGTAGCTGAGACATGGCTCCTAGTCCAGCAATCATCACTTTACATGTGCAGTTCTGTCTGGCCAAACTTCCTTCCTTCCACTCTTGGCTTAGCTATCTTTTGTTCATCTTTCAACACTTGGGTCAAGCAGCTTGGTGAACTTTGGATCCATTTGTGTGATATGTATTTAATGCTTGGTTCATTCCCTTACTAGTGTGTGATTCTGGAAAAGTCACTTAATCTCCCTGAGCCTCTATTTCCTCCTCATCTGTATATAGGGCTACCAAAACTGCCTTCCTCATAAGGTTATGTGAAGACCAAGTGAAGCAATACCAACAGAGACCTAGCATAGCCCTGGGCACATGATAGGTACTTGATAAGTATTAGCCACCTCTATCCCTTTGCTCTTAGATCAGAGGCTCCTTGAGTTCAGGTACCAGGTTTTTCAGCAGTGGCTGAGATAGTATCTGAAATATAGTGGTATATCCCAAGTATCTGCTGAACAATGAACTTGCAGAATTTTTCTCATTTATTAAACTCTTCCATTGTATTCAGTTTCCTGATTGTGTTTTTTTTTTCTTTTTTTCACCCCAGGAGGAGAGGTGACATGTCTCACTCTGAACAGCCTGGGACTTCAGATGTGCAGTGAGGAGAATGGAGGAGACTGGCGCATATTGGACTGTGGCTCTCCTGACATTGAAGTCCACACCTATCCCTTTGGATGGTACCAGAAGCCTAGTAAGTAGCTTTCCCTTGACAGCTATATGGGCATCTTTAGTTAACTATTTCCCAGTCATGCATTAAGACAATGTTCTTGGGTTGGTGAGTAAATTAGTCAAGATTCATTGGGTTCAAGCAACAGAAATGGATTCTGTTTAACTTAAGCATACAAAAAACTTATTGGAAGTCTGCTCATTGACTCAAAGGAAGGATGAGCAAGTAGGTCTCAGTAAAGATGGAAATGGACCATTTCCATGGACATATGTAGCAGAAACAAATGGACAACTTCAGTGTGCCATGATCATCATTAATCTGCTTCATAGGGTTTAGTAGTTATATTCAACCTTTAAATTCGAGGGGGAGAGTTTGGTCCCATCTGGGCTTAGTCAATGCACTGCCAGAGGGAGAGTGGGCCAGCTTGACAGTCCCAACAAGACTGTATGCACTAGGATAGGGGATGTTCCTCAAACAATAGTGAACGCATTGTTGCTGGACGGGGAAAATCAATAGATGTAGACTCTAGCACGTTCCCTTGGTTTTCTTACCTTGACAATCAAGACAATGTAGCACATGGTAGTCCCACGGAGGGAAAACGGGGACAACCAACGTGTATTTGACTATGCATATAGAGTTAGGACTTCAAGGCCAAGGCAGCATTGACCCAACATGGGTCCTTAAGGTATGATTCTGATTATATCTGGGCACGTTTTAGGAGCTCAATTTGAAATTGATGAAGGAATGAATGAATGGCATTTACAGTGTGACATAAAAGTTCCTGGACTCAGATAAGGAGACATTAGCGTTATTCAAACTCTGCCATCTACTTACTACGGGTTCATCTTTAGGAAAGTCACACCACTTCTTCAGGTTTTCCATTGGTGAAAATAGCGAATGAGACTCACTGTGATTCTGTCACCGCTTACATCACAGGTGTTTATGGTATGGATAGATTTGGGGAATATTGGGCAGCCACATGGAAACTAGACATCTTCACCCTGTGTCCCAGAAGCAAATTCACAAAGATGCCCCAGACCCAGAAAGATGGAACACCCTGTGTTCAGTTAGGAGGAGTCAAATTAGAGAGAGGCTGAGCTGAGGTTTAGTATTTCCAACTTCTCCCACTAGTGGCTTCCTTGTTAGTTTCAGAGTAAATATATGGTGAATACTGGCTCTTACTTAGCTTGCCCTGGAAAATAGAGTCATGGACCGTCTGATCTGGAAAGGGTCTTCGAGATCCCTACCTTTGACCTCCACATTCTTTTTTTTTTTTTTTTTTTTTTTTTTCGGTGTTTTGCTCTTGTCACCCAGGGGGCAATGGCGCGATCTCGGCTCACTGCAACCTCCACCTCCTGGGTTCAAACGATTCTCCTGCCTCAGCCTCCCGAGTAGCTGGGATTACAGGTGCCCACCACCATGCCCAGCTAATTTTTGTATTTTCAGTAGAGATGGGGTTTCACCATGTTGGCCAGGGTGGTCTCGAACTCTTGACCTCAGGTGATCCACCTCCCTCAGCCTCCCAAAGTGCTGGGATTACAGGTGTGAGCCACCGCACCCAGCTACATTCTTTATATCATCCAATATAACCCTTTGCCCAAAGTAGGCAAAGAGAGAAGAAATTACATTCTTCATGTGCCTGCTGTTTCAGACCATGCTGGAACAGCATGGTTGTACCATTTAATACTCATAATACTCCTGCAGAGTAGGTATTGTTTCTTCCATTTTAAGGTGAGAAGAGTGCAGCATAGAAAGTTGAATTGCTTGACCCAAACCACACAGGTGGTAGGAAACAGAGGCAGGCTTCAGGCCCAGACCTGATGGCCCCAAACTTGTTCTCCTTTCCTTTACGATGTTGCCTCCTGCCAAGTCTTTCACATCCCATAAATGACTAGACAGGAAAATGTCTAGATACCTTTCCTGACTGGCTTTCCCCCAACTCAATTGATTAACAGGAAATTGACTAATACATTGAAAATAATAAATACTAATAAAGTAATAAATCAAACCAGGTGGTGGTTTGGTGCCTTATTCCATAGCCATATCCAACCTGAAAGGTCCAGATGCAGCTCCCAGGCAGGATCTGGCCCTCGGCCCTTGCTCATGAGCCTACCCATTCTTTGTGTGTGCCTCAACTTCATGGAGGATGTTTCTGGAGTTAATTATTACCAGTTTGAATGGAATCTTTGTGCTGGTGTCCACCTTCAGCATCCTGTGATTTGATCTGAATTTACTCTATTGGCTTTTTATTTTATTTTAACATCTGAAATTATTTTAGGAGAAACATCAGGATTGTATAATGAAATATCCTCAGTGGGTTTCTATTAAAGGAATAATGTTCCATATATAACAGTTTCCCTGCTTTAACTCATAGAGGAAGGGAGAAAATACCTGCCCAGGTCTTTGGCCCCAAAGGAGACCCAATGCCAGCGCTGGGTATTTGGGGGACTTCAGAACTGAGCTCTCACCTCTCACTTCCCCCTTACCCCATCTGTCCTCTCACCTCCTTACCTTAGCAAAGTCTTAAAAATGTCATTTTCCATCTTCATATTACTCATGGAAGAATTGGTAAAAAGAAGCTTAAGAAGTAATTCATTTGTTCAGAAGTAATGAGAATCAGACCAGAGTGTTACAACATCTTGACAGGAGTTGGCAGGGGAAGGAACCAAGGTACTCATTGTCCCAACTTATTCCATCTGTTCTTTTTCTTTTCATCTGACTGCACAGATCATTAACTTTTTCCAGCATATATTCTGTGGGGTCAGTCTGGGGACTCGACTCAGGAGTTTTGACCAGAAACTTAGAGCAGGGAATTAAAAATTTACAGAGGGGTTCTTATTCAACCAACATTGACTGAGCATCAGTCATACCTGGGGGTCCCCTGGCATTACCAGTATAACCTCTATGTATTGGCCTCGTACTGTATGCCTGGCTGGATTCCAAACACTTTGCATGCACTATCTCACTTAATTCTCACACCCATGTATCATAAGGAAATAGAGGCTCAGAGAGATTGTCACTCACTCACGGTCACCAGAAAGTAAATCAGAGTTAGAATTTGGACACAAGTCTTTCTGACTCTAAATCACTATGTTGTGTGATTGAACGTGAAAAAGCCATGATTTCTGTTTTGCAGTCACTCATAGTCTAAGAAGGAGTTACAAATTATAAATAAATAAAACATTCTTGTGCTGGGTCTCTCTTACCATAAATTTTTCGACTTTACTGAGTGTCTGTTTTCAGCTATATACTGTGCTGGGCACTGTGGAAAGTGAGATTAATAAGATATATTCGTTTTCCTTAGACACAGTCTAGTGAGGAAGATATGAGAAATATGATTAAATATAGCAGAAGAGATGAAATACTAGAACACTTATCAGTAAAGTGTCACGGGAACATAGGAGAAAGACATTGTGCTTAGGAGGCGTCTTAGTCCATTTTGTGCTGCTGTAACAGAATACCACAGACTAGGTAATTTATAATAAACAGAAATTTATTGGCTCTCAGTTCTGGAGACTGGAGAGTCAAATATCAAGGAGCCAGCATCTATCAAAGGCCTTGTTGCTATGTCATTCCATGGGGAAAGGCAGAAGAGCAAAGAAAAGAACGGGGACCAAACTTGCCATTTTATAATGTCGTTAGTCCCACCCATGAGGGGTCAGCCTCATAAAGGTTTCACCTCTTATTACTGTTGCAATGGCAATTTAATTTCAACATGAGTTTTGGAGGGGACAAACAATCAAACCATAGAGGAAGTGTGGAAGCCTGTTGCTGGAAGGTTCCTAGGGGCCCTCCTTTTGGCCTAAGGTCCAGCTCCTGCAATCTCCTCGGCCCACGCAGGTGGTCTTTCACAGTGTGCACTGCCTGTTTTCAGTGTCTGGGTGCCTGGGGAGAGAAGTGACAAGTGCTACAATGTCATTAGATTCTCATTCTTCCATCCATGGCCCCTGAGCAGGAAACACCATGGGATGCACATGGCTTATGGATGTTCTGGTATAAGTGGCTCCATGGTTCTCATTTCAGAACAGAAGGAGGAGGACTGGCTGTCACAAGGTTGTGTTGACATGGTGTGATTTGACTCTCCAGCAGAGCAGGACAAGGTTCTTTTTCCCTTACGTTGTCTTCATCAAATAGAAGTGGGTAGTGGGATAAGTCTTAAGACTTTATGGATTATTTCCTCTTAAGACCTAGGTGGAGAAAGGGGAACCTTACTTAAGGAGACTGGTTTAATAAATTAGAATATTCTCACAGCTGGGCCATGTTGACCAGTAAGAAACCATCTTTTGATGTATGATATAGTTTGAGCCAAAACATACTTATTTGCTGAGTTCTGAACATTAGTATAGTCTTGAATTCCATGTTCTCTAGTTAACAAAACCACACCAGTATACTGATGTAAAATCCCAGCACTGAAGCTGACGTTGTCATTACTTTTTTCCCCACTCTTAGCTTTGTATTAGGTAATTACATACATAATAGTAGGAAGTAGCCTCTATGGGACTCGGAAAGTCTGCCTAGAGACAGGAATCCCTGGGCCTGAGCCTTGCAGGGTGAATAGGATCCTCTCCTTCACCTGTCTGTCAGCACTGGCACATGAGACAAACATTTTTACCAAGGATTTGATGAATATTTTCAATAATAGATTTTGGCCTTGCTTCAAGTCCATGGTTTGGTCCTTTAGTGTGGTGACATCTATACTGAGTGATGACTATGAGCCCATTAACACTGTGTATTAGTCTACTTTCATGCTGCTGATAAAGGCATACCTGAGACTGGGTAATTTACAAAAGAAAGAGGTTTAACTGGACTTACGGTTCCACATGGCTGAGGAAGCCTCACAATCGTGGTGGAAGGCAAACACAAGCAAGTCACATCTTACATGAATGGCAGCAGGCAAAGAGAGAAATTGTGCAGGGAAATTCCCGTTTTTAAAACCGTCAGATCTTGTGAGACCCAGTCACTGTCAGCAGAACAACACGGGAAAGACCCACTCCCATGATTGAATCATCTCTCACCGGTCCCTCCCACAACATGTGGGAATTATGGGATCTACAAGATGAGATTTGGGTGGGGACACAGAGCCAAACCGTATCACACTTGGTCCCCTGTTTCTGAGGAACTGCCACTAGGATCAATTAGGAACTGAGATTTATTGAGTTCCTACTATATGCCAAACACTTTGGAAGCACAGAGGTTAGAAGTCCCTGCCCACAAAGGGTTGACAGTCTGGCTAAGGAGACAGATGTTAAGGAAAACAGATCTTTCTTAATCACTTACTGTATGTCAGACCGTGTTCATCCATTGCTATATCAGCATTGCTATAAAGGAGTATCCAAGACTGGGTAATTTATAAAGAAAAGAGGTTTACTTGGCTCATGGTTCTGCAGGCTGTGCAAGCTTGGCATCAGCATCTGCCCAGCTTCTGGAGAGGCCTTAGGAAGCTTTTACTTATGGCAGAAGGTGCAGGGGAAGCAGACCTGTCACATGATGAGAGTGAGAGAAAGAGAGAGGGAACAAGAGAGAGGGGGTGCCAGGCTCTTTTAAACACTACTTCTTGTGTGAACTCATAGAGCGAGAATTCACTCATTACTGCGAGGACAGCGCCAAGCCATTCATGACGGATCCATCCCCATGACCCAAACACCTCCCACCAGGATCACCTCCAACACTGGAGGTCACATTTCAACATGAGATTTAGAGGGGACACACCTCCAAACCGTGTCACAGACACTACTCTAAAGGCATTCCTTGTATCAACTCACACCCCCCTGAGGAGGGTGCTATTCTCCTCTCCATCCTCTGGAGATAATCATTCTCTCCAATCAGAGAATTACACCGTGATGTGGCTTGTATTACTGTAGTGGGATACCAGGGGAGAGGTAGGGGGTTGGGGGTGCTTCTTTAGAGCATGAGAGAGGAACAGGAAATTCTGTTCTACAAGGGATTATACAAAAGTGACTCCGGTTGAAAGCTGGATATAGAGAAAGGGAAGTGGGGTGAAGGAGCAGTGGCCACTGACTAACCATAGGCAGTAGGTAGAGAGGAGGTAGCATGTCCCTGCCCTTACAGACCTCACAGCCTCAGAGGCAGAGACCTGCACACATGGACAACTGCAACATAACCTTCTTACAGGGCTGTGGTCACAGATCAAAGGACAGAGCAGAGTCTCCCAGCATTCAGAAAGAGAAAAGCACAGACCTAGTGCAGCAGAGCACCAAGAGGAGCGTCCAAAGAGCCTGCAGCCATGGGCCTTCTGAGTCTGCTATGAGCAGAGTTCAGAAGTGAGTAGAAAGTTCCACGCATCTTAGCACAGAATTGCAGAGTCTTAGGCTAAGCAATTGTGAATGCAAATGAGACTGTTTGCAGCCTCTTCCTGGCAGTAGAGCCAGATAGGAACTGTTCTAAGCCTCCAGAGGACAAGGGTATAAGTGCTGAGGTGAGGTGGGGGTGGTGCGTGGAATAAGGGGCTGCTCTGCGGTTAAGCAGTACCCCAGAGCCCAGGGCTTCCTGGAAGGGGTGGGCCTCTGGGACATTGGGACTTCTGTTCTTTGAAGAGAACTAGGGCTGCCCATCTTATCTGCAGCTGTGCATTGTCTGCAAGTGGGGCAAGATCTGTTTACAAAGTCAAATGTGACTTCTAGAAAAGAGAGTTGAAGCCTCATAGTTCCTGTCTTCTGCTAAGCAAATGTTTTTGGACTCTGTTGCAATTCTAGATGTAAGAATCTGGAAAGGAAATGACAAGCTCTTCTAATTATGTATCTCTGCAACCCACATAGAAACTTCCATATGTAGGTAGCAATTTACTGTAGAATCTATTCTTTATCATCATTCACATCCTATGAACAGCTTCTTAACCTTTTACTAAGCATAAAGTCTGCTCCTGGAACTAGGCTAGCATTTGGCATGCAGTATCTCCTTTAATTCCCTAACAATCTGATGAAGTAAAGGCTACTGTTACTCTATGCAGTGCTGTGCTGGCAAATATGTTACAACCGATGAAGTGGGAGTAAGAGCTATTTTTTACTCACAACATTTCCGATTCCACATCTGTAGGGTATTTTGCCCCAACACCAACTAATTCTTCAACCCTCTGGACCAGTGATTCAATTCAATTCAGACACTAACTACCTGGATTTAAAGTCAGACCCTATAGGTTGTCTCAGTCCCAGAAGACTGCCCCCAACTTCAGATACCCATCACAAGCCCTGAGCCTCCTGTACTTCTGACCATGTAAATTGGGGGTTGACATGACCTCCTCCTTGGGGTCAATAATTTGCTAGAATGGCTCCCAGGACTCAGGGAAACCACTAACTATTAAAGTTTTATTATAAAGGATACAACTCAGAAGCAGCCAAAAGGGGGGGCTGCATAGGACAAGGGGGCCGGGGGAGGAGCCTCCACACCCTTTTTTAGGTGCCCCACCCTCCCAGCACCTCTGTGTGTTCATCAACTGAGAAGCTCTCCAAGCCTGGTTGCTGAGGGGACTTAAGAAGGTTCCATCATGTGTGAGAATTGAGTAAGTCATTGGCCATTGGTCAATGAACTCAATCTCCAGCCATTCTCTTCTTCCTGGAGGTAGGGGAGTGGGACTGAGAGTTCCAATCCTCTACTCTTGCCTTGGTCTTTGTGGCAACTAGTCCTCCTTCTTAAGCTATCTAAGGGCCTCCAACCACCAGTCATCCTATCAGCAGACAAAAAGATACTTTTGTCACTCTAGAGATCCCAAGGGACTCAAAAGCTCTTGACTTCAAGGCTCCTTCCCCAGCCCCCTTGTCCTATGCACTCCTTCCTTTTGGCTGTTTCTGAGTTGTATCCTTTATAATAAAACTTAATTAGTAAGTGTTTCCCTGTGTCCTGGGAGCCATTCTAGCAAATTATTGACCCCAAGGAGGAGGTCATGGAGACCCCCAATTTACAGCTGGTTAGTCAGAAGTACAGATAAAATATTCTAATAAAAGATGCTTATATCACTCCCATCATTCAGGAAATTATGAGGGTATTAGGAGCTCTGTGCTGGGAACTGGGATGAAGACCAAATGTGTATTTCTTATTATATGACAGTAACACAAGTGGTTGCCATTTCCCATGGTGTGAATCCTCCCATGATGGCTGATTTCAGGCTGCCAACTTGCTGCTTCTGAAAGCAGAGGTGGGAAGGAGCATGCACAATGGCTGCTGGGAGCCTTTGTGAGTTGGCTTCTGCACACCACTGCATGAATCCCAGGAAGGCTAGCATTCATCTGTTTAAATGGGTATAAATTAGCTGAGAAACTTTCCCAAGGTTACACAGTAAGGTTCATAGTAGGAGCGTCCCCTGGGGAATTTTTAGCCCTCCCAGGGACTGAGGGTGTTGAGGTTTTCAGTGCCCTAGGGGCAGGGAAGCTGAGGATTCTCAGGACTCATCTCAGTCCTGTACAATAAAGAAGATCCCACACAAAGGCTGATAATGCCTGTTACTTTTTCTCACTGATGGTGGGTGTGAAAGGAAAGGAAAGCAACAGCAGCAGAACTGTGTGGTAAATGCTCTGCTGACGTGAGATGCGTGGTAATCCCCCCAGTGAATGTGCTGTAGCTCACACCACCATTCTCAGTGTTCAACATTTATGTAATTGCCAGTGTTCAATCAGTATTGGGAAATGTTTCCTTTGCAAACAGAGTTTGCTTTGAATTTCAAAGTAAATTTCTAGGAGCAGAATTGCTGGATCCAAGGGTGTGGACATTTGAATGCCCTCAACATAGATAGTCAAATTATTCTCTGAAGATTGCACTCTCAGGAACATGGTTCTGAGTCTCTTCTAGGAAGAACAAACATTTTAAACAGGTGAAAACAGGGTGACAAGTATCAAACTGGCCAGTTGGGTGTAGTGGAACATGGGGGTACTTATGAGCAATTGTGAGTTATATGAGGAGCTCCCAGAGCGTGAGATGACAGAAGCCTTAGGTCAGTGTGGATCAGCAGCAACCACAGAGCTGGGGAACTTGCTAGAAATGTAAACCTCAGATCCCATCCCAGACCTGCCGAATCAGACACTCTGGGGTGGGACCCAGCAAGGTGTATGTTATCATGCCCTCCAGGTAATTTGGAGGTCTGCCAAAGTTTGAGATCTGGTGCCTTAGAATGATAGTGGCAGGTGCTTCCAGACAGATGATGCCAAGCAGAAAAAGACACAATAGAGCTGAAGGCTCTAGAACCCAGAGAGGCTGGGACTTGGCATACCTGACCAAAGTGAAGAAGGCAGAGAAGGAGGTGGATGTGAGGGGACCCACGCAAGGACTTTGGGACCAGAGTAGAGCATGACTCTGACCCATGGCTTTTCATGGAGGCACACAGGGACAAAAGGCAAGGCAAGAGTGTATTACTGTTAAAGGGCAGTATTAAGAGTGAATCATAGGATATATTGAACGTTTGCTAAATGATCAAAGCTGCACCAGTATCAGCTCATCTAAGCCTCGCAACCTTAAGAGAGGCACTGTTATTATGCTCATTTTATAGACAAGGAAACTGAGGACAGAGAGTTTGAGTAATTTGCTCGAGGTTACACAGCAGAAAAGCAGCAAACCAATGTTGTCTGGGACCGCTGAGCCGGGAGCCCTTACTTTTGACTCCTGGCCGTGCTACATTGCCGCAGCTCCCCGTGAGCAAGGAGATCCCATGTATGGTTCTAGTTTGGGCCATTGGAGATAAAAGAGTGATGAAGATTTAGATTTGTTCAGTAAAGGAAGAAAAGGGGAAAGAAGATAATTTGCATTTATGTGTCACAGACTGGGTATGAATGGTTCTTCATTCAATTTTTACATCATCTTCATTTTATCAATGCTGAAACTGAAAATAGAGGAAGTTAAAAGACTTGTCACTCTACGCTGCTTCCAAGTGATCTGTTGAGGTCTATATCCAGTCTCTCTGCCTTCAAAGTCCAGGCTGCCACCACGATGTGCTGCTTGCTAATAGCAGCTGGCATTTGCTGAGCTGGTATCTTATGCCTGGCACAGCGCCAAAAGTAATAAATTGTGTTATCTCCTGTAATTTTGTCATAATTCTCCAGGTAGGTAGTACTATCCTCATTGTACAGATGTGAAAACAGGCCCAGAAAGGATAAGAGCCTCACCCAGTTCACAGAGTCAGTAAGTGATAGTGGCTGGCATTGTGTTGTTTCCCACACGTCTCTGCTCTCTGCTCTCTGGGACGGGGTAGGACTGCACTTCCTCACCCTTGATCTCATTCCTAGCTTTGGTCAATGTCATGAGGAAAGAAGTGATGTGTGTCACGTCTAGGCCAAAGCTCTAAGAGCAAGACTGAAATAAATCTGCTGCATTCGCTTTGCCCTGCTTGGCAATTATTGAAACTTGGGGCAAGAAGGTGCCCTTTTCAGCCTGGTCCTTGAGAGAGGATAATGTAGAGTGAAGCCCCCAGCCTCTCTGCAGTAGGCAGGTAGTGCAAGGAGAGGGATCCTGAACTTTCTAAGCCACTTATGCGTTGAGATTATTTGTTAGCTCAGCATCATCCAGCCCACCCTGACTGATACAGGTTGGGACTGGCTGGCTGTCTTCCAAGTCCAATTTCATGATCACCATCTTGTACTTCTATTAATGCCTTCTGAACTCGATGATACCAAGAGGGTAGAAAAGAACTAAACGTCTGTTTTTTCCTTTTCAGTTGCTCAAAATAATGCTCCCAGTTTTTGCCCTTCGGTTGTTCTGCCTTCCCTCACAGAGAAAGGTAAGTTCATTGTTTTTTTGATCTCTCGGTTGAGAGCACTGCCTCATTCATCTTCTTTCTCCTCTTCCCTCTTGCTTTTGTACAGTAGTTGATAGCTTGCACATCACTCTTATTATTTCCAGCTCCTATGAATTAGACACATGTATAAGGAGGGTGAGTGCCAGCAACATGCCAGCTTTGCAGATAAGAAAACTGACTCATGGAAATGAAATGATTTGTGAAAATAATGTGGCTGATTGAAGCAGAGTAAGACTTAAGTCGGGTTCTCCCAGTTTTCATTTTAAGGATTATTTCGCCGTATCGAGTAATGACTAGACACACACGATCCGGAGGCAATGTCAAGAATGGTGTTATTTATGGCCAAAGAGGGAAAGAAGTCAGTTCCTTATTAGCAAAAGAGTTGGAGCTCACAGTTATCGGCCACACTGGGCAGCACGGTGACATCTAACAATGAAACGCTGGCCCTGAGTCCAGGAGCCCAGGTGCCCGGGAGCCCGGTAGCATAGCCTGGACCCAGGCTGCCCTTGCTCCTGCCCATCCCACTGACCCTCCTCACAACACGCTGTATTTAGCATGAAGCAGCAGGAAGTGCAGAGAGGTGGGGTGCAGTGGGGACATCTGGATGTTCTAGATGGGGGTGAGGTGGAAGGGTCACTACAGCACGGGCCTTACTGCACCGTCCCCTTTTCTGCTTCCCTTTGTCAGGAAATGAGAGGCTCAGCCTGGGCTCCAGACACTGCTCAGCCAAGAGGCCAAGCGACGTTAATTCCTGTCCTGTGACATGATGTCTAAGGGACCCTAGACATCTGTCATTATGGCCATGATGGCCCTGGCTGGAGAGACAGAATATAGCTCATGTAGGAGGAAATTATTTAAAACCAGGGCTGTTGCTAAAAGTATAAAAATATCTTTTACTCATATATGTTATTAGTTTCCCTCAGTCAGTTAAAACAGCTAACTTTGGAGAACACATTATATATAAAGTTTTGAGCCTTCTATAGAAACTGTGTATGCTAAGCACTTTGCATTCATGACAGATGTTAGCTTCCTGAAATGCTGCGAGGCTGGTGGTGTTATTGCCATGTCACAGAAGGTGGACTGGGGCTTAGAGATGGATTAAGTTGCCCAAGACCAAGCAGATAATACATGTCCTAGCCAGATTTTGGTCAAAATTGATTTTGAATTTTATCAAGTTAATGTACAAACACAGTTGAAATAATCAAAAAGTCCCAAAAGATTTATGGTTTAAAAAGCAGAACAGGCCGGGCGCAGTGGCTCACACCTGTAATCTCAGCACTTTGGGAGGCTGTGGTGGGTGGATCACGAGGTCAGGAGTTCGAGACCAGCCTGACTAATATGGTGAAATCCCGTCTCTACTAAAAATACAAAAATGAGCCAGGCATGGTAGCATGCGCCTGTAGTCCCAGCTACTCGGGAGGCTGAGGCAGGAGAATTGCTTGAACCCGGGAGGCAGAGGTTGCAGTGAGCCGAGATCACACTGTACTCCAGCCTGAGCAACAGAGCCTCCGTCTCAAAAAAAAAAAAAAAAAAAAAAAAAAAACAAAAAACAAATGAATTCCCTCTGTCATCTCTACTCATCTGCCACTCCCACTCCTAGTAGCCCCAACTTTCAACTCCTTTAACTACTTTTTTTACTTTTTTTCCTCATCCTGGCCTCTGTGTTTCTAAGTTACAGTTGGCCCTCTGTATGTGAGTTCCATAGCCATGTATTCAATGACACATAGATAAAAAAAATCAGAAAATAAAATTCCAAAAAATTCTATAATGCAAAACTTGAATTTGCTGTGCGTCAAGTACTACATTGAATCCATGCAGACAAAGCTGTGTGTAGGCATTGTATTAGATAGTTTAAGTAATCTAGAGATGATTAAAGTATACAGAGGATGTGTGTGAGTTATACGCAAATGCTACACCATTCTGTTTAAGAGACTTGAGCACCTGTGAATTTTGGTAGCCATGGGTGGGAGGGGTCCTGGAACCAGTTACCCATGGAATCCCACTGTTCCTTGATTTGTCAACTTCAGAAGTGACTATTCACTTCTTGCCTTGATAGAGACTTAGCTCTCTGTCTCTTTTATCACCTCTTTTACAATTTTCCTCCTTTATCCACAAAATATATTAATATCGAGATTTGGGGTTGAAACAAGAGTAAATCATTATTATGGCCATGTAAATATGGTCCACCACAGAGCCATGTTACAATTGTCAAGATTTTCAGGTATCCTCCTGTCACACACAATCCCTGTTGTACCCCTGTCCTCTGCAGCACCTGCTTCCTGCTCACCAAAGCCCTGGAGAGCTGCGGGTCTTGTACGTGCTTCCTTCTGTAGGCACTGGGGCACTGCTTGTGCCTCTCTGCCGAGTCAGTTAACTAGTCTCCGTCTCCCATTCTTCACTTAACGGTGTTTGAAGTCCCTCATCTGCTGTCTGCTCCTTGCGTTTCCTTTTTTCCTTGTTCTTTTTTTGTTATCTTTGTGGGTTTAGATGCTTATTTTCCTTTACTTCATTTTGTAGGGGATTGTGGAGGGAGAGAGGATAAAGGGCAGTATTTAATTCAAAACAATACTATAGTATTTTTTCAAAACTGTTGAACGTTTAATGAAAGTTCATTTTGTCTTCAGCACTGTGCTAAGCATTTAAACTTCATATGAACCTCAAGAGATAGGTCCTGTTATAAATTTTGTTAGCTGTAGAAAGTTCAAATAATGCAGAAATGTAGAACGAAAATCACAGTTATTTAGAAGTTACCTGTGTCAGTTAACCTGTGTTTATTTTTTCAATCTTTTTAGGCTCTCTGGTCTGATATCATTGTAATCTCTATTTATAATGTTGCACTTTTCGGTTGTTTTTACCTAATATTGCATTATATATGTATCTCCAAATTGTTACATATCTCTCTAAATCATGATGTGTCTATGTACTCACTCATTCACTGAGTCTTCTATGTGCCTACTCTCATGATGCTCACCTTCTAGTGATGAACAACAAACAAGCAAGGATATTGTTCACAGAGATAGCTGTCCTGTTATACCACCAGTTCACTAGTCTATTTCTTTATCTTTGGGCATTTAATTGTTTATTATTCTTCATCATTATAAAAATAGCAAAATGAACTACTTGGTACCTAAAATTTCCTCCAGAAGTCCAGGCTATTTCCTGGGGTAAGATTCACCAAAGTGGAATTATTGGGCTTGAGAAATTTACATTTTAAGACCCTAGATTTTTATTGCCAAATTAGTCTCAAACAGTTGTTGCTAGTTGCATACTTACCAGACATAAATTAAAGTGCTTTTTTGCTTTTGATATACTTGTGATCCTTAAGTTTTATCACTAAAAAATTATTTATTAAATTTATAGATAAAGAGTGCTTTGATGTCAAATACTATCGTTAAAGATGCATAAACCAAAGCATAACTTCTCTGGATGATTTTACAATGCTTCCACTCTGTTTTTGCTAAACATTTATGTTACTGACATGTGAATTACCTACAAAAGAAGAAAAAAGGATGGAGCATTGAGCATGTCCTTTCACAATACACACAGCCTATGGGTCTGAGTAGATGTTTCCAAGGTGGAATGAGATGTCACAGTGCTTGTAAGCGTTAACAAGTATGACTTAAAAGCATAGAAATGTCAGAGCCAACATCCTATCTCTGTGTTAAAGTTCCCAAATTGGAACTAAGAATTTTGGCATGTTCCTTTGATGTGAATCAGAGGGAGGGGATAATTCTGCCTTCAGGGTCTAGAAATGTCATTGTGTCGTTCTGACATGAATTGTGAGGGTGTGTCTATATGTGTATGTGTACGTGTACAGGCGCGTATGCACTGTGTGTATGCAAAATACTCATCTTTATGTACTTTCTATTCAGGGAGAAAAGGAAATATTTCTTAAATATCAAATATTTATAAGTCATGTAATAGTCACAAGAAATTTAGGTTTGTAGCGAGGTCTGTTTTTCAAGTAAGGCAACTGAAATTAAATGACTGAGCTGGGATTTGAACCCACATCTGTATGGACCCTTTCAGAGTTAGATAAGATTACTTGGTTGAGTTTCTGAAATAGATTAGCAAAGATGAGCTTTTGAGTCTAGACTTGTCTGGAGACCTAATCTCTTGACTTCGTTTCTTTTATGAGCGCGCGCGCGTGTGTGTGTGTGTATAAGCTGACCATTCAAAGTCTACTTCAAAAAAAGAATTCTTTGCACATGCAAACCCTTCTCTCTGGAAAGGCTTTCTAAAACTCACCTGCCTGCTAAACTCCTGGTGCCTTCAAACCAGCTAGTGTGTTAGAAACCTTCCCTAGAGCAACAGAAACGCAGTGTATAGAACAGCCCTTATCACATAGCAGGTACTCAAGACAGGTCCATGAGATTTCAGAAGTCTCCTCCATCTGCACACCATCCCCACTGACCAATCAGGGGAGCAGAATTCTTTCTTTGAAGTAGACTTTGAATGGGTAGCTTATACACACACACACACACACACACACACACACACACACACAGAGACACACACGAAATGAAGCTAAGCAATTAGATCTCCAGACAAGTCTAGACTCAAGAGTCCATCTGCACAGTGGAATTGTTCCTGGGCTGCAGTGGGATACTGAAAAGGTTCCCCCAGATTCACCATAGACAGGCAGGAAAAGCGCCACAAATATATTATGACCAAACTGTGACATAGAGGACGAGTATGCATCTGTTATATGGCCAAGAGGAGAAGGGACAGTGTCTGAGGCAGAGGGCACTGCATGTGTGGAAGCATGGGGACATGCATCAGTAAGGCTCAGGCAGGGCCATGCAAGTAGCTCAGTGTTGCAGGACCAGCAGGTGCAGAAGAGGACAGGGTCCAAAGTGTAAAGTGCATTGGATACTGCAGATCCTTGCAGGGCTTGAAGCAGTGGAACAATGATCTTTAAAGCTATGTAAAGGCTTTCACTTTGCACTATCATGAGAGTGCTTTGGTGGATGACAAGCTAGATTTTGAGAAAGTGTGGACAATTATATCATCTGTGTATTGTGTACAGTTGTACTCTTTGGAGAAAAATTGTTTTACAAAACAAGTGAAATAGTAAAGATACCATTTTCTTCGTAAGACAAATGTACATTGCATCTTTCTTCATAAGACAAATGTACATTAGATCCAACCAAGCCAGCAAGGCTGCTGCAGGTTAGCTTGAGTTATCTTCTTGCGTGTTGGAGCCTGCCTGTGTGATCATCGCACCCCTCCCCTGCTTCCCAAATGTGGGATCTCCTAAGGGTTTATTCCCAGGACAACTGGCATTCAGCTTGCATTCCCTGTTTCAGCAACTTTTCTCTTATGGGTGTGTATTAGTTCATTTTCATGCTGCTGATCAAGACATACCCAAGACTGGGCAGTTTACAGAAGAAGGAGGTTTAATAGGATTCGCAGCTCCATGTGGCTGGGGAGGCCTCACAATCATGGCAGAAGACAAGGAGGAACAAGTCACATCTTACATGGATGGCAGCAGGCAGAGAGAGCTTGTGCAGGTAAACTCCTGTTTTTAAAAGCCATCAGATGTCCTGAGACTTATTCACTATCGTGAGAACAGCACAGGCAAGACCTGCCCCCATGATTCAGTCATCTCCCACCGGGTCCCTCCCACAACGTGTGGGAATTACGGGAGCTACAAGGTGAGATTTGGGTAGGACACAGAGCCTAACCATATCAAGGTGCTACTGAATTAAATTTACTATTTGGATTGAAAGCCAGGGAAAACACAGAATATTTATTTAGGATTTTGTCCTCTCCATTCTATGTGTGTTTCACATGAATACTTCAACATACCATTTGGAAAATGCTCTTGCCCTTGACTTTGAGCCCTTTTGAGCAATGGGTGCAGCGCAGGTTGCTGCTGGCAGAGCGAACTGTGAAGAAGGTTGCAGCTGAGAGGTGTGAGGTGGAGCGAGGAGAGATGTCTCGTTACAGTTTGTCCTGCTCAGCTTTCCAGCACCTCTCTCCTGACCTCATCCTGGAGCTCAGTGAGAGGGACAAAGCCTGAGTTCAGGACAGATGGAAACAGCAGTGGCTGCCCCAACAGCTTTTGAACCACGCAATGAAAGGGAATCAACTTTGTCTGCTTGGCCTCCGTCCTGTGCCTTTGCCTGTGCCCGTGGGTTGATGGAATTCACTTGATCTTTTCTGCAAATGTTTTTCATTAAGCTGGAAACAGAGTCCTCTGATCCTAAAAAATGTCAGCACCGGCGGGAAGCATGTACACCATCTAAGTGAGGAAGCAGTACGACATCACGGTGCAGCACTTCGGCTTTGAGGTCCATCTGGCCAGATTTCACAGCCTCTTGATGCCCCTGCTTGCCCCTGTAAGATGAAAATAATGGTGAAATATAAGCAATATCAGTGCAGCAGGATTTGTTGAAGAGCAAATAAAGTATAATGCTCAGCATGGAATTTGCTGTAGAGCAGGTGTTCAAGAAACATCAGCAATAATTCTCAAGTCCAAACCGCTTTACAGAGGAGGAAACTGAGGCAGAGAGAGTGTAACTTCCCCACATGACAACCAGTTAAAGCTGAGCTATACAATTATATATATGTATATATCCACACAGACATATATACAGTCGCACACACACTTTTTATGGATAACTGTTATTAAGGGAAAGAGTTTGCTAATAGCTCTATCATCTTTTGCTCTTATTTTTAGTTGACATATAATAATTTTACATATTTATGAGATACAGAGGGATATCTTAATACACGTATACAATGCATAGTGATCAGACCAGGGCAATCAGCATATCCGTCGCCTCAAATATTTATCATTTCTTTGTGTTGGGAACATTCCAAACCCTCTCTTCTAGAGTTTTCAAAATATACACTAATTGTTAGCCATCCTTCCACTACAGTGCTACACAACTGTAGGAATCATTCTTCCCATCCCCCTGAAACTGCATACCCTGAACTAACCTCCCTGTCTCCTCCCCCTCCTCTGAACTTCCCAACCTCTAATGACCACACACAATCATATATTTTAAAAATTCCTATTCATGGAATGACTAAATCACCATGAACCAGTCACCATGCTAAATGCTTTCTATATTTTAGTCTTCACAACTGCCCTACAAGGTGTGCACAACTGTGTCCATTTTCTAGATTTGGAGGCTAAGGCTCAAAGAGGCCCAAACTCACATAACCAGTACTTTGTAGAGCTGAAATTTATACTCAACCCAGATCTAAACCCAGAGTCTCCCCACTGAAGACAGTGGCTGTCGCTGCTCCAGTTCCCGAGGAATCAGACTCTGAGATGAAGTTTAGTAGGAAGGCCAATTTTTTTTTTAAGCAAAAAATTAATTCTACCAACAGGGGTGTTAGGAGGCAAGGGAAGGCCCAGGACTGGGCTGAGGGAGAAGATGAACCTTAGTGTTGTCTCAGTAGAGGCCTCAGCTGGCCCTTTAGGGATGCTGAAGCTGGGATGACGTTTAAAATTGTTATGGCCTCACACTGGTCACTCATTACCATGAGCTGCTCTGAGTGGGGCGTGACCTCCAGCCGAGAGTCCTGGAAGGGGGCTGACGGTAGTCTGCCTCAGCAGCACCCACCACTGCTAACGTAGAGCCCTGTAGTCCTAGAGGGAGTCAGGGACCCCGCAGCACCCTCCACGGTGGCTTTGCACTCTAATAATCCAGCCTGGGACATGTCTGAGGGTGGAATGGGTGCCTTAAACACTGCACCAACCCAGGCACACTGTTTTCTTACTACTGTAGGCGCTGGGCTGATGGCGTATTAAAGACACACAAGACTGATTCTTCATCCCTTTGGTCCTTGGGCCAGAAGGCCCGGGTGAGTGGTCACTGGTTCCAAACTTGTTTAATGTTGTATAAAGCTTAAATGTCCTGTCGAAATATGCACAGAGCTTATGCACGCGTGCACACACGCACACGCACACACAAGCCATTTTGAGGCAGCTCACAGTGCATACCCTGTCACTATTTCATCAGAAAAGTTGTCCAGGGATAGGTTTTATATCCCAGGGGCCAGCAAGACATGACCGGTTAGCTCACGCTGTTTCCTCACTTCGGTTGAGAGTGCCAAACGAATCATGTAGTCAGCAGCTGCAACACTCAGCATGCGGGTAACTCCTCTCCCAAGCTGGGATGCACATCTGCCAGGGACTGTGCTGCCTGGGTGACTGTAATTGCTATGATGTGCAAGGGTAAGTGTGGTGTGGGCACAGCCTCACATCTGGCAGCCCCCTGGACCTCTTCTCTGTCTCCCTGAGACTGAGAGATTGAGAAGGAGAAAGAAACAGCTGGCAAGCTGGCACTGCAATGTTGGTAGGTCTTAAGAAACTGAGAAAGGTGAGGAAACTGGTTCTCAGCTCCCTTCCTTTCTGGAAGGCTTCACTTCTCTCCACGGGTGCAGGAGGGAGCCACTAGCCAACAGAGAAGTGCTGGGTTTAAGACTCAGTTATGGTTTCCCCTGCCTTGGCTGCCTTTCCCCTTTGTTCAGTTACTTATTCATTCAGCAAGCAGTTGGTGGGTACCTACTTTGTACCAGGCATTAAGCACTGGGGCTACGGCTATAAATGAGCAACATGCATGTGTCAGAAGATGCATCATAGGCTCCCTCTTTGGGAGTGTTTGTGTGTGTATGCGTAAACTCTGTGCATATTTGGATAGGAAATTTAGGTTTTATACAAGCATTAAACAATTTGGAGTCAGTGCCTGCTCACCTGAGCCTTCTGGCCCGAGGACCAAAAAGGATGATGAAGAATCAATTCTGTGTGGCCTTAATGTGCTCCATCAGTTTGATAGAAAACGATTGTATTAGGTTGGTGCAAAAGTTATTGCGGTCTTTGCCATTGAAAGTAATGGGAAAATTGCAATTACTTTTGTACCCACCTACTAGGAAGAAGACAGTGCTCCTGGGTTGGTGCGGGAGAGCCTGCACAGTGTTTCATAGCACGCATTCCACCCTCAGACGTGTCCCACATTGGACTAAAGTGTATAGACTGTGGAGGGTGCTGTGGGGTCTCTCACACTCCCTTTAGGACGGAAGGGCTCTACCCCAGTGGCTGTGGGCGCTGCTGGCAGAGAGACCACTGTCAGCCCTGTTCTGGGAAAAGATCACACCTCTATAGGGTTTGTTCCTCCTCTGCTCTGAGCCCCAGGTCACTTCCTCCAAGGGATTGCTGACCACCCCATCCAGAGTAGCTCCTTTCTGCACTGTCCACCCCATCACCCTGCTGTACTGCCTCTGGGAACTATCGCTGTGAACTGTTGTCATTTGTGTGCTTGTTGAGTATTGCTTGCCTTCTCTGGAATGGGAGCTGCAGGAGGACAGGGACTTTATCTGTCTCATTTACTGTGACGTTCTCAGCACCTGAGGGAGTCAGTGTTCAGTAAATATTTACCGAATGAATGAATGGATTTTTCTTGCTTGCTTGTTAGATTTTGGGCTCCCAGAGGGCAGATATTTTGTAATTCATGGTTGCGTTCTTCACACTTAGCAAAATGTCCAGTATAGAGTAGATGCTCAATATTATTTTATTTATAGTTATTTGGTTTTAAATAATAGATATAAGTCTCCACTTTGACCTAGGTCAGTATTTAAAGGTAGACGTGATCGATTAATGTGTGTTGAAGAAATGAATGAATAGCAGAATGAACAAATGAATGAATGGTGAGGGTGGTCGTGGAGTACTGAAAGCCACATGGGAAATGAGTTTGGGCAGCCAGGTTTTGAACCCTACCTTTGGCACTCCTTAAGTATGTGACCTTGGCTAGTTTAAAGAATCTTTCTGCATTTCAGTTGTCTCACCTGTAAAATGGAGATGATTGTACCTACTTCAAAGAGGTTGTTTTTAAGCTTAAAAGAGATATTATACATAAAATTGCTGTACTCAATGCTCAGTAAAGGTTGGCAGTGGTGGCATGGCTGGGTTAGGCCATGTACTACCAGTTCCCATGGGGTCCTTTCACAGGTAATCTTTGTAAATGTTACCCCTGCAGTTGTGCTGTGCACAATCTGTGCAGCTGTACATAGTGAGTCTGGGAGGCACTTGACAAATGTTTGCTGAATGATTATGTCTTAAACCCTTGCTAGATCTTAGAGTCTTCGAAGATGGAGAAAATGTACGGATTTTCTACAGTAACTTTCTCCTATACAGTGCCAGTTCTGTACCTGGTCCATCAAAAATTTGCTTAATTATATTTAAAGGATATAGAGCCAGGAACAAAATATACCAACAGAAAATCTACCATTTGGGTTTGGTTATTTAGCCTTTAGCTTTAAATATTTTCTTCAAAATATCCTTCTTAGCTATGGAAGATATCCTTCAGCCTAGAATCAGTCAGAAACCATGTAAACAAAAATGGCCTCAGTCAAAACTGTGAGGTAGAGGGAGCTGGCGTTTGGTACCGCCCTGTCTTCCTCTCGCTCTATAACTTCTCTGTGCCCACTCTGGGGAACTCCTGACTACATGCTCTTAAGCCATGCTTCTCATCTAGAATGACAATCCCAAGGCAAGACACTGTGATGAAAAAGTGGTTTTTCTTTCCTTCTCACCCCTGAACAGTTGTCTTGAACAGGCAACTGTTAAAAATAGAAGGACCTTGTTTACTTATTATTTTATTTTCTGGTGCCATCCTGGAGCCTCTTGAACCAAATGGAATTAACAAAGTTATTGACGCTAAGGTGAAAATATCAATATTTTAATATCTTTTTCTCAGGGTTGTTCACAGTTTAACAAGTGGGTGAACTAGTTCTATTCTGAGAGCAGAGATTCAGAACTTTTGCCAAACACATGGGGGAAATATTTTAGGCAGGTTGCCTGTCCTGGGACCCCTCAGACCCTTCTACATAGCTAACGGTGAATTAGACCATCCCTGAGTTCAACCCACTAGAAGATTTCCTTAGTTTAATGACTTATAATAATTTTAATCACTGATTAAAAATAGTGATAGTATATTACAAATGGCTAGTGCTACACAAAGTTTTTAAAAATGATCCTTCAGTCATGCATTCATTTATTCTCCCTTACTGTTGAATGTGCTGAATTCGCTGACCTCCTGAAGGAACTCAGTTTGACTTATTACAGAAGCATCCACCTCTTCTCCCCAGTGTATGAAGTCCAGGAGGTGAGAGGAACCCAGCTTAAGAGGATGGAGTGAGGGCTTCAGTATGAATGGAGTGCCTGGTGTCATGGGAAGGTGAGATGGGGAAAGAGGAGAGAAGGGGCTGGGTCAGATAGTGGAAAGCATTGTTTATCCTGCTGTGATGGAGTAAGATTGAGGTAATGAGCTCCCTGTCACTGGAGTATTCAAATATGTTGAAGGTTCTCTTGTTGTGCGAGGGGTTGGCTTAAATGTCTTTTAAATTTCCCTTTAAAGTTTGTAATTCTTAGCATTGGCTCAGTTATGCTGTAGCATGTGGTTTTTTTTCCCTTCTGCTTTTGTGATCGCTCACCCACAGGCAAGCAGAAGGACCTGGGCAAAAGCAGAAGCTGGGAAGCACAGAGCCTGGTGGTGGGCAGATCTCAATCTCCGTTCTAATTCTATTCCTACTCTATGAATAACCTAGGGAAAGTCACTGCACTGCTCTGAGCCCCGGTTTCCTTAAGGTAGAATTCACCATGTTGCCTATTACCTACAAGTTGAAATTTGGGTAAAGTCCTGTGTGTAACATGCTTAGCCTACTACCCACCACATATAGCAAGTGCTTGATAAATGGAACGAGCAGCAGCTGCTCCTGCTCCTGCAGAGATCAGACACAGGTCTCTAACGCGGGGCAAGGGTGTTGCCTTGGGAGTGTGTGTTCAAGGCAGCTGTGTGAGCTTCGGCAAGTTCCCACAGTTCACCCACACCCTTGTTCCGCACCCCAAGGGAGGCCTCCATGGTGCTGGAACCGCTTTGCTTAGCTCAGATTGTTTGTTCACATGCATTTGTGCCTCAGAATTTCTAAAGTTTTGCCCAGGCACCCAGCATCATGAATGAGACCCCATGAAAGAGGAGTTCAGATGCTCTTAGGAGACTCAATTCTTGTACTCTCTCCATGTAGCTTTTGTGTTTGGGCAAGTTGGTGGGGATGTCCACTTTTTGGGAGTCAAACTTCTTAGAGAGAAATCAGATTCACTCTGAGCCTTTGAAATTTTGCTAGGAATTTTGCTGGGGATGAACTTAGTACTTTGTCGTGAGGACATAGAAGGAATATAGATCCAAGTCTGGTTTCGTGTGTATGACTTTTTCTTAGTTAGAAATTTCCCTAGTAGAGTCTTTGAAGTTAGCAACATGAAAGATGGTTACTCACCAACACATAAGCTCATAAACTGAGCAGATGCTGGGCCATTACAGACGTCTTTGGAAACTTCTGCCTGCAATGAGAAGCCACAGGGAACCACTTTATGAGGCTGCAGTGGAGTCATACAGAGGAGGTGGCAGCTGTGGGGCAGTGGGGATTGAGAGGGAGTAGTTTGGATGAAATCCCTGGCAGTTTGGCTCACCGGTCACGAGTTGTGATCTTGGCCATATTATGTAGCACCTCTGAGCCTCAGTTCAGCCCTCTGCATGATAGTAATTAAGGCATGGGATGATGTAGTTATTAATTCTTGCAGTATAAATAAAAGTGTTTTATAAACTAGAACACACCACGTAGAGGTGAGATTTTATTAAATCGGCTTCCCATTATTTGCTTCCTATGTGACTAATCTATTAACTAATTGACTCAATAATTATTTACAGAGGTTTTGTAGTATGTGAATAATAATAGTCTTAATCTTCATACAGATATAAATTAGTACTCTATTACTCCTTTATTAATTAACTTAATTCATTCAATACATATTTATGGATTAGGGTGGTTTGTGAAAAAAATAGTACTATTGTTCCTGTTTAGCACATAGTGAACACTTAGTAAATGCAAACTACAACCACATTACTCTTTCTATTGTTAATATTTTTTTGCTTGCTATTATAGGTCTTGGAGAATCAGTGAAACTGAAGCACAGTCTTTGATCTCAAGGAGCTCATGATATAACAGGGAGGTTTAAAAATGAGCAAATTGCAATGCAGTTCATTAGTGGAACAGTAAACATATCTAGGCATTTAGAGGAGAAGAAGTAGGCATTTAGAGGCGATGGTGGTGGAGGAGGCAGCTGTAGAAGGGGATTTCAGAGTGGATTATCTGAGCTGGGTTTTGAAGGATGATATGAATTTATCCTATAAGTAAACTGACTTAACTTTGTAAGTCAATAGTGCTGCTCACACTAATAGTGTACAAAGTCATGTAACACAGAGTGTGTTGACAGACTACCAGCTGTGAGAGTGGGGTGGTAGGAAGCAGACTAATGAGAGATAAAATTGGAGAGGTAGGCAAGAGGGCAGGAGATAGATTTCAAGGAAACTCAGGCACTATGTTTTTTGTTTGTTTGTTTGCTACAAACCTAGATGGAGTGTGTTTGCCACAGGGAGAATATTCACTTATAATCTGAAATTTATACTTAAAATGATATTTATTCAGACTTTCCTTATGTAGTGTCCTTTCTAGATGAACATTTAGTCCACTTGAGCACCAATCAAGGACAAGACTTAGGGTTTTGAGTTGGGCAGCCCCATGGCTGGTGGTGCCAGTTCCAAGATAAAGAATGTAAGAGGGGAACCAGTGGAAGAATGTGGTTGTGGGTGGCAATGAGATTATGTGTTCAGTTTTCAACATGCTGAGCTTAGAGGACATCTGCTTGGAGGTGTCCAGTAAGCACTGAATATATAAGCGTGGAGCTCGGGCAGAGGGTCTAGCCTGGTTATGTTTGGTGATCATTAGCGTGTCAGTGGTATTTGAAGTTGTAGGGATATGAGGACACCCATGGAGAATGTCAGATGTAAAGAGTAAGGGTCAAGGGCAGTCCCCTGAGGAGAGGAGGAGACTCTAGGAAGAGCAGCTGGAGACAGGGGAGGCACACTGGTGGCATTTGCTATCATGGAACCCAGGCCAGGGAGATGTGATTCACCACTTCAAGGAAAATGGAGACTGGAAATGTCCATTGGGTTAGTCATGAAGAGTCCTTTGAAAATTCAGTGGATTAGCTGGGCGTGGTGGCTCACACCTGTAATCCTAGCACTTTAGGAGGCCGAGGCGGGTGGATCACAAGGTCAGGAGATCGAGACCATCCTGGCTAACACGGTGAAATCCTGTCTCTACTAAAAATGTTTTAAAAAATTAGCCGGACATGGTGGCAGACACCTGTGGTCCTAGCTACTCAGGAGGTTGAGGCAGGAGACTGTCGTGAACCTGGAAGGTGGAGCTGGCAGTGAGCCGAGATTGTGCCACTGCACTCACTCCAGCCTAGGCGACAGAGCAAGACTCCGTCTCAAAAAAAAAAAAAAAAAAAAAAAAGGAAGAAAATTCAGTGGAGTAAAGAGGAAGGAAACTCAACAGTAGTGATTTGAGGAAGTAGAAACTACAAACTTTTCCAAAGCATCTTGGCTATGAAAAGTCAGAGAAGAAGATTGACAGCTAAAAAAAAAAAAAAAAAAATTGTGGAACATTAGCTGGTAATCATGTTTCAGTTACAGACTACTTGTGACAATGAATTAAAAATAGTATGCTCCACCGTATATATCAAATTTTCCCTATATTTTTTAGGGAAATGGGTCACCTGAAACCCAGACCATGAGATGAGGAACTTTGGGTTAAAGTGTTGTTCTTACGAGGGGGATATTTCAGCATGTTTTTACGCAAAAAGTAAAGTGTCGGTGTTGAGGGACACACTAAAGTTATAGGAAGAATGGGAGTGGGGCTGGGTTGGGGGTAATTGGTAGATGGAGGCCTCTGAAGGCATGAGGAAGAATGAGCTCTAGAGCACAGATGGAAGGATTGACTTCCAACGGACACCCTTCTTCTGTATTAGGAGAAATCAAGAGGGAAAGATGCAATGGCTTATAGAGGGGGTGAGGGGGAAGGAAGCTGAAGGAGATATTGACAGATGGCCCCTCTTTGCTCTGGGAGGCCAGAAGTCAGGCACTGGCTGAGAGCAGAAGGGGATGGATGAGGTCTAGGCCTGAGAATGGCAAGCACTGAAAACAGTGGCTGCAAGGAATGGAAGAGAGGGGACCAATTGATCAAACTGTGCCAGGGATCAGTTGAAGCTGAAGGTCCACAAGTTGTAAAGGCACCTGTGTGTTCAGCTGTGGCCATGGGAAATTTCTTCGGCCATGCTCAGCAGACTGAGACAAGCTGCAGGGAAAGACAGCCCATTGGGTTAGTCCCATTGGGAGGAAGAGAATTGAGGACATTGCTTAAAGGGAAGCTGAGATAATGGACCAATGGGAGGTCTTGGTTGGATGATGAACCAGTGAGAATGGATACCATGGAGTGAGTGGGAGAATAGAAATCACAGTGAAATTAAAGAGCTGGTGTGAGTGGGCTAAAGTGTGAATGTGCTGGAAAGAAAGGAAACTGTGGTCCATATCAGCAAGTGCTTGCTTAGGAAAACTACAATTTAAATGGTGATGGAATTCATTGCCATGGCAGGGTTTGGGGTGTGATCATGGAGGCAATTGGCTGTAATGGGGTGGAAATGAAGGTCTCTGGTATTGAAGCAGACAAGAAACTGAGACCAGAGTTTCAAACGGGCTTCTACTCTCCCTAAGATGATGAAACCACTCAGGATTTTAGCAGGATTTGGAGTGGCAATGGACTTGAGGAGTATGGGAGAATCACCAGGCATTCTCAGTTAAGGATCATGAGAAGGACTAGAAGTTTTCATTGTCAGAGGGTTGGGATCCCAGGAACCAGGACTGTGGCCCAGAGTGAAGGAGGGGACATTACAGTCATGGTAAGGACCCTGGTTTCTGGGACACAGAAGGCTGGGGAAGGATGAGACAGGTTCAGGGGGTAGCAGTGCAACAACGTGAGTTGGTTTCAGAGAGAAGGGTGAGCAGTAGTCTGGACCAGAGTGAGAAAGACCAAGATGGTGCAGAGAGGACAGGTGGGCTGGCATTCTGCTTTTTGACTCGGGGAAGGTATGTGGTTACTGCCCTTTCATCCTATCAAATAAGAATAATTTTTTTAAAAACTAGAATCTATTCTCCTCGTTATTTTGCAAAAGGACATTCATTTCCCCAGTTAGGAAGGACCACTATCAGCAGGTCATAAAATTACAATATTTTGCCTTCCAGATGGCATCCCTTATATTGCTCCTTATTCCTGGAAAAAGCACACAAACTCCCTGTCAAGCTGCCAGTAGGATTTTTGGTTCCCACGTGTGGACTCCCCACCCACTGAGGTGCATAACGACTGGGTTCATGCTGTGTCTCATATCTGCCTTCTGGGTCAGAGGTCAGAAAACTGCAGCCTGCAGCCTGCAGCCTGTTTTTGTGTAGCCTAGGAGTGAAGAATAGTCCTATCACATTTTTAAAGGGGTGCAAAAAAATAGAAGAATATTCAGCTGGGAACAAATGTGGCTGGTGAGGCCTACAATATTTACTATCTGGCTCTTTACAGAAGAAGCTCACTGACCCCTGTCCTGAAGGCTTGCATCTTCTCTGTCCTTCCTTCTGTGTCCCTCAATCATTTATGTGGGTCTTTTCTGGTCCTCCTGGGTCACACAACCAGACCTACATCCCCCTGTGGGACCATCTTGATGTGACAGCATTTCTTTCCAGGAAGATGAGGGGGTAGCAACTGTAACATCACTATTATTAATATTCACTCTTAATATTAAATTTTGGTTGAAAAAGCCGTGTTTTACAAGTGACGGCAAGGATGCCATCTTGCATTCAACAATGCAGACAGTGGCGAGAGCTCAGGCTCTGCAGGTTGATGTATGGGAGGTCAAATCCTTAACAAATGTTAGTGAGTGTGGCAGTGCCAAGCAGTTTGCAGGCATTGCATGGCTCCATTCAGCCTTGAGCCTGTGCCCAGAGCTTCCTGATTTATCATGCCGTGGCACACACAGGAGATGTTGACAACTGCATGACTCATTGGGGTAAGCAGATGGGAAGATGGGACCAACCCTAGCTCCCTCCACCCCTTGCCCTCGCACAGGCTGGAAGGATCAGTAGCAAACTGTGACTCTTGCTGTATGAGAAGCTCTGCTTTACAGTTCAGGTGGTAAAACTGTTTCTGTTCACAATTTAAAACAAAAGACCAATAATTGAGACTTAGAGTATAATTTACTCCAAGTCACAGAGCTGGCAGGAGGCAGAGCTGGGATCTGGCCAGGCAGTGTCCCAGAGTGGTCCTTCCTTAAAACGTGCAATGCCACCTCTTAGAACAGGAGTGACCAGAAGAGCCACATTGGACAGCTGCATGTGGATGCAAGGAGACAGCACATGGAGCACATTGCATTCTGTCTGCGCTGCTTTGTACAGGAGATACTTCAACCCTATGAGCCATTTGAATATGTGCATGCGATAGGGTGGGAAGTATCAGTACGATGAGCATTTTATGCTGGAGAGCAGCACTGGGGCAGAGCAGGCCCTCTGTGAATCAGTGAGTGGATGCTCTCACCGAGTGCACACTCATTCTGTTACTTGGCTGCAGCTGCCATAATGAAGTACCACGAACTGAGTAGCTTCAACAACAGACATCATTTTCCCACAGCTCTGGAGGCTGCAAGTCTGGGATCAAAGTGTAGACAAGGTTGATTCCTTCCAAGATCCCTGTGGGAAGGATCTGTCCCCAGCCTCTCCCCTTGGCTTGTAGGTGGCACCCTCTCCTTGCACCTCTTCACTCCATCTTCCCTCTTTGCAAGTGTCTTTATCAAAATTTCCCTTTTTATTAAGGACACCAGACCACCATTGGATTAAGGCCTACTCTAATGAACTCACTTTAACTTGATTATGTCTGTTAAGAGTCTATCCCAAATAAGGTCACATCCTGAGGACCTAGGGGTCAGGACTGCAATGTATGAATTTTGGGGGGACACAGTTCAACCCATGACACCTACTGTCACTCCTCTGCTAAGCACTGAGTTGCAGAGTTAAAGATGAAAGTGTGCTCACTGAAGAGCTCAAAAGTAGGTATTTGGGGCTGAATGGAGAGGTCACGATGTCTGGGTATTTTTCTAGGGTTTTGAATGTTAAAAGAGGCCCAGGGGTGTCTGCTGCAAGTGTAAAGAATTTCTCCTGGAGAAATGCTGAACCAACCAGCAGCTCTCCTCCCATTTTCA
The DNA here is from genome assembly GCF_003255815.1 of Theropithecus gelada. Taxonomy (NCBI): domain Eukaryota; kingdom Metazoa; phylum Chordata; class Mammalia; order Primates; family Cercopithecidae; genus Theropithecus; species Theropithecus gelada. The sequence continues at coordinate 135,292,070 of NC_037676.1, forward strand.
TTCTGCAAATAATCACAAAATTACAAGGGTGTCTTTATTTTGTCTTCTTTTCCTTCTGTTATCAAAGGAACATCTGGTTTTTGATAAATGCTGTTAAGGACAAATATAGGCCACTATGACGTGGTTCTCACTTGAATAATGGTCTCTGGTGAGAAAGCAGGATATCTCAATGTGGTCTCCGTCCGATGACGACAGGCTGAGATGTGCATTGGGCTCTTCCTTCCAGCAAGTGCCCTGTGTCCATACAGGCCTCCAAGACAGCTTCCAGTCGCTTCTATTCTGCGTATCACAGGGATCATGAAGGTTTTCTGGGGCCTGAAAGGCTTTTCCTGCCTGAAAGTTTCAGAATGTCATGGTTTACCCCAGCCAGCCTGTGCAGGTGTGGAAACCGCCGCTTCTATTTCCCAGCTGTTCCATATGCAGAAGCAATCACTTGATGAGTACTGAGGAGCTGAGAGAAATTCCTCTTGGTTTTGATTGCGAGAAGAAGGGTGAGGATCCTGAAGGCTTTTGGATGCCTTAGAGCTTAGACTCACTGTTATCTTTATCCTTGATGAGTCCTAAGAAAGTCATGCGATCTTTTTATATACTCAATGGGATGGGGCTGTGATTATTTTAACTTTGGAGACAGTGTCAGACATTTGCTACTGTTTGACATTTCTGCCCTTGGATCTGATACAAAAATGCTTGGAGGCACTATCCACCTGTTTTTCAAATGAGAAAGGCAATGGCCAGAGCAGAAGCTCACCTGTGGTTACCTGCCAGCGAGCGGCAGACCTCTGCCTGCGGGGTGCATGTAGCCCCACAGTGATGTGTAATTTTTTTGGCCATTTTTAATGTAAATTATTTTATTTCTTCCATGATGATTTAATGGGGCTATCTTTAAACCAGTACAAACATTTCATAAATAATATCTGGCCACTTTCTAAGCAATTAATTTGTTGCTCAATAAGCCACTTCACATCTTTCAGCAAGAAATACATTAAATTTGAATAGCGAAGACATTACACAATAAATTCAGACACAATTAAAATTCGCTTTAAATATTTCTCTGGGGGAGAGGACATCACACTTCTACTCAATGAAGAGAAACATTTTTACAGTCTGAGGTCTTTTACTTTATTTTAACACCTACTATGCCATGAACTCACAGGGAATAGGTTCCAGCAGCTCTGGCCCTTCCCACTGGTTCTCACACAGTGTGCTTCCCTGGGTGGAGCAAGCTGGCGTTTCAGTTGAGCCCAGGTACCTTTCTCTTCGGCTTCTTTTTCTGATCATTTTCCTTCATGTGTTTCAAGAAGCTATCTTGACTCCCAGAGTGCTTAATGTGCTCAATACTCACATTAATTCTCTTGTCAAGACTCATGCCCTTGTTCGCTTGCAACAGTGCCAGCAGTACACTGGGGAACACTGTAAACTCTTCCAGTTTTGCCATGGGAACTCCTGTGGGGCATTCCTTTTTAAACAGTGCCCATTCCCTTGATGTCGACAATATCACCTTTCTTACAGACTCACCTATACCTGGCCAAACGGACAACTCCATGTTTTCCAAAAGGCCTGGAGAACATACTGAGTGCCTCTCCTCTTTCCCTTTGTGTTTGTCATTTTGGCTAATTACTGGAAGATGGTGGTTCCAGCTGAAAGGCTTTTTGGCAGTTTTTAACAGCTGAAAACAAACCTTGAAATAAACATTTTCTCCTTTGATGTCTGGGAAGGAAGAAATTAAAAAACAAAGAGAAGAAAGGAAATGAAGGAAGGAGGGAGGAAGGAAGGATGGAGGAAAGAGGGAAGGAAGGAAGGAGAATTAAAAATGATTCTCTATCAGTGGAAAATTTCAAATATATTCTAGCATAACTTTTTTTCTACTTAGTATCCATTAAAAAAGGGAATCATTGTGGAATGATTAAATCAATCAAATGAACGTATCCATCCCTCGGATACTTTTTTGTTTTGTGGTGAGAACATTTGAAATTGATTCTCTTAGTAGTTTTGAAATGTGCAATATGTTAACTATAGTCACTGTGCTGTGCAATAGATCTCAAAAAAGTATTCTTCTGCATCATATACACATATCATAACCTCATATTATACCCCATAAATATGTATAATTATAATTTTTCAGTTAAAAATAAAAATTAAGCTTTAAAAAAGGGGATATGGTGCTTTCTAGAAAGGAATAGAAGTGCCTCCATGTCACCCAGAGGCCTGCCCATGCGGAGGCTGCAGCCGTGCTGCCTCCAGGTTGTGGGGTGACCCAAGCTGCCTCCTGCCTCTTTGCTGCCCCATCATCCCTCCCAGACCCTTCCTTCTCCTCTGCCCCTGTCCCCCCAGCAGCTCTGTTTTGCAGCGGGATATCACCACATAGGGCTGTCCTGGGTGCAAATACTGACTTGCTGCCTTTCAGCTGTTTGGTCTTGGGCAAAGTCAGTGGCCCTCTGTGAACCTCACTTTTCCCTCCTATAAAATAGGGTTAGGACTGTTCATCTCAATGGAGTACCATTAGGTGGAACCAGATAATCTTTACATGACTTTTCAAGCACTTCCAGCCTGCTAAACAGACAGTAGCATTCATTGCTAGTCTATCTGGTAACAGAGGAAAAAGGCTGTGTGACCTTGATGAGTCTTTCTTCCTTGAGGGCCACTGTTGCTCTTCTGCCCATGGAAGGGGCAGGGCCTCTTACTTCCAAGGGCATGTTCTCCTCCAAGGTCATAGGGCCTGCTGGTGAGCTACTCGTGCTCACTGAAAGAGTCACCAAGACCTTTAACCACCATGCTGTGGGGCTGGATAAGGGCTGGGAAGGTGCCTATTAGCTGCTGGGAATGAGGGCTGATCTGTCAATTACCACCTCAATGAGGAGGTCCAAGACTATAGCACAGCAGAAGAAAAGCACAGTCCCTGTGCCCTGCTGGTAGGACCTCAGCTGAGTTCTGCCCTGTGACCTGGGGCTACCTCTATAACCTTGGGGGTGCCTCTGTAACCCTGGGGGTGCGTCTGTGACCTTGAGTGATGCCTCTGTAACCTTAGATGGTGTGTCTATGATCTGGGGGAGTATCCTGTGGTCTTTCCTCCAGTGCCTCAGTGTACCCCTCTGTTATGAAGATCAATGCAAGTTAACATAAGTCACTGAAATTACATAGTAAATCGATGTTGTTTTCACTTCTGATTGTGTGTTGTGTTTGGTGAGTGGGTGAGAGTAGGGGGCACCCAGGACCACCCTGTAGAAGTGGAGGGTTGCAATGCAGCTGGAGTGACCGACCCTGCCAACCACAGGTCGGCCTGGTACCCTGGAGGACCATAAGTGGTGAGTGCTGTGACTAGATGCGATGTTAGAATGATTATCCCAGCACCAGCATGAGAATGGCCTGAGCGGACTGAGACTCATGATCAGGAGGCCCTTATTTGGAGCCTATGTGGTAACTGCAGTGAAACTGATGAGGCCAGAACCAGGTGGAAAAGAAAAAGACAGTTCCCAGAGGGGCTGAGCACGTAGACTCCACTGGGAGGAGGCAGCAAGGATGATAGGTTTTCTGGATTGGACAATGGAGCGAGTGGTGGAAACATTCCCTGAGGAAAGAAAGAACACGATGTAGGAGTGAAAAGGAGCACTGGGGGACAGTAATGGCTTCATTTTGGGACATGCTAAGCTCGTGAAACCTTGAAACGCTGATGTTCATAGATGTTGCTGCAATTCAGCAGCAAGTTTCCCGCGCAAACTGAGGCCCTGCCCATGGCAGTGGCAGACACACTACACAGGAGGTGAGAGACTGTGGAGGCCCTCCTGGGCAGGAAGCAAGCTGCCCTGGGACAGGGGGACAGGGGGACAATGGGACGAGGGGAGGAGGGATCGGGTGGAAGTCAGGAGTGAGATACTTGGTGGGGATATCACTGGCAGTAGTTTGGGCTCCTGTGCCCCTTAAAGAACACCCCTGGTACTTCCATCCAGGCTGAGAGCCCCATCATTTTGAAATGACGGTGTCCAAACTGCATCAGGAGCCAAGTAGCTTGACCCAGAGATGGTGAGGGTGGCTGTGTTTGCTGAGTATTTCCCCTGGGCAGCAGCTCACATCTAGTAACTCATTCATTTGTGGTTATGACCCTAGGAGAGACGGTCTCTTAATATCCCCATTTTACAGGTGAGGAAACTGAGGTTCAGGGAAGGGGAGTGGTTTGCCCAAAGTCACACAGCGTGATCTGGCTGCTTTACTGTGTCTCATTTTTGACATACACTCATAGCCAATTGTTAGTGTCAGCTGCTGGGTGTATTCAACTCTTCTCTGGTTTCTGGCAATATAAGGGGACCCTGACGTTATTCTCTAACCAGCGTTGGCTCCCGGGGAGGTGCACAGAGGGCTGTGTGGTCTCATACCACTAGGGAGCATGCCAGTGAGCATGGAGGGGCATCTCTTCTTACCAGGCAGGACAGTTACTCTGCAGGAGCCAACCTGTTTGGCTTTCCTCTTGGCTCACCTCTCCCTCCTACTCCATCTTCTCCCTGCTCTGGAGGAAAAGGACTCCTTTCCTGAGGCCTGGATCCAGGGGCCTCAGAGCAAAGGTGCTGATGGATTAATTTACCCCACAAAGGCAACGGTCCATGTGTCATCTACTGAGAGGCGTTATGCTTATTAGAGATCATGAACAAGGGCAATACGTAACCCAAAGATCTTTAAGATTAGAGTTGCTCAGAGTAGTTAAGGGACTTGCCTGAGGACAACATGTCAAGCTGAGTAAGGTTTAGAACTCAGAACTGTCTCTTCACTAGCCTAAGCTGTGTCTCCAGCAACCATGGCCAAAACAAAACCAAAACCAAAAAGGATATCTTAGAGACCACAGTCATTTTCAAACTTGGATGTGTGTCAGAATCACCAGGAAAGTTAATAGACTACAGAGGCCCAGGCTCTTTGACGTGAAAACTGGGCCTGGACTTTGGAATTTTTGTCACATTTCTCAAGAGAATCTGATGCTCACCCAAGTTCGAGAACTACGATGGACGGTAAGAATCGTCTTGTTTTGGCTTCTTAGACTGTTTTTCCAGGCTGCCACCTTTGGCTGTCAGGTACAGTCCTGAAGTGTCAAAGGAGGCCTGTAAACAGTTGTTGAATGAATACACAATTGAAAGAACAAATATACACAGCTGACTTAGTTAATATCACAGGTTCCCAAACTACAGCCCTGTGGAGGCATATACTTGCTAGACCGGAACGTAGTTTTGGTACTGTTTTCAAAGTAACCATGCAACAAAGAGCCTATTAATATTATGAATAGTCAGTTTTATTTTGATATTAGTAGAAAAGTCGGTAGACTTAAACAGGAAAAACTAGATAGACAAATAATTTAAAAGACGAAATGTTAATTTTTTAGTTGTAGGTGTTTTGAATCATGATTTCAGTCTTGAATTTTTTAATGTGATTTGGCCTGTGGTTTTAAAATGTGTATTAGAATGGGCCATAACCCGTAGTTGGTTGGAATCTCAGAAAACCTGGCACGTTTTAAAGTTTGAGAATTTTATTTTGGCCATTTTCATGTTAATTTTTTTTAAGTAAACTCCTGTCACCCAGGGAGATGTTTGTTGGAGTGTTGACTGGAAGTTGGCTGTCTGGTGTTTTGTTGTTTTAGTTTGGGATGGTTTATTTTTTATTGCAAGAGTTTAGTAAAGCAGGCAGAGTTTAAAAGACAGAGCCTTTTTAATTTAGGCCTTTAAAATTATGTACTTTATTTTTATGCTAAATCTGAAATGTCATGGGACTGGAGTAGAGCTGGAAGGAGGAGTAAGACCTGGAGAAGGGGGAGGAGAGACGGGGATGGAAGAAAACACAAGAGTTGACTTTGTACGTTTTTTTATGTGTTTTTAATTTTTTTTTTTAAGTTTATGGAGTCCTTTTGTTTCCATTGAATATGTAGATCAATTAGTTTGGAGATTTTTTTACAAGGCTTTTGTTGTGCCCATTAAAGTCTTTAATTTTTCTTGGGCCAAATATTGTTACATAGACCAAAAATATAGCCAGATAGACAAACAAAAACTAGAATTAGACCAGATTGAGTATTTTAGTGGATGCAGAGTTTTAGTGTTAGCTTCATTTTTGGAGAACTCAAGTCTAAATTTTATTTGGGACTCTACCCTGATCAGGATTTGTTTTAGGATGGAACTCAAACTTATAATTTTAGACAAGGATAGAACTTTATAATTTTAGACTATAAAAACAGGACTTGAGTTTATAATTTTTATGATGGAATTAAAGACAATTAAAGGCGTAGGCATATATTAATGAGATATTTATTGGAAAGATGTCTAATTTAGAAGTTCTTTTTTTTTTTTTTTTTTTTTTTATTAAGGAAAGTAGTGTCAAGGGAGCCTGAAGTATTGTGACAGAGAACTAGGAATCTTCTAGTCGAATCCTTAGACAAAGCAGTCTAGGTGGCCACTCTGGGTCAATAAAGGGGGCCCATACCCCACTAAGAGGATAGAATATCTTGAACCAGTTTTGTCTCACCCACATCTGTGAGTTTTATTGATGGTGAGTTTAGTAAGGTGTCCTGTTAGAAAATATAAACACATAACTAAATAGCTTTTCTCTATGTCAACAATAACCATTTTGAAAATATAATGGAATAATACCACATTCTATTTTTAATGGCATCAAATATTAAGAATGCTATTAAAGAACATTCAAATTAAAATTTTTTCTCTCAAAATTAGTGTTTAACTTTGAGATCATTCCAAGTAACAACCTAATGGAGTTTTCTCGAACATTGAAATGGTAAATTTTATCCAAAAGAATGAATATCCAAGGAGATCTTTTATAAAACAAAATAATGTGGAGAGACTTTCATCATTTGATGATAAAATACAGAGTGACTATGGTTTAAGCAGGATGGGGGTAGAGCCAGGATCTGCAAAGAAATTTATGGAAAAGGAGAAACACCCACCAAAATAAATTCCCTTATAGATAAGTACTTATGATGCAATAAGCATACATTTTGAATTAAATGAGAGATTATATTTTAAAATAAATGACACTAGCATTGCAATCTATGAACTAAAAATAGAAAAATGAAAAAAATAAAAATGAATCAATAAACCATAGACTCTGCTTTTTAGGAAAAGGCACTTTGGGTGAGCTTGGAAGCTGCTACCACCTCATTCCTCTGGAGGGGAAGTCTGTGATGTACTAACTCTGGGTTCTGTACCTGCAAGAGCTGGCTCCAGCCCTAGCTGGCACCCACTTAATTAGCCATGCTAACACTGGCTAAGCCGATTGGCTAAGCAAAAGGGTGTATTACTGGACCATCTGTTTCCTTGTCTGTAAACTTGGACAGTGACAGTACCCACCTCATTGGTTATCGTGAATACTAAATGCAGCAGTGTTGCAAGTTCCTAGCAAATAGTAAACTCTCACAAAGTGCTACCAAGAGCCCCAACTTTCCTGCTTCATCATCATTCTGCCTCCACAAAGAGTTTGTTCTCAGAATTTCCATGAGATGCTTGTGGACCTCCCAGATGTTGGATTCTGCACAAAAGCAGTGGCTCCTTCAGGGGTTCATGCAGGCCTGGGGACAGTGGCAGGTGGAGGGCATGGCAGGACTTGGCTCCGGGCCCTGGAATGGCGACAGATGAACTGGCTTTCACTCGGAGATGAAATTCACTCTTTAATTATAGTGCTTTCTCCCAGACATCAACCTAAACACGGAGTGTGGCCAAAGCTTCCATTTTAAGACCATAATTGGTGAGTCTATCCCTAAAACCCTTTCATAGAGCCTCTCTAAAATTGCAGTGTTCTCACTCTCTAAAAATATGCAGCTCAGTTTGGTGCCATTGCAAAAATGCCCCTTATATTGACCATGAAAATAGCAACATGTGGAGGATGCTTAAGAAAATGAAAACCCAGCATCTCTTGCAGTCAATCCAGGTCCCAAGTTCAGGAAGACTCAGCTCCTGAGTGTTAGGATGGTACCCACTGCTCCAGGACAGAGTATGGAGGTTTACCTTCCTCTTGCCAGGCCTGTGTGAAACTGGTTACATTATTTGGCAACTTCTCTGGATAAATCTTTTCTCTCTCTTATTTTTTCTTTCTTGTTTTTATGTAAAAAAGTATAGACATGTCATAGACTGAATGCTTGCATCCTCCTCAAATTTATATGTTGAAACCCTAACCTCCAGTGGGATGTTGTTAAAAGGTGGGGCCTTTGGGTGCTGATCAGGGTGGAGAGCCTTCATGACGGGGTTCGTGCCCTTCTAAGAAGAGGCAACAGAGGGCTAGCTTGCTCTTTCTGCTCTCTGCCATGTGATGATACAGCAAGAAGACAGCTATCCATCAACCAGAAAGAGGGCCCCACCAAGAACCCAATCATGTTGGTCCCCGCTTTCAAACTTCCAGCCTCCAAAACTGTGAGAAATAAATGTTTGTTGTTTAAGCCACCCAGTCTATGGTATTCTGTTATAGCAGCTTGAGCAACCAAAACATGGCACTAGATTGTTTTGCTACTTTATTTACCAGTCTAATTTTAGTGAACTCTCCACCAATGTGCTGGTTGTCAAAGACAGGTTTAAGATAAAAATTAGAAGCTTCCCTGTATAGCTAAGAGCATGGTGTTATCAAAGGCAAAGACCCTTTCATACCTGGGGATCATGTTCTGGAAAAGGTGCTCAGCTACGTAGGAAACTCAGACGGGATAGGAGGAGCATTGACTTAGAGCCAAGATGTCTAATTCTGTTCTGGCCTAGTTATTTTCCAGCTCCGTGTTCTGAAAAATGTCATATAACTTCTCTGAGTTTCTGACTCCTCATCTGTGAAAGAGGCACTAGAGCCCCTACCCAGCCCCTCATTTGGGTGCTGTCAGGATCAAACATGATGATGAAGTGAATATGGTTTGTAACCTTCAAAATCCTATGCTCGAGATCGCCATAGTGTTCTGCTAACACAAGGTAAATGCTACCAAATATTTATTAAAGGACACACTACTGTGGTCTTCTGGGAAAAGAAGCAAGAAAACAGGAAAGAAGAAAACACAAAAGAAGCAAGAAAGTGTGTGTATGTTAGAGAGAGAGATATATATATATTTTCTTTATTAATGATCACTGATGCCCCACTGAACATCTCTCCAGGGGTGTTCTGGAATCAGCACTTCCAAATGATCATGGAAGCCTATCTTGGGAGGCAGCCTTTCAGACTCTTCAGTGTTATTTGTGGAAAGTATGATATGTCCATTGACTAGACTCACAGTCCTTTGTCTCAGTGGAAACTTAAGTGGAAACTTAAGCCCACTCTTCAGAATCCCCCTCACTCAGTCTGGCTCTGGGCATGGCCCTTGCACCAGGTGGGATGAGCTCACCTCGTCACCTCTGCCCAAGCCATCTCTGTGGCTGCTACACCTGTGCTTCCCTCCCCTGTGTTGAGACAGCCATGTCCTATGTACAGGACTGGGGAGGCAGCACCGGAGAGCAGTTGAAGGGCACAAGCTTCACTAGATAGAAAGGCCAGCTCCAATCCTGTCCCACTGAGCAGGAACAGTGCCCTCACAAGCTGGTCATTTTAACCTCTTGTGTCTTATTTTCTTCATATTTAAAGGAAGATGTCTTCACTGGGGTTTTCTGAGAAACAGACTCTCAGATGGAGATTTGCATGCAAGAAGCTTGGTGCAGAGTGTGCTTGGGATATAGAAGGAAGTGAGGGGCAGGATTGGCCAGAGGAAGAAGAACTTTGATGCAAATCAAATGATCGCCCCACTGATCTTCCAGTGAGCTCTAAAGTTAGGCTGGCCCTTCAGATTTGTTCCTTCTTGAGGCTGGGGGTCCAAACATTTGTCTACCCACATGGACAGTGTTGGGATGCAGGCTATCTCTGGGGAAGGGGAGGCAGTTCTCTTAGATCAAAGGCAATTCTTGGAGAGAGACTCAGTTGGGAGCTGCCAGCCATCAGCTTAACAACAGTTAGGGAAATGAGAGCCTTGGTCCTGCGGTGGGGTCTCAGTCCTGCAGGGGGTCTGGAGGGCACCCCACAGTGTCCCCTACAGAAAGCAACTGATAGCAACTGATACAGTGTCTGTAAAGACCTGAACATAGTACCACATGATTAACCTGGTATGGCTGTTAGTATCGTTATTACCTGGTATTATTCTAACTGTTGCTTTGTAACAATTATATCATAATGTTTTTCTTTTCTTCTCAACTTCTATCCTATTCTACTATGAGCTGCTTAATAGAAACAGCCATGCTTTCTGTTTGTTTCGTTCTGTTTTCAACCTTTGTATTCCTAGGCTTGAGCACAGAGTTTGGCTCATTAATAATGTAATGAACACTTACTTGTAGAATGGAAAGACGGATCAAGCTATAGGATTGCACAGGAATGGAGACCATGAGGAGGATGCCCCTGAGGCTGCCTTTGGGGATATTGGGTAATACACGGCTGTCTTTATTACTCACCAGGTGACAACTGCATGTAACTGTCCCTTGCCTTCTCTCCTAGTCTCTCTGGACTCGTGGCAGTCCCTGGCCCTCTCTTCAGTGGTTGTTGATCCATCCATTAGGCACTTTGATGTTGCCCATGTCAGCACTGCTGCCACCAGCAATTTCTCTGCTGTCCGAGACCTCTGTTTGTCGGGTAAGGGGAGTTTCCAACCCCCAGGTAGGGTGGGACAAAACCTCACGCAAATGCTGCTCAAGATCCTCACCTTAGAAAAACACACGAGACACCACAATAACCTGGGATGCTTGGAAGTAAGGGATTAACCTGGGGAAGAAGACCTGGGTGAAGTTTCCTCATTACTCCACAGGGCAGCCAAGGTGTCCAAGGGAATATGCCAGCCAGAAGAGCAGGGACATAAACCCAGGTCAGAGGAAGATCAGAAGAAGGATCTAGTGGGTTAGTCTGAGGCAGAAAAGATGCACATGCATGGCAGCTCTGGCAGCTGACCCCAGATAGCAGGTGGGCTGTTGTGGTGAGGAGGAAGTACACTTGTCTGGCCAGTGGGATACAGCTAAGAGCTACTGTTTTGGTAAACCTCAAATTTTAGGAGACCTTTTTCAATGCAGTTGAATAACTTTTTAATAGGCAAAGTTGCCCACAGATGCATAATTCCTTTAGAGAGTTTTTGGTCATTGGTGGTATTTAAACAAAAGCTAGGTAACCACTTGATGGGAATGTTCTACAAAGAATTTTGGCTTCTGAAAGAGGCAGACATCAGATAACATTTATACCCTTGCCAAGATTCTAACCCCCTCTGAGGTTCTATGAATTCCATGAATCTCCTTCTCTGCAAGGTTGGATAATAATATTCACAAAGCTATGGATATCTTGCAGATTGGACCACCATGTACAGATATGCAGGTTATGCACTGCACATGTCTGGGTGGTACCATTCACAGAAATTGAGGTATAAATAGGGCCATTAGGCTGTCAACAACCTGACCAATCAAATGAAACAGCACTTTTTCAGAACTGTTCTTAGGACTGAGTGTCATATAGTTTAAATTGTCTAGTGCAGAACTTGACATGCGTGGGAAAGGGCATGGTCCCTGGTGGAACAGTCGGTATGGTGCCAGCTGAGGAGGCATTGAAGGACAGAAGAGGAAGACAGGGCTGAAGATAAAGCCTGGAGTATGGAGACCCTTGTTTGAGATAATCCTTAAGCCCATGAGGAGCCATGGAGATATATTAAGCAGGGAAATAACAAGAGCACATTTATAAATTAAATAAACAAAAAAGACCTTAATGCTGCATGGAAAGTAGATTGATCAGAGGGTTGGATTTCCCATTGCTACCATTTTATTTCCATCCCCTGGTACAGTGCTTAGGATTTATTGTAGTGCTCAAATAAATGAGTGATTGCATGGCTGATGAATGGATTCACGGATTCATGGATTCATGAATGCATGATTGGATGAAAGGATAGATGGATGGAAGAGTAGATGAGTGGGTGGGTGGATGGATGAATGGATAGATAGATGGATAGATTCATGGATGCATGATTGGATAGTAGGATGGATGGATGGAAGGGTGGATGAGTGGATGGTTAGATGGATGACTGGATGGATGCATGAGTGAAGTAACATCTCTGAGGCCCAAGCATCACTCTTCTCCCTCTTCTCTGCAGAATGTTCCCAACATGAGGACTGTCTCATCACCACTCTGCAGACCCAACCTGGGGCTGTGAGATGTATGTTCTATGCTGATACTCACAGCTGCACATATAGTCTGCAGGGCCAGAACTGCCGACTTCTGCTTCGTGAAGAGGCCACCCACATCTACCGGAAGCCAGGTAAGCCCAAGCCTATGCCTTTGCAGCCATCCTGGGAAACTGGGCCTGGCTGGAAGGGACTATTTAAACACCTGGTGAATTGGAGGACAGTGGCTTTTGTTGGCCAAAGTTCTGGGCTAGGTGGCACTCACCTGAGGTAGACTGAAGGAAGGTAGAAAAAATTCCTACTTCTGTATCACTTTTATTCATTTATTCCTTTGAGTTATAGAGCCATCTTGGTTTTGAGGAGTTTCTTAGTAAAATAACTAAAGAGCCCACTTTTTATTATGGTTTTATAGTTTAGAGAGATCTTTCACCGGCCTTATCTCATTTGGTCCTCACACTAATCCTGTGTGGTGGCAGGATAAGGGCTTTATCTCTGTCTTAGAAATCAGAAGGCTGTAGCCCAGAGAATTTAAGTTAACTCTGTGATTTCACACAGCTAGTGATGATGGAGCTGGAACTTGGAGCCAGATCACCTATCTTAACATACAATCCTCTCCCACAAAGCCATGCAGCCTAACTATCGCATCATAAACACTTTGGAGAGAGAAGCTGTTCCAGCTGAGTTTAGTTTTAAAACACATGTCAGATACTGTGTTTGTTCTGGGGCTCCAGGCAAGGCAAGAGGGAGCAGCCATAGATCCATCACTAAGTAAGACCGCTAAGAGCTGTAGAACAGGAAACAGGGACTGGGCATCTAGGGGGAGCCCCTCCCCAACTAGACATGTTTATTGAATGAAATTATTGACTGCTAAGTTGTTAGCTACATCTGCCATCTTGTCTTCTAGAGCAAGGTTCTACAACCATACTTTTCTGTTAACACTAATCAGCTGCTATTATAGCATAAAAGCAGCAATAAACAACATGTAAGCCAGTAGATGTGACTGTGTTCCAATAAAACTTTATTTACAAAACCAAGTAGCAGCAGATTTGGCCCTATGCTGTCCTAGAGCATTGACAGTCCTTTGGTTCTGTCTTGATGCCAGAGATATCTTCCTCTTCTGCCCCCTCCTCAACCTTAGCCTTCAGACCACAAGAGTGTCTTCCAGACCTGAGAATGCCTTGATTGCTATGTGATGAGCTGTCAGGCCTTCAATCGCAAGTCTTTCCTCTCTTTATCTGGACATTTATATTATTTAGTCAAGCTTTGTAGATTTTTTTTCTGAGACAGAGTCTCATTCTGTCACTCAGGCTGGAGTGCAGTCACACAGTCTCAGGTCACTGCAACCTCTGCCTCCCGGGTTCAAGCAATTCTCATGCCTTGCTGGGAATACAGATGCATGCCATGATGCCCAGCTAATTTTTGTATTTTTAATAGAGATAGGGTTTTGCCATGCTGGCCAGGCTGGTCTTGAACTCCTGGCTTCAAGGGATCCAACCGTCTCGGCCTCCCAAAGTGCTGGGATTATAGATTTTAACACTATATTTCACAACAGTGTAGCCAATCTGTGTGGTAGTTCTGCTGAAAAATGACTTAAATTGAGGTTTGAGTTCTGTAAAACACAAATTAGACTGCTTCTCTATTACTTCAGCATGACTAAAACTCAATAGGAAATGCTCACTTCCAAAAGAAGATGTGTGCACATATGCATCTACAGGTGTCTCAACTTTCACGCAGACATTATTTGTTTCCAGCTGATACACATGGCCACAGATAATTTTCTTAACCCAGGTAGTCACGCGGCCTCTGTGGGTATTCTAGAAAGAATCTATCATTTCTGCTAAAGAATTTGAAAGAGATAACCTCACATCTAACATTTTCCCCATGTTTGATCTCATTGAATTGGAGCTTCACTGGGCAGCCTCTGAAGGGAAGACTGAATACCACTGCCATGGGAAAGGAGGCCTGCATTCCCCGGAAATTCTTCAGCCTTTATATTTGTTCTGGCTTTGCTCCCGCCTGTGGATGATGCCACGTACATAAAATGTGGTTGTTTGCTGCATAGTAGAATGAGGTTCCAGCACTTCAGCAGCCACAGTCCTGAGTGCTTGCCCAAGACCCCTTGATTTATGATTGTGACAGGAAGTTTTGCGAGGAGGAACCGTGGGAGTAACATCAGCCTTGATTTGTGATTAAAGTCAGATTAAAAAACAGCAACTGTTCCTTTCCAGCCCAAGTTTCCATTTTGAGTTCTAACTCATATTCCAATGTTTCTGCAACAGAGAAGGCTTCATTTGCTCTTTTTTTCTTCTTTCTCTTTTTTTCTCTTCCTGTGTCCCCCCACCCCCACCAATTCCTTCCTTTTTTCCTTCCACTCATTCATTCATTCATTTACTTATGTGTTGGATTTCTGCCATTTTTCAGGCACTGGGCTTGGAACATTACAGGTATTATTATTTATTCCTGACATTGTTGTGTTGTAGGAGACACTGTTGTTCCCATTTCATAGGCAGAAAGACTGTAAAATTTTTCCAATAACTAGCTGTTCCATAAGCATAAAACCCAGATCTGCTTGACTCCTTAACCAATTCACCATGGTGACACTCAGTGACCTGGAAGTCAAGGACAGACATGATACCCAGGCTTCTCAACCTCAGAACCTGCTGACATTTGGGGCTGAAGCATTCTTTGTTGTATATGTGTGGGAGCAGTGGTTGTCCTGCCTACTGTAGGACGTGTAACAACAGCCCTGGCCTCTCCCACCAGATGTCAGTGGCATCTCTCCCTGACCCCTGTGACAGCCAAAAATGTCTCCAGATGTCGTCAAATGTCCCCTGTGAGCAAAATTACTTCCAGTTAAGAATCTCTATATGATACAAAGCTCCTGCAGAGTAGATGGACTTCTGTCTGCCTGTCCACCTCTTGGTCTGTCTGCAGGTCTGTCTGCCTCCTCTCTGCACTGTCTTGTTTAGTCACCACTGCAATAGATACATATTTTTATAGAAGGAGCTGCAGAGAAAGCAAAAAGGTTTTGTCTTTCAATCAGCCAAGAGTGGAATTGAGCAGACCAAATCTACATGTCAGAAATAAGAGACTTCTCACACACACTTGAAGTATCTCTCCATGAGTGTTCACTGCTTCCTTTGTGCAAGGCTTTGAGTCCTGTGTGGCATCAGACAGGCCTGTCTTAAGTTCCTGAAAACAGTACTTGGCACTGAGCCTGGGCCCAACAAAAGTTTGCCGGATCAACCGATGAATGAAAGAAAATGTCATCAAGGAAACCAGATAGGGCTACAGAAAAACCAATGAATGTCACTGGCGATTAGTGTTGCACGGAGCGGGGTGGGAAGCATGGCAGGTGGCACCAGTGTTGGCCTTGTGGACAAGGAGGGATTTGGACATGAAAAAATGGGCGGGATGGCCTCGCAGGCTGGGGCACCCAGGTCACCCGTGACGCAGAGAGAGGCAAAGCTCTGAACTGGTCCCAACCTTTTGCGCATGGGGTGTGGTCAGAGCTGGGGTTGAGAAAGGTGTGGCTTTGAATCCTACATCACCCTATATCATCTGTGATCCTAGCAGGCCCTAGGCCTCCACCTCTACATCTATTCCCTCACTAATGAAATGTAAATGTGGGCCTGTGAGCCCTACACTGCAATTCTGAAATCCAAAAGTCCTAAAAGTGGTTTTTTGTTGTTGTTGTTGTTGTTTTTTGTTTTTTGTTTTTTTGATAAATTTGCAGCTAACTCATTTGGCGGCAAAATCTGACACGGGGTGGCTGAAGAAATTCTATTCTTTACTCATCTCTCTCAGGATGAGTAACCCACACATCTCACCACAAAAATGATGGCTGTGTTTAAAGGTGGGGCCGCACTCCAGGCCTCCCTAGGGGATTGGGTGCTGTTTGCTTCTCTGTTCTTTCAAAAGGCCCCAGGGTGCTGGTAAGGGGTGCTGGACCTGGACCCATGTATAGAAGGGATTAGCACTGCATACTGTGCATTTCGGTACCTAATAAAGATCAGCTATCTTTGCCAATTTTTTGTTTGTTTATTTACATTGAAAACCTGACTGGATTTAAGCTGTAGGGGTCTGAATAAATGGCTGACATTTTCAAGGTACAAAAAGCAGTGATTTTTCTTTTGCTGAAAGCACATTCAGAATGCCAGTGGAGAGAGCACTCACTGAGGCCTCTCCCCTTCCTCACCCCTTTCTCTTTCCCAATAGGAATCTCTCTGCTCAGCTATGAGGCATCTGTACCTTCTGTGCTCATTGTCACCCATGGCCGCCTGCTGGGCAGGTCACAGGCCATTCAGGTGGGCACCTCATGGAAGCAAGTGGACCAGTTCCTTGGAGTTCCATATGCTGCCCCGCCCCTGGCAGAGAGGCGCTTCCGGGCACCAGAGCCCTTGAACTGGACAGGCTCCTGGGATGCCAGCAAGCCAAGGTATGGGTTGAGTGGAGCACATCTTGGTAAATACTCAGAGAAATCTTCTCCATTCTAATCTATCTAACTGGGACTCAGTAGCAGAGCAGTGCATTGTGGATAAAGCAATGTATGGAGGATGGAATATATTAGCTAAGGTATCATTAAGTGCTGTGACAGATAAACTCCTCGTATCAGTGACTTAACACTGTTTTGCTCATGTAAAGCCCATCTGGTGATGGAGGGGCCTGTATGCGCTGCTCCATGCAGTGATTCAGGGACCCAGGCTGATGGAGGCTCTGACTTCTTCAGCATGAATCTTCCAAGGTCCCCCAGATATTGATCCAGGAAGAGAGGCTGTGAAAGAATTGACAGGAGAAGTTCCCATGAAATAAGCTTGGAAGTAGGGTTCACACATCACTTGCACCGGTATTGCAGTGGCCAAGCTCTGCTTCCTGGCCACATCTGATCTTAATGAAGCTGGGAGACACAGCATTGAAGGAAAAGTAAATGAGCTAATGAAAATTTTCCCACTAGGAACAAAATTGCAAGTTTTTTTAAAGCACCCATATCCTATCTTCTTTCCTCATCGAAAATTTCATTTTCCTCTTTTCTATGTGTATATCACTTTAAATAGCAAGCATATTGAAGAACAATATTGTGATTTTTTTCTAATTAAAGTATACTCAGAGTACCTGTGAAAACAGCACTTATTACTGCTGCTCTTCTCCTTCCCACCTGAATCTCCTTCCCAACAGGTACCCCATGGCTCTATCCTCAGGCAGCTGTACCCCCCATACCCTCTACCACCTTGGCTGGCTGCTGAGCAGGTCCATGGGCCCATTACCAGATTGAGTGATGAGCTAGGAGGCTCTTGAAGTACTCCAGGAAAAGGATGATAAGGACTTCAGCTAGGATGGTGGCTGTGGGAGTGGAAAGGCATGGATTTCCATCTGCTCCACTGCTGGGAAACAAAAATAACAAATATGCATGAATTAAAGTGCCTTACCATGTTAGGATGTACCCATTTGACAGATGAAGTGATAGAGTCACATAGGTTTTGAGTGGAGAGTAGTTGAGAGCTTGGGTCATTGTAGTCCAGGGCTAGTGAGGATTGGGTGATGAGCCAAGTCACTCATTGGGTAGATGACCATTGTGCTGCCATTAGACATGATCACAGCTGTAGTCTCAGCTCTTATACTGGGAGATGCTCAAACTGGCACTGCAGGACTCTGTACTGGTGTAGAAAGCAGGTAGGTCACCCCCTCCAGAAGAGAGTCTGCACTCTTGGAGCAAAGAAGGGCCAAGGTCCTGAGTGGTTTTCATCATCATCTTCTCTATCTCAAGCTGTTGCATCAGCAGCCTTCTCTAAATTGATGCATTGTCTCTGGGGAATGTTCTTCCACAGGCCAGTGGCCAGAGAGTGGTGGGCACTCTGTCATTCCTTCCATTCACTGCCACTCCCATTTCCTGAAGCCGCCTAATTTCTGCAGAGCTGGTGGGATGCCAGGCTTTGGAATGGGGTAGTGGGCTCTGATTATGGTGGCGGGTGGGGAGGGGTAGTGATGGAGCATGTCTTGGAAGTCACCCAGTCTGTATCTGCAGGGCCAGCTGCTGGCAGCCAGGCACCCGAACATCCACGTCTCCTGGAGTCAGTGAAGACTGTTTGTATCTCAATATGTTCATCCCTCAGAATGTGGTGAGTTCAGAAGCACTTGCTGTGGTTGCCGTGAAGACTGTCCCATTAGAAATCCAATGTCCCCACTGTGGCCAGCAGAGTCCGGTCTCTTCCTCTGTGGCCTGCTGAGCTGAGGTTAGGTGATTTGCCTAAGGTCACTCAGCTAGTGAGTGATGTGTGGACTTGGTCAGTTGGTCCTCAGAGCTCATGGCTAGAACAAGTGAGTGGTGACCATGAGTGTGTGTTTTTTTCACAGTGTCAGGAAGAAGATTGTGGAAGTTGTTTGCAGTTTAAAGAGCACTTTTATATCTGTGATTTTATTGGTCTTCACATCCACTCTAGGAGGACAGATAGATTAATAGATCGATCAATCAGTCAACTGATCGACAGAAAAATGTAGCATGATATATTTACCCTTATCTTAAAGGTGCAGACCTGGGGCTAAGAGAGGCTAAGTGAGTCACGTAAGCATATTCAGCTGGGCAGAGTGGAGGCTCATCCCTGTCGCTGTGTTCCAGAGCCAGTACTCTTTCTCCTTAGGGCATTTCCCAGTAACAGAGAGTTTGGCTTTTTCTGCCTTGGGCTGTTCGGATTCCATCCTGACCTTGGGGGAGGAGCAGTGATGCCTCAGTCCAGATGGGCGGTACCTGGTCTCCAGGTGACAGGCCCTGCGCAGGAGGGGCCAGCCTCCTGGACACTTCCTGTGGCTGTCATTGAGGCAGGAGCTGAGGACTGCCCCTTCCTTCTGTGCTTTGCCCTTGCCTCGCAGCCACAAGCCAAATGGCCTTTTCCCTTGTTGGTGAGCTACCCAATAAAGATGAGTCAGGGTACTTTTAGGAGGAGATACAGGGCCCCTTCACTGATCTGTCCCACAGAAGAGGACAAATGAACTCAAGACCACTCAAGCTGGTCTTTCTCTGTGGCATTTAAAAAGACCTCATATTTGAAGAATCCACAACCACCAAGTGGTGACATCTGAGCTGGAATGTCACAGAGGAAGAGACTCCAGGTCAGCCCCTTCCTCTCCGTAAGGCGTTTCAATGAGTGACTCCACTGCTCTGCACCTCTGCTTTCACAGCTGTAGAGTGGGGTGCTTATGTTCACCATAGATTCTACCTCCTTGGGTGGAAGATCAAATGATACACTCTAGGCGAAAACCTTTAGCACAGCACTTATGGGGGCAGGTCCTCAGGCAGTGTTTGCTCTTGTGAGGGGACCTCTTTGTAGAAACATCTGTGTGTCTGTCTGAGACCATCATACGTGGAGTGGTGATGTCACAAGGACACAGGACCTTGGATGGAGCATGAGTTACCGGGTGCCTGCATATCCCATGGCCTGAAGTGGGGCCTCAGATCCCCAGCTCAGACACACGATTCTAATGTAATAGGGTCAGCCTACTTCCAAACCCTCAGCTCTGCTACCTCCTAGCTGTGTGATCTCAGGCAAGCCATTTAACATGTCGAAGCCTCTGCCTCTTCATCTGTAAAATGTGGATAATAAGAATCTGCCAACTTCATGGAACTGTGTGAGGCCTCATTGTAAACACCCGGCACAGTGCCTGGCTCTTAGTAAGTGCATACTAAACTCTAGCTCTGTGTTACCAAGATGGGTCCAGTCACAGAACACCCAAGGGATGCCAAGGACCCAGAATGCTTTTCTGGAATAAGCCGTGGGCCAGAACTGGGAGCTGGAAGGCTGTGTGGTACCATGAGATGGGCTCCAGGTCTGCAGGGAGCTGCCATCCCTGACACCTGCTCACTCTGCAATGTGGGAGAAGTGTCCTCACCTTTTGTGACCTTCAGTTTCCTTCTCTATGAATGGGATTTAGTAGTTTACTCAGGCTGCTATAACAAAGCACTGCAAGCTGCGTGACTTAAACAACAGAGAGATTTTTCTCAAAATTCTAGAGACAGAAGTCCAAGATCAGGGTGTTGCAGGACTGGTTCCTTCAGAAGCTCCTCTCCTTGGCTTTTAGATGTTCCTCTTCTCTTCCTTGTGTCTTTTTGTGGCCTTCCCTCTGTACCTGTGTCCTGATCCCCCCTCTTCTTATAAGGACACTGGTCCTATTGGATTAGGATTCACAAATATGACTTCGTTTTACCTTAATTACCACATTAGGCACTATCTCCAAATACAGTCAACTGCTGAGGTCTTGGGGGTTAGGACTTCAATGTATAAATTTGGAGGGACACAGCTCCGTCTACTGCATGGGGCTAAGTATGCCACAGAGTTGGCCAGAGGAGTCCTGTGTCAACCAAGAATCAGGCTCCAAGCATGGGAAAGGTGCCTTCTCCACGCTCTAGCCTCATGTTTCTCCAATTCCCACAGGCCCCAAATGCATCCGTGCTGGTGTTCTTCCACAACACCATGGACAGGGAGGGGAGTGAAGGATGGCCGGCTATCGACGGCTCCTTCCTGGCTGCTGTTGGGAACCTCATCGTGGTCACTGCCAGCTACCGAGTGGGTGTCTTCGGCTTCCTGAGTTCTGGTGAGTTGCTGCCTCTGGTGGGAGCTGCTGACCCCCTGAGCCAAGGCTCAGCCCCTTTTTCGCCAAGACCCATCCCCTCACTGCCCCTGCTCCTCCTCCAGCCAAACTAGGCACACAGTGGAAATGTTAGCACATTCGGGAGACCCTCCAGGGATACTGACACCCATAGACAAGGATAATAGTTGCCATTTATTGATAACTTACTACATGTCTGAGCTGCGCTGCTCCAAGTCCATTATAGGTCTTAAGTTGTGATGTGTGTGTATGTGTGAGTGTGTAGTTTAAAGAGGAAATTGAGGCCCAAGAAGATTAGAAACTGGCTTAAAATTATACAGTCAGGGAACAGCAGGGCCAGGAATTGACTTGCCCTGAGCAACCCTAAGGGATGAGTTATATAGCTCTTCTGCCCACAGGGAAGCCATCTGATTTGGAATCAGGGCTGTATCAATAAGGAGATTCTCACCTCCTTTTAATACTGGCCTCACTTGTGAACAATGGACTGTCCCCTGTCACAAACCTGTTGATCACCCTATCTAGCCTCCATCTTTCCCACTGACTACTAGGGCTGAAGTGAGCCCTGGACCAACCCAAATATCCTTCATCCATGTCTTTTCCTGCAGCTACCACCTGCAGCAGGGAATGTGTCAGCTGCAGTGGTTGGGGCAGACTCACTGGCCTTGGAATCTGAAGAGCCCAGGGCCACCTCTGGCTGTGGACCCTCGGACAAAACCTTTCCTTTCACCCAGTCTCAGTCGTGTCCTCGGTAAAATGGGGATAATTTTACCTGACTTCTAAAGTTACGACGAGGCTTAAATGAGGTAATACACGTAACAGGTTTTCAGAGACTTGAGTTTTGCACGTCTTCGAGGATAGTGACTGCTTCATCTCTGTTTCCCAAGGGTCTCATTTAAGATCTGAGATGTCCTACATGCTAAGTATGGGTGGGCGAATGGAAGATAGAGTGGTCAGAATGACCAGATGGACTAGAATGTGTGTGAATGTGTGGAGTCGACATCCAGCATGAGCAGAAGCCTGGATGACCACATGGTGTGAGGCCTTGGGTGCTGCTAAGAAGATTCTAGACGTATGAAATGGGCAACGAGTTAAGGCAAATGCAACCAGATGTCAATGTAGATGAGAATGAAAAACAGATTTTAGATTTTTTTGATGGGGAGCAGGATCAGCTGGGAATCCAAGGACAGACAGAGCTTCCCCTTTCCTGGCTCTGAGAGACTCTGAGTCCCTCATTTGGCCTTTCCAAATCCCAGTTTTCTCGGTGGTAAAAAGAGGAAAATTATTCCCATCCTCTTTCACGTATATGTAGTGGTGAGAAGTGAATATGGTGACTGGGGTTTTATGGAAGCTCTTTGGAGAGTGCTTCAAGAATTATTCACACGTGAGTTTATTTTCCTCTTTGAAGAGGGAAATCTCTTTGCCTGGGTTTGCTTTCCTCTGTGTGAACACAAGACTGACCATAATTTGTGCCATTGGTAGCCCCTTCCTCTAGATGTGGTGACATCAGGACTCATCCCAAGGAGCCTGGGCCTGGGGAGCTTTTTTCAGACATGGCTGTCTTGTTGGCTTAGAGCATTTCTAGACAGAAGAGAGTTTCCATATGTCATCTGTCCCTCAGTGGGCGGGGGATTATGATTTCACAGAGTGTAATCTTGTTGAGAATTCATGTGCTTCTGCAGAAGCAAACTCATTTTGGCTGCCGGCAGGGGCAGCCTTTGGGGAGGCAACGGAAGCTTCCAGAATACCCAACCCCACTCATTCCTGATGTGCACCAAGCCTGCCTGTTGATTTTGCTCAAGGGAAAAACCATCAGCAAGAGAGAAGGAAAGTTACACTTATGGAGTGTGTCTGTCTTCACCAGATATTTCTCCTGGATTACCTCATCTACTTCTCACAGGAGATCTCTGAGGCCGGCAGGGAGCGGCCATTTCACAAATGGGTCAGCGGAGCTCAGTGAGGCTGAGAAACATTATCGCCACAGTCACAAGTGGCATCCTGTGCCTTAAACTCTGTTGGTGGAACAGCAAGAAATACTGTAGTGCAGGGAGCTCCCTCAGATGGCTGGACATGCCCTTTTGATTCCGTTCTTCAGCTGTGCTGAACAGGGTCTGTCTTTCGCATTCGTTTAGCCACAGGCCATTTTCTTTCTTTCTTTCTTCTTTTTTTTTAAATTTTACTTTAAGTTCTGGGATACATGTGCAGAACATGCAGGTTTGTTGCATAGGTGTACATGTGCCATGGTGGTTTGCCGCACCTATTAACCTGTCATCTAGGTTTTAAGCCCCACATGCATTAGGTATTTGTCCTGATGCTCTCCTTCCCCTTGACCCCCACCCCTCAACAGGCCCGGGTGTGTTTCTGTATGTTCCGCTCCTGTTTCTGTATGTTCTCATTGTTCAACTCCCACTTATGAATGAGAACATGTGGTGTTTGGTTTTCTGTTCCTGTGTTAGTTTGCTGAGAATGATGGCTTCCATCTTCATCTATGTCCCTGCAAAGGACATGATCTCATTCTTTTTTTATGGCTGCATAGTATTCCACGGTGTATATGTGCCACATTTTCTTTATCCAGTCTATGAGTGAGGGGTGTTTGGGTTGGTTCCAAGTCTTTGCTATTGTAATAGTGCTGCAATAAACATACGTGTGCATGTGTCTTTATCGGAGAATGATTTGGTGATTCTTCAAAAATCTAGAACCAGAAATACCATTTGACCCAGGAATCCCATTACTGGGTATATACCCACAGGATTATAAATTATTCTACTAGAGAGACACGGGCCATTTTCTTTGCCTTCCTTCCTAGTCTGCCTCGTGTGTCCCACGTTCCCAAGCTTTCCAGTCTCTCACATTGCGCCTCCCTGCTCTTCGGCTCTGAGAGGGGAGCAAAGATGTTCACATCCTCATCAAATCAATCAGGAAACTGAGGCACAGAGATAGGGGCAGGGCAGAGCAGCAGCAACAGAGCCGTGATGCAGATTCAGGCTTCCTGCTATGGAGGAGCTGTCTCCCGCCTGCCTCAGGCGAGCTCAGAGACAGGACTGAGCCTGACCCTGCAGAGGCCAACAGGAAGCATGTGCTCATCTCCTGAAGCCCAAAGGGGCCAGTCCTTCATTCCAGTTAATCCCCCAATAAGCCTGTGACACTGGTACAACTGTTCCTTCTTTCATATATATATATATATTTTATTTTTATTTTTATTTTTATTTTTGAGGCAGAGTCTTGCTCTGTCGCCCAGGCTGGAGTGCAGTCGCCAGATCTCAGCTCACTGCAAGCTCTGCCTCCCGGGTTTACGCCATTCTCCTGCCTCAGCCTCCCGAGTAGCTGGGACTACAGGCGCCCGCCACCTTGCCCAGCTAGTTTTTTGTACTTTTTAGTAGAGACGGGGTTTCACCGTGTTAGCCAGGAAGGTCTCGATCTCCTGACCTTGTGATCCGCCCGTCTCGGCCTCCCAAAGTGCTGGGATTACAGGCTTGAGCCACCATGCCTGGCCCATATTTTTTAAATAATAGATTTTATTATTTAGAGCTGTTTTAAGTTTATAGAGAAGTTGAGCAGAAAGGACAGAGAGTTCCCATACACTCCCTTCTCCCCCTCCTTCTTCCCCTGCTATTCATAAGATGCTTTGATTGGGCACATGTGTTATACTTGACGAGCCGATGGTGGTGTGTTATGATTTACTCAAGTCCACAGTTTACCTTGGGGTTCGTCCTGTGTGTTGGACACTCTCTAGGATTTGTGGACTGCCTGATGTCCTGGATCCACTGTTACAAGGTCCAACAGGATCATTTTGTTGCACTCCAACTTTCCTGTACTCCACCTCTTCATCTCTCTCTTTTTCCAGTTTAAGTCATTGAAAATTGCAGTTCAGAAGATAGGTTTGGAAAGAGCTGGTTACTTTGCATGTCAGCCTCAGCCTAGGATTCTGCAGGGAATGTGGCTTTGCATCTGAGCGGGATGGGGTCTGAGAGCTGCTCTGTGGCTCCATGGTGCCAAAACTCTGAGCAGCTCCTTCCTTCCCCATCCCAGTGCAGGCTGCCTGTCTGTGAGTGGAAGATGCTAAGCCTTGCAGGGCGTCTCACATGAGATGAAGTGTGTGAGGACAAGCACCAGGACTCACCCATGTTCATTCCCCGCTTCTTCCCTAGACAGGGGCTCTTCCAAGGCAGGGTTGTTTTTTATCATTTCCTGGCCCAGTATCTGGCCAGTAGCTGGCACAGAACTGCCTCCTGATCTCAGCAGAGGCAGCCCTGTCACTCACAGAGCCAGGCTGAGCAGCCCCTCATGAGTATCATCTCGTTTGATAAACGTGTGCGGCATCTGTTGCTGTACCCCAGAGTGAAAACGGTCCCTGAAAGCCCGAGGCTCCAGAGGTACTTTGTGAAAGAGACCAGAGGAAAATGAAAGCAGAAGCTTGTGCCAGTCCTGAGGCCCACTAGACAAACGCATGCTCTCTGATGAAAAAAGGCAAACCCAGCCCAGTGTTTAAAGGGAGTCTTGGTTCCTATGGATGTGAGCAGTTGGAAAGGAAGCAGTTGCTGGGTGAAGGGAGGCCATTTCCCCAAGCCTGGACCCTGCAGCAGGACAGACCCCAGGGGGCATCTGGCACCAAGTCATTGTTCCTCTCTGTCTGGCAAAGCAATGCAGTGAAGGGAACAGGGGCGGTGGCGTCTGGGACACGGGAGGAGAGGCTGGACAAGGGGCCTATGGGCTCTGCAGGATGTGGGAGCAGAGGAAATGTGCTTTGGCCAAGACACCAGACAGAAGGTCCGGCTGCCAACGGTAACCACACACGCCATGACCTCATCGTTTCTGGGACACTCGGAGGCCTACTGAGCAGGTCTGCTCTCCTCTCTACCCAAAACGACTCAGAATGCTCCCTCAGCAGGTGCCCCCTCACAGGCAGGCTGGAGACAAGGACACACTGCTAAGAGCATCAGCAACATGTTAGAACCTAAACTTGTTCTATTTTATTAAAAATTAGTCTTCTATGGTGCTTTATGATAAGCACTGTTCTGTTCCCATTACAAGTATTAA
The DNA here is from genome assembly GCF_003255815.1 of Theropithecus gelada. Classification (NCBI taxonomy): domain Eukaryota; kingdom Metazoa; phylum Chordata; class Mammalia; order Primates; family Cercopithecidae; genus Theropithecus; species Theropithecus gelada. Next base: position 135,317,821 of record NC_037676.1, read on the forward strand.
CTAATTTACTCAACCTTATGAGGAAGTGCTATTATCATCCCCATTTTACAGATGGAGAAAATCAAAGCACACAAACATTACCTTGTCCAGGGCCCCTCAAGGCTGTACATGGTGGAGCTGGGACTGCAGCCAGCTGGTCTGGCTTCATGGCCGCTACACTACACTGCCTCTTGTTGATGTTCTCTGGCAAGACCAGGGCAAGCATAGAACGGTGCTAAGGGGCTTCCGTCAGGTCGTTGAAGAGATCGAATGAGCAAACAAGAGCTAATTCAACAATGAGGGAGCAGGTGAATGCTTGCTGGATGCTCTGAGCAGAGGAGTAGGAGCCAGGAGGTATGGGGCAGATCAGGGCAGGTGGCAGTGGGTGGAGAATAGTGTTAGCGCAGGCCAGGAGGGCTTCCATTCAGGTCAGTTCTCCCTGTGAGCAGCTGAGACCAGTCCTCTGGTGTCTTGCCCCTGGGCCTGAGCCTCGAAGCACATCAGATGGGGCACAGAGTGTGCCTGTGGCATGACTGAGTGAGGTGGGACCTCAGGATGAGAACTGGGGATGAGACACACAGACTGCAGCAGAGGGGGCGGCCCCTGGGCAGTGATGGGGACCCAGACTAAGGAAAGCCAGGAAGAAGTTTGCACTTGATGCAGTAGGAATGAGGGAGATATAAAGGCTTTTTGAATAGAGAAATTTCAGAAATAAAGCACTGAAACTTTTTAATGCACATCATGGATTTTTCAACAAACATTTATTGAATTGGGTTGAATGTTAGGACAGAATTCTGATTGTGAATGAGGATTTGAGTCCCAACTTGATCTCAGATTCACTTCTTCCATCTAAACAAGCTCATTCCCTCTAAAGTTTCGGTTTTTTCACCAGTAAAGGAAAAGATTGGACCAGACATATTGGACTGTAATTGTTTGGTAATTGCCTTCTGCGTTTGTCTCTGAGGTTGTGTGGTCCCTAGGGCTAGGTAGGATCTCTCTTGCTTTCTGCCGTACCCAGCATAGTGCCTGATACCAGCTGAAGCCTAGTTCATATTTGTTGGATGAGTGGCCCCTTGAACACATGTTCACCTGTGACCTCTCAGAAGTCTAGACCCCAGCAGTCAACATTGGCCCTTATCATATAGTGGAAAAAAGCTAATACATGGGAAGGGAGAGTCAGGAACATTTTCTCTCCTCCTTATGCCTGGAATACAGGCTGTGGATGTCACTTTCCAGATTTGCAGGACTTGGTCTGACTCAGTTGGTGCCCTGCTTTCCCGGGCTGCCTGAGACCTTAGAGGAAACAAACACATTCATCCTAACAAATGGATCATAAGAGCAATCCAGAAAGTTCACAATGAGGATCATGTTCTACCAATGGCTTCACCAGTCCCAGAACACAAAATGCATTTGAAGAACTTCTGAACATTTCCACAGCTGGAAGAATAATTTGTATCATTATGCACTCTGAGCTAAGTGGAGTGCTCAGGCAGGCTGGAGACAAGGACACTCTGCTAAGAGCATCAGCGACATAATGTTAGAACCTAAACCTGTTCTATCTTATGAAAAATTAATCTTCCATAGTGGTTTATGACAAGCACTATTCTGTTCTCCTTACAAATATTAACTAATTTAGTCAACAACCTTATGAGGAAGTTCTATTATCACCCCCGTTTTACAGATGGGGAAAATCAAAGCACACAAACATGAACTTGTCCAGGGCCCCTCAAGGCTATCAATGGTGCAGCTGGGACTGCAGCCGGCCGCTGTGGCTCCATGGTGAGACCGTGGTGTTCTCTTCAACTTTGTGATTACTAGACTGGGGAATCAGGATGCAAGATTTTTCTGTTTTTTCTTTTCTTTTTTCCTATTTGGGAATATGGGTCTTATCAGTAGTTTCTTGCTGGATGCTGAATCCTGTGAATCATAACTATGGTGCCTCATGGAGAAACGTGAGGGGTCTGGAGCTCAGGGAGTGGGCTCGGCTGCTGACACACATAGGACTGTCACCAACATGTAGGTGGTAATGAAAGCCATGGAACTTGATGAGGTTCCTTAGTGCAAAGTCAGAAAGGAATAATGGGAACCTCAGATGAGATGAGAATGAGATCTGGTGTTCCAAGGTCTGACAAAGAGGACAAGTTAGTGGAGTAGTTTGACAAGGATCTACTGAATTCACAAGACAACCAGAAGTGTATGTAGTGTCTCAAAAGCCTAAGGAGAAGAGCATATTTTTGCTATACTTGTTTGTATCTAGATCATTTTATTTAAAAAAAAATAGTGCTGAGTTTTCAGCAAATGTTAATTGGAGTCTATGAAAAAGGAAAGAGATCAATTCAGTTGCGTGCTAATAAAGGCTTCAGATGATGAGGTGAGGGGATGGGTAGGATCCAGAGCCCCAGCCTGGCCTGGCCATTGTCGGGGACAGCCACCTGCAATAGTCAAAGACATGGGGCAGAGAGTTCACCTCCTTCCCACTGATTGGCCAAGCTAGTGGTGGACCTGAAGATGTGCTGCCTCTAATCTGAGCAAGTCCCCTCAGCTAATGACAGGGAAGCTGTGGCTCAGAGAGTTATAAGGACATGATCAAGGTCTCCCAGCTGGCAAAGGAGAGGTACAAAAACATAATCAAGTTCTCCTAGCTGGCTAGCATTCAGGCCTGTGTGTATCTGGTCTCAAGGCCCCTGCTCCTCCACTGTTCCTCACTGTATTTGGAACCCACAGTCCCGACCTGTGAGGACAAGAGCCCAGAGCCCCTGGAGGGGCCACGTACGTTCCTGCCCTAGACAGCACCATGATTTTCAAATCCAAGTTTGCAAAGTCACAAAGGATAAAAGGCTTTCCTCTTTTCTGAAGGGTCCGGAGAGGTGAGTGGCAACTGGGGGCTGCTGGACCAGGTGGCAGCTCTGACCTGGGTGCAGACCCACATCCGAGGATTTGGCGGGGACCCTCGGCGTGTGTCCCTGGCAGCAGACCGTGCTGGGGCTGATGTGGCCAGCATCCACCTTCTCATGGCCAGGGCCACCAACTCCCAACTTTTCCGGAGAGCTGTGCTGATGGTAAGTGGTGTGTGTTCCACCTTCAGTCTTACTGCAGATATGGCTGGGGGAGGTGGTTCGCCTGTGCTTCAAAAGTCTAACTGGTTTCAATTGCTTGGGTTTCCCCTGTCCTTTGTCCTGAGTGTGGATCCTGCTTGGAATTTTCCACGTATGTGTGATTCCACAATGCTAACTTTTTCCCACTCATGTCTGAAGTGCTAAAAATTTTAGATGGTAAAGTGTTTCTATTTCCCGAGAGTGGTTCATTAGGATTTAGTGATCTGAACCATCTATTATCTCTCTTGTCAATGAATGATGGCAAAGAAGAGAACTCACTGCTTGCAATTCTACTGAATGGTGTGAAGTGCCGGCTACGTGAGGATGAGGATGATGGTGATGAGGAGGAAGATGATGGTGGTAATGATGATGATGATGATGGTGATGATACAATGATGTTGATGATGACAATAATTATAATGGAAAAAATAACCTGGTTGGCCACTGCATACGCCCTGATATTTATTGATCTGTCATTAATTAGTTTCTAATTTTATGGCACATCCAATTTGTGCCAGATGTGCTGTGCATCTGGAAATGCCATGAAAAATTATACATAGCCCAGTTCTTAGGAAGTTTGTCATTACTAGGGGTTGAGGGACGAATGCTTAAAGTAGATATTTACAAGACGATCTTAGGGCAGCCCAAAGAGAAGGCCCCAACCAAACATAAGGGAAGGAGGGAGTTTGGATCAGCACATCCCTTGAGGGGAGTGTCTGAGCCAAATACTGAATGCTGGGTAGGCATTTACCTAGAGACAAAGTCCTGGCAACAGGGAAGGCTTGGAGGACAGAGCCCTGGTGGGGTAGCAGTGTGGAGGCAGAGAGGAGCCAGACCGCCCTGAACAACTTGGGTTTTATCCTGAGTCCATGGGGAGCCATCGGAGTGGTTTTGATTATTTATTTGTTTGCTTGTTTGTTTTATTTTATTTTATGATTTTAACCACTTTAAGTGTTCCGTTCATTGGGATTAAGTACATTCTTAATCTTGTGCAACCATTACTACTATTGCCAGAAGAGAACCTCTGTATCCATTAATGCCCACATCTCCTCATTCTCTGAGCCCCTGGTAACCTCTACTCTACTTTCTATCTCTATCCACTTGCCTGTAGTAGGTGCCTCATATTAGTGTAATCATGTAAGATTTGTCCTTATGTATCTGGCTTATTTCACTTAGCATAATGTCTTTAAGGTCCATCCATATTGTCAGAATTTCTCTCCTTTTTATGGCTGCATAATATTCCATTGTGCAGAGGGACCACATTTTGTTTATCTACTCATCTGTTGATGGACATTTGAGTTCTACTTTTGCCTATTGTGAACAGTGCTGCTGTGAACATGGGTGTGCCATCAGAAGGCCTTTAAGCAGGAAGGAAACGTGCTTACAGCTGCCCTTCAGGACAACCTCTCTTAAAGCTGGCTGAAGGATGAATTTAAGAGGGGCAATGCTGGAGGTGGAGAAAGCAATTAGGACACTGTGAAGTTAAGGAAAGATGGAGAATGACTAACTGCACCTCAGCTTTGCCCGACCTTTTAGGGATCCAAACTCTTGATCCTAGGAGGGTAAGAGAAGAATCACTGTTTGGGCACAACTGATGCTAGATCAGCATTATCACCGTTGCCAACACTAAGCTGTGTCACCTGCCACGCATCTCTCTCCATCAGCCACAGGAGCTTTTCATGTTCCTTGGAGTCCGTGCTCTGTTCTGGCCCATACAGGCAGTTTCCTTTGCATGGAACAGTTTTCCCCATCCCCCTCTTTGCCTTCCCTACTTTTTCTTTAGAGAAGCCTTCCTGACTTTTCAGCCTAGAACTGAGCCCTTTTTACATGGCTTGTGCTGCCTGTACGTCTCCTATGCAGCATTTACCAGGATTTCCAACAGTAAGTAATTGCTCTTAGTGCCAAAGCTGCTGCCTCACAAGACTGCAAGCTCCAGCCGAGCAGGGGCTGGGTGTGCCTTGCTCTCCATGGGACCCCGAGCACCCCCACACAGCACATCTTAGAGCCTGTGGATGTGCTGTAATTATTTGGGGGCAGCAATGAGCAGATGACTGGGGGAGGATTCAGCTGTTACTCTCAGGGGCCCAGGGACCCACAGGATACACCAGCTCCCTCCCTTCCATCCCTTTCTTGTGAGTCTTGTCCTTTGATTCCAATTTTCTGCAATCTGTCCCTCTGAAGTTGATCCATCTCAGTGGCAGGAGAATTGAGCACAAACATCTTTCAGTTCCTGGTGTTGAAAACAAACCATCCTGCATTGAATTGATCCTGGAGAGATTTCTCCAGGGTCCTTTCAGAAACCAGACACTCATTAGGACCCAGGAGATGCCAAAAATACCTTCCAATGGGCTCAGAAAGCAGATTTTTCTTTTTGAGGGTTTAGGTGTTTGGGGAATTTCAAATACTAATCTGCTTTAACAAATGGCAGTGTATTTAAAAATAAACCCTTCCATCTGTTTTAGTCATTTGGAAGCAGCTTTTACAACTGCTTCCAGCAGTCCTTGGGATGCATGTGAAATTATTTGGAATTGAGAGAACTAAAATACTTCAATATATTAAATGTGTTCTTTATCAACAGATGTTTGGGGAAATGAATATGAGTTGGCAGTTTATTCTAGGATAAAATCTTAAGTCTCTCTGCAAATCTTGGGGCCAGAACTGTTGAAACATTGGTCAAGGGAAAGCCTGTGATGACAATGAATAACCTGTATTCATTCAGCACATCTGAGTCCGCAGCACTTTCAGTGTCTTATCTTGCCAACTCCTTGACTGATTGGCATGGGGACTTTATTTTATTTTTCAATCTAGAGATAAGAAATCTGAGGTTCAGAGAGATTTAGTGACCTACCAAAGAACACACAGCAAGGAAGAAGCTGTGTGAAGGACTAGAACCTAAAGCCAAGTCCTGTGTTTCCCCACTCTATGATGCTGCCTCTCCAGGAATTTGGGACTCTCCTGGGGTCTCAAGGTGTAAGATAAAGAGCCGAAGCCTAAGATCAGATAGGCCTGCATGAAGATCCTAGTCTTGGAGAAAACACTTCACCTTATATTCTTCACCTATCAAACTAAATCAGTGTGATGAATTCTGTTTCCCAAGGTCTCGAGATATTGTCAGGACTGATGGTTTGCAAAATGTCCTGCACAACATAGGTGCTCAAGAAATCAAGCTCCTTCTTCCCTCTTCCCTTGCCAAGGGAAGGCAACTCCAGACAGAAGTATGTCCTAGGGTATTTCACCCGTTCTGGGGCTGGGTTGGAGGATGAAGGATGACTTGTTGCAAACATGCATCCTGTGGCTCTGTCCCTGCAGTCTTAAGACAGGGAAGTCATGTCCTCTGTGATATGATTCACGGACCCAGAAAACATTTCCCTTGCTGTTCTATGACAGCGCCCCAAGTGTGCATTCCTCAGGGTGAACTCCTGGCCTCAGGAATCAGCCTCGAGCTAAATTTTCTGGTCTTGTTTTTTACTCCATTCCTGCATGAATCCTGCATGAATCCTACACTCCAGGCTCACTAACTATCACCCCTTTGAGGAAATGCCATGCCTTCCTCCAGGCCTTTTTGTCTCTGTTCTGTGTTCAGCATATCCAGTATCCACCTGGAAAGTTCCTGCTGTCCTTCAGGACTCAGCTGAAGTGAAGCCTCCAAGCCTTTCCTCGTCTCTTGAAATAGAAGGAAAGAATCTCACCTTAGTGAAAACACTTATATGTAGCAATTCTTAGGAACTGTGCCTTATTTTACATGCTTGTTATTTTTCTAACATCTCTCATCCCAATTCTACTATGACTAGGTGCTTGAAAACTTATATGAGTTTCATGCTTTTAGTGTTTCTTTGACACTTAGCGCAGCACTTGGTTCAGAGACAGTGCTGAGTTCCACTAAAGTGATGAGAGAGATGGTGGTTTGGGCTCAGAACACTGTTCTCTATTGTTTTTGCAGTATATCTCATAGTATGAGCATGCTATGCTTGTCTATTCAGAATTCACCAAGATATTCATGAGTTTTGATGCTTCTGTATATATTTTAGAATAAGTTTATTGAGGTTTTATTCTAATATTTTTGCTGGGAGTTTGAGTGACATAGACTTGGTCATTAATTTCAGAAAAAAAAATCTACATTGTAATGATATTAAGCCTTGCATTCACGAATCAGGTAAACACTGTAACCGTGAACGTAGTATTTTTGCCTTGTTAGGTCTTTCATGCAGTTTTGAACATTTTTTAATAAAAGTTTTGTGAAATCATTGTGAGGTAAGTTCCCACATATACCGTCATCTGGTTGGTATTGTTGATGCTGTCTTCTTTTCTATTGTATTTTCCAGGTTGAAAATACTAGTGGTAGGAAATAAGTGGATTCAGCAATTTGCTGAGCTGTTTTGTCACATCTAATGCTTTGCCTGTCGGTTTCTTTGGGTTTTCTATGAAGTTTCCTCATTATTCTGCAAATAATAGCAGGTTTATTTCTATACCTATTGAAGCAAAATGCTCAGTTGATATAAGAAGGAGACCCAGTACTAAAGCAGTTTAGTGGATAAATAAGTTCCTTTTTTTTTTTTTTTCCTTTCTCTCTCTCTCATAACATCTGCCAAGGTGGGCAGTCCAGGTGTCTCTGGATCACTCAGGGCTCTGGTTTCTTCTGGATATTTCTCTGCTATTTCTTAAGGCCTTCCTCATCTGCATGGTTGAGTTTAGGCTGCCAGGGGTTCCAGATAGTAGGGAAGGGATGGAGAGGAAGGAGGACCACACCTGCCATCTTAGGGCTTTGCTGGCAAGGGGCACAATCCCTCTTCAGGTATGGTTACAAGCAGAACTGCATTTGATTTGCTTTTGTTCTTCATCACCTTTCTTGATCATGCTTGTTCATATTTTTATCACATTAGTCTACTTAAACAATATTTTGCTTTTTAAAATCTCTATGGCTGTGTTTTCAGAAGTCTATTTCACTGATGTCTTATATTATCTTCTACCTTCTTCTCATTTCTTTGGCTGTCTATTGTCCCTTTAGCTTCTTAAGTTGAAAGTTAAACTCATTGCTTTCATTCTTTGTTTCCTGATCAATTTATTTCAAGCAATAATTTACCTTTGACTATTTTATCAGCTACAGCCATGAAATTTTGAAAAGTAGCAATCTGTCATTTATTTATAATGTTTTATTTGTTGCATTATTTTCTTCTTAACCTAAGGATTTTTTTTAGACTTTAGATCCCTAGAATTTTTAAATTTTTATTCATCACTTTGGAATTTGATTTCCAATTTTATTACTTTATTATCGTAGAGCATGAGTTGGAAGATGCTGACTCTGAAATTCATTAGTACTTTCTCTGTGACCTAATACATTATCCGTTTGTTGGCAGAAAAGTTATATAGTGTTATCAAAATCTATCTACCTATTTATGTATTTACTTATCTTTGCTTACTGAATTAGTTTCTGAGATTTGTATGTTAAAATCTCCAAGTAAAATTATGGATTTATCTATTTGTCCCTGTTGCAGTTGCTTAATATATTCTGAAACTATATCATCCCATTAACATAGGTTGCAATCATTTTTTTCTTCTTAATATATTGTTCCTTTTGCACATCTCTATTTGCCATTATGTAATTTATTTTCACCTTAAGTCCCATTTTGTCTCAAAAATGGGACCACAGGTTTTCCTTTCATTCATTTTTGCATTAAAAATTTTTGCATTAAAATTTTAATTTTGCATTAAAATTTTTTGCCCATTTATTTTCAAACTTTGTGTGTCAATAGACAATGCTGGAATTTTAAAAATGTGTCCTCCACACAGCATGATCTTTCAAACATATCAGTGAAATGATCTTATCCCAACTTGGATCCTTTCAGTGGCTCCTCATGTCTCCTAGAACTGACCCTATGCCACCCCCTACCCTCTAGGGCCCTGCAGGACCTTCCTGATACCTCCTACTCACATTCCGTGCTTCCCTAGCTCCCTCAGTCTGGCCACCCTGCCTTCTTTTAGCTCCTTCAGCACGCAGTCTTGCTCCTCCTGCCTGCAGGAATTGCCCCATTATTCCTGCGGACTCCATACACTTCCTAGATCTTTACATGGCTGTTTGCTGCTCACCTTTCAGGCCTCAGCCTAAACATTGCCTCTGCTTGGAGGCCTTTCCTAAGCCTGGACCTGAAGGATGCCCTGCCTGCCAGGTGACTGCTTGGAGCCTGCCTTCACCATCATTACCAAGCATCTTGTTTATTTATGATGTCAAACTCCATGATATGAGAGACCTCATCTGGTTTTCATTGCTACAGCCCCAGTCCCTGAGCAGTGTCTATTTAGTAGGTGTCCAGAAATATCTGCAGAAAGAAATTCTTGGAAGAATGAATAGCACAGCTATCACAAGTAATGTGCAGAAAATCTAGGCGAGACGTTTTTATAACAATCGTTCAGAATTTGGTCTTTCCTTCAATCCCTTAGACCCATCTTCAAGTTTCATGAGACACCCCCCAGAGTCATACACTCTGGTTTTTCTTAAGGCCACACCTAAAGAAGATGCTGAGCTGCTAACTGGCACCAGGTTTCTCTGGGTGATCTTTGCTCCTCTCTCTCTAGTTGTACATTTATTTGAGAATTTGAAACCCTCAGAGCTTCTGAATGAAGCACCCATCCCCCTCAACCCAGAAACTCTCCCTATGTGCTAAAGGTTAAATATTTATTAGGTTTATTTTAATCAGGAATAAATACATGATTTAGCAAAGTGTAATGCTTCCCATTTAGAAATCCCTCTGGGTGCTCCCCAAACATTCCAATCACATTCTTCACAACAGAAAACAGTACATAAGAACATAAGATGCTGTGCAGACATCTGGAGTTCAGGGGGTCACCTGCCTTATGCGGGAAGTCAATATCCACAGTGTTACATTCATTTCTCATACGTTGGCTGGTTCCCTTGAAATAGCCTTTTGGAATTGTTGGGGAAACCACAGATGTCTCCTTGTATAAACACACTGGAATCTATGATACAGAAAGTCGTGTAACTGCACATATACATACCACTAGCACGATGAGCTCAGATGGACGGAATGCTTATGTGAGCAGATAGACAGGGAGAGGTACTGCAAGCATGTTCCCCTCCTTCCCCAGAATCCCTTTGAAACCGGGAAACATGAGTCATAGATTCATCTGCAGCCCACTCTTTTCCTAGCAGGATTTGGATGGCAGCTTCTCCTTCTCTGGCTATACATTGTGTTTTCTCCCTTGTCTCTTAAAATTATGAGTGACATCATTAATCCACTTGAACTCCCCATCTTTCCTGGAGTTCAGCATTTTTCCTCATATGGATGCCAGACCCTTCTTAGAATAAAGTACTGGGTGAGTTAATTCTTTAGACTGCATCCATTTCTTAAAAAAAAAATCCAGCTATTCTTACCTACCCGATCCAGCCAGCCCTTCCACTCTGAAGAGCAGCTGGAAAATGAGCTCCTGAGTGTCTCTCACCTGTCTCCAATTCCATCCTAAGCCATAAGCTGATTTCTCTTTTTACACATTTGTTTATACATTTTTTTCCCTGTCTACACTGTGAACACCTCTGTTGGGGGTTGGGACTTATGCATCTTTTTTTTTTTTGGCTTGCCTGACACCTTACACAGGACTTAATGCAATGCCTATTCAGGCAATAAATGAATAGTTGATGCATTCATACAGACAAGAATCCCAGCATCTCAGAGAAGCTCTGTCTGCGCTGCAAAGCCATGACTGCAGACATCAGGGAAGCTGGTGCAGTTCTAGGCTCGTCCCCTTGATTTCCCTGCCAGCAGCCTTCCTCTCATTCTTCTGGCCCTCTGCAGAATCAGGGGGGCCATCTGACTTCCACCCACATGGCTTTGGTGCAGGAGCAGGCCAAAGGTATCTCCCATTTGAAGGCTAAGAAGTCCTTTGGGCTAATGTTTAGTGTCACGAAGTTCCTTTAAAAAGAGAGGAAATCATACCAGAGGTCCCTATGGATTGGTTAAAGTAGTTCCATTCAGGGCACCCATCTGCAAACCCAGACCTTCTGCCAGGCCACAGCTTTTGTTTCCTCTCCCTCTCAGGCTTGCCCATGCAGAAGTTCTCTCCAATGACCTCAGAGTACTATCTGGACAGGTGCAGTTCCTTGGAGAACAGTCCTGGTGCACTTTCTTGTGCGAGTGGCTTTGTCCTTCCCACACACACAATGTGTGCATACATACATGCTGGGCTTTTCCAAGCATCGCCTGACATGTCATGATCCAATGTTTCATGATGCCACAGCCCTGATCAGACACCGGGGGGGGGGGGTTCCTTTGGTCACGATGTGGATAGAGAAGATGTGAATTTGAGTCTCCGTGTGGCTTCTCTTGGCTTTTAAAATATGTGAGGTTCCCGGGGATCAGGGAACCTTGCTTTTTGCAAGATCCCAGGCAATAGTTGGAACTTCTGTTCCTTTTGGGCATGAACCATTGTGTCTGTTCTTGGCTAGTCCTCAAAGTAAGGTGGTGATGAGAAGAATGAGCTCTTTCTCTTGCTGCCACTGTACATCAGGGAGACACTTTTCTTCTTTCGATCAAAGGAGGTGTTGTCCTCACTGGTCAGGGACAGGTAAGAGGCTATGCTCTCTCGAAGGCCATAGCTGAAAAGGGATTCGTCTACCCCAAGTGGGTTCTCTGTTCCCTCAGGGTTCTCATGCAGTCTGTTGGTCAGAAGAAAAGGGGGCAGAGAAAGGGAAAAAAGAGAGTCACAGAGAGAGGAGGGGATAAAGGGCAAGAAAATGAGAACAGCAGGAAAAGAAAAACAAAAATCCTGGTGACTATTTCTCTAACTTATTATAATTTTTATTTATTTATTTTAAGATAGAGTCTCGCTCTGTTGCCCAGGCTGAAATGCAGTGGTGCAATCTCTGCTCACTGCAACCTCCGCCTCCCTGTCTCAAGTGATTCTCCTGCCTCAGCCTCCTGAGTAGCTGGGATTACAAGCATCCACCACCACACCCAGCTACTTTTTTGTATTTTGAGTAGAGACAGGGTTTCACCATGTTGGCCAGGCTGGGCTCAAACTCCTGACTTCAGGTGATCTGCCCACTTTGGCTTCCCAAAGTGCTGGGGTTACAGGCATGAGACACCGTGCCTGGCCCTAACTTATTCTAATTATTACCCTTACCTATTATTCTAACTACTCTAACTGCAATTATTCTAACCCATTATTTTAATTCTGGTTCTTACATTTGTGGGCCATGTGATCTTGTACAAATCACTTAACCCACCTGAACCGCTCTTTTCTTGGATGGTTGATACTTCCAACTGTAAATTTTAGTAAAAATTAACTTTTGTTATTTACAAGAAAGAGTAGTTTTCTTCCTGTCTCGCATACTTTTGATCTCTGATTTTCTTTGATTTGCCAGTGGGATGTCTGGATTGATACTGAATTATTAAGATAACCCACAAATCCCGAACTACAGATATCCTTTAAAATTCACAGGCTGACAATGGAATAAACAGAACAAATCCATGAATTTTTTTTTTCTCTTAGAAAAAACAAAGAAGTCACTATAGGATTCTGCTGATGTGTTTAAGCTTTGTGAGTAGATTTTAAATAATATTAAATTTACACAGGATGTGTTAGTTTCTAGTATCCTAACAATCAGAAAAAGAAAAGTGGTATATTTCGGCTAGAATGTATACTGCTAGCATAGAATAAGGACTCAGTAAATGTTTGCAGAAACATGGGGAGCTGCCACACACATCGTGAGGGCTGAGGCTGCCCCTGCACCCAGGGATTCCCTTGGTCTACACTTGTGTGGGATGCTCACCCTCTAGTCTCAGCAGGGCTGGATGACCCTGGCCATGGTTTTCATGTACTAGGCACACATACTGTTTTGTGCTCACATGTTCACGGAGCACTTGCATGCACACACACACACACACACCCACCCCATACTCACCTGGACATTCTCCTCCAGTCCACGGTCTTCTGACGCAAGGTGACAGGTGAGTTGGAGGCCCTCACTGCTGGGGCAGCCGTACTTTGTGTCAGGCAGGGTGTGGTGAGCACACAGCACAGGCCATCAGCCACCTCTGAGGAGGAAGCAGACAGCCGGTCAGGGACCCTGGATATGCCTCAGCCAGTGTGGGGTTCGGGCCTGAGACACCCACCAGTGCAGCTCCCTGGCTGTTGCCATGGGGAACTGGACCTGAGATTTCAAAGGGGCATGGTAGGTAGTGGCAGTGCTGAAAGCCATGTGCCCAACTGTTTGAGAAATGTAAGCGTGCCCTGGTATCCTCTGCACTTAGCCAGACACGGGCAGAGAGAGAGGTTTAAGATCCAGTATCAACCATGCTTGAGTTTGAATTTTAGCTTTACCCCAGTAGTAAATTACCAAGAACTTCTCTGAGCTTTCCTTTCCTCAACTGCAGAATGAAAGAAATGAGGGAACAAGTGAGTGCCTGCAGAGGCCGCAGACTTCCAGGGTTTCCCACGAAGGCCCAATCCATTGACCTCACAGGGTGTGAGAATGGGGCGCGTACAATACTGATCCCCACAATTGTGCATTTAGAATGGCACAGGTGGACTAAATACACCTCTAGGAGGAAAGGTAAAAGAAACAATGAAAGAAGGAAGGAAAGGAGGGAGGGAGCAGAGGAGGAATGAAAGAGGGCGAGGAGGAAAAGCAAAGGTGAGAGGGAGAAGGAGGAAGAGGAGGAGGTGAAAATAGCACAAAAAGTAGAAGACACAGGAAGGGAGGGAAGAGAAAACAAAGATAAAGAGGGCAAAGAGAGAATGCAGACAAAGAATGAAAATAATCTCTCTTTCACTCTAGAGTCTCATGCACAAAAGAATAAAAATTAAATAAACCTGTTTCTTTTTTCCCTTGTATGAAAATCTCTGTGTAAAACGTCTGACTCTCAGGGTCCCCCGTCTTTCCAGGTACATTACAAGGTAGCTTCCTTCTCTTGGAAGGCTTCTCCCTAGCCCATGTTATCATGAGAAAGACTTGATTCTGCTGTACTCAGCCATCTTAGAGATTGAGGAAATTCTGTGTAGTCTTGTTCAGGCTGAAAACCCCAGTGCTTCTGTGCCCCGGGGGGAGATGATGTGGCCAAGGGGGTGAGGTGCCACTGGCCTCCAGCAGGACTAAGCCTCCCCTGGCCTCAGAGCCAATCCACCACCAGGTTTTAGAAAGCACATCACCCCTCTGACAGGCCCCACTTCCCATCTGATTTATGGAGTGCTCTCTGGGGCGTCCTTGCCAAAGAACAAAAGGAATTTGTAGCGGAAGAAGCACACGCAGCCTGTCACAGGGCGGGCAAGCCAGGAAGACCCTGTTACATGGTTTTCAGTCTGACTTCAACTGTGAACTCCAATGTCCACCCACACAGGTGCCCTTGGAGAAATGGGAGGTGAGACCATGAATTTAGGGGGAGATTTAATTGGATGGAAATCTAAAATAATGACCTGTCATGGGTTGGAAATGGAAACGACCTCCCAGGTTATGAGGCGAGGAAGATGAAGCCAGATGCAGAGGCTGGAGAGATCCGCTGCAGTGTGCAGCACAGGCAGGGGACACCCCGTGAGTGTCCTTCCTTAGACAGGTTAATACTCAGCGTGAAAAATACATTTTGACAAAGAGCAAAAGAACCACCACTCATAAGCACATAATATGAGCCCAGCACTGAGCTAGCCTCAACCCCTGGATCTCATTGAGGCCTTGATCAACTTGTGTGGTCAGTATTGTTTTTTATTTTATTTTATTTTATTTTATTTATTTACTTATTTTTTTACAGACAGAGTCTTGCTCTGTCGCCAGGCTGGAGTGCAATGGCGCAATCTTGGCTCATTGCAACCTCCGCCTCCCATATTCAAGCGATTCTCCTGCCTCAGCCTCCCAAGTAGCTGGGATTACAGGCACATGCCACCATGCCTGGCTAACTTTTTGTATTTTTAGTAGAGACGGGGTTTCACCACATTGGCCAGGATGGTTTCAATCTCCTGACCTCGTGATCCACCCACCTTGGCCTCCCAAAGTGCTGAGATTACAGGCGTGAGCCACCACACGCAGCCATCAGTGTTTTTATACCCATTTTGGGGAGGGAAAAACTGAGCATCCCAAGGTGAAGTAACTTACTCAGGGCCATAGAAATGTGACCAAAATCAATCTTATTGACTCATTGTAAAAGCAACTCATTGCCTCTTAAATAGAGAAGAAAGACATCCTCCAGCTGTCCCTTGGGTTCAGACACGCTGGTCTATTTCACCCATGTCTACATGGCTCATCAGAATGCACATTCCTCTGCACCTTTAGGGCCCAACACCTCTATATTCAAGGGTTCCTAGACCCTTAAGGTCCCTAGCCCTTGATTTTCCCAGCCATATTTTAGAATTCATTTATGCCCCACGCACTCTGTTCTCCCAGTAACCACCGTGCATGGTGTACTTTAGGTGCCACATTTTTCACATGCATCTTTTTTTTTTTTTTCAATTGGACTAGCAGCAATCCTGTGAAGATTATTGCATTTTAATCCCCATGTTGCAAATGAAAAAACTGAACCTCCAAGATGCCAAGTAATTTGCCTAAAGGCATCATGATAAAAATTATAAGCAACCTGTTGTTAGATGTCTATTCAAATCCCTGGGGCACAATTCCTCTCATTCTGTGTCTTTTTTTTTTTTTTTTTTTTTTCCTGTGAGACAGAGTCTTGCTCTGTTGCCCAGACTGGAGTGCAGTGGCGCAATCTTGGCTCACTGCAACCTCTGCCTCCTGGGTTCAAGCGATTTTCCTGCCTCAGCCTTCCGAATAGTTGGGATTACAGGTGCCTGCAACCACATGTGGCTAATTTTTGTATTTTTAGTAGAGACGGGGTTTCACCATGTTGGTCAGACTAGCCTCAAACTCCTGACCTCGGGCGATCCGCCCACCTCAGCCTCCCAAAGTCCTGGAATTACAGGCGTGAGCCACTGTGCCCAGCCCATGTCTTTAGAATGAATCCAGTGGAGATAAAAGTGGCCATGTGGCTTCCACTTGGGGATTCTCAATGGGGCATAGGAAGCACTTTGGGTTTTTACACCTTTTCAGTTATTCACAGAGGTGAACAGATGACTGTAATCCATTGAGTGGTTCGATGACCAGGAACATACCATGGGAAGACGCCAGTGCTGCACTGGGGTGAGATATCCCCCATGGTCAAGCAGCGGCAGGTAGATTTGGGTAGCCTGGTAGCCTCATGGCCTCATGGTGCCTAGAAGCTTTGCTAGGACAGCATCCTTTTCATGTTTGCTTTTGTCTATGCAAAACTTATGGTCTTCACACCCCCTCCGATGGTTGTTATTAAAAGCCAAATACCACAACCAACCTTTTCTTACAACCAATATAAGTTGGCTGTTTCCAGGACTCCCTTCCTCTTTCGGTTTTACCTGGCTGCTCAGTTTTCAGATATCACAAGTAATATGTGTTATTTATTTTGCATCTGCTCTTTGGTAGGCTATGCTGAACATGCTACATGAACGATCGTGTTTAATATTTATTCAGTCACCTGCTAGGAGACTGTATTCACTCAGCTCCCATAAATGGGGACCCCAGGTTCTGAGGGGTGGCTGACTTTGCCCAAGGCCTCACAAGGTGCAGATCTGAGCTTGGACCTCCCTCTCCTGAGCAGCCATTTCTGCTTCATGCCCTGCTGCTTCTCATGGGCCAGCCGTGATAACCAAAGTCCTGTGGACCTGTTTCTACTTGAAATGCACTTTGCTTGCTCAGTTCAAGACCACATATACAAGAGAATGCCAGCAAAGTTGCCCTAAGCATGTGAGGTCAAGCATCCTGAACCCAGAAGGGGGAAGATGCTGTCAAAGCAAAAGCAACCTCTTCCTTTCCTTCATGCAATATGCGAGTAAGTGGGGAGGACGCTGATGTTCCGCTGGGTAAAAGTGGCTGGTATTTAATGGGAGCTCGTGGTTATGAGCCAGGCACCCTCCCCACTTTCCATGAACTGACTCTGTGGACCCTCATGGTGTCCTTGGGAGGGGGAACTATTCGTGTCTGCCTGGCACAGATGAAGAAAGTGAGACACAAACAGCCAGCCTCAGGCTGCCCAGCTAACACTGAGTGGATCTGGGATAGAAACAGAGCTTCCAGAGCTGGTTTTTGGAAATTTAGCATTTAGTCAACTGTTCACAATTTCTCCCTTTTCTGTAGGGTAAAGTTCTGACTCCTGAGCTGATGTTTGGGCCTTTCACAGTGTAACTCAACTTTCTCTCTGTGGCAGTATCCTACACTCTTCCAGCCACCAACACCACATGATGCTTCCTTTATCTCAGTGGATGCTCCCCATCTTATCAGCCTGGGAGAATTCAGACCTCTCTCCTGGGTCTGTGACGGGCACAAAAATGAGTTAAATGTAATTCCTAGTCTTTAGGAGCCTGTTGAGGAACACAGCCTAGCACACAATTAACCAGGCCACGCGGGAGCATGATCGGAATGCTGGGAAAGAAATCCTTGGCATGCTCTGAGCACAGCGAAGACAGGCAGCCACTGCTAACTCCTACAGCTTCATTGCAGAGGTGATTCATGTTGGCCTTGAAGGCCAATGAGGATTTTGACAAGCAGAAAAGGGAGAATGAGTGGTACTCTAGAACAGAGCTCCAGAGGCTTGAATATGTATGGCCCACTTAAGGATGTGCAAGCTGGTTGCAGTTGTGAATCTAGGCACACCCTAACTTGTTTAATGCACAGGTCAAGAGAGGGCAAATTTGAGATTAGCTGCATTTTGCTTATTAAGGCAGCATGCGCAAGCAATCTGTTTCAGTCTGAAATTTACAGTCTGAATTAACAAGAGAGCATATCACGAAGGCAGCATGGGCAGAAAGCAAGAGTAAATCACTGCATTTATTGGCGACCCCTCTGCATTCCAGACATAGTGCCGCAGAGCAATTAGCTAAGAGGGGTTCCACCATCACAGTCGCTCCAGATTGAATGTCTCTTACCAGAATAGTGGTTCACCAGGTCCTCCAGGCACTGGAAGGTGAGCCTCGGGGAAATGTAGTACCAGTTGTTGGGCAGGCGGAAAATGCGGTAATGCTTTACCTGCCTGTGTCTCACCGACAGTGAGTAAAACCCTGCAGGAGGTGGAGGAAAAGTCAGTGGATTCCACCTGTCCTCACCCCAAGGCACGCAGCTAACCAGCCCACCACCACTGAGGCAGGGATACCTGCCCACCCTTGGGATACAACAGTGATGCTAGGACACAGCCCTTCCCTCCACTAGACCCTTCTCTGTTTAGATGTTGCTTCCTGTTAGAGACTGCAGGAGTGTATTATTGTGTCAAAGCAGATGTGTTCATCATATGGTCCTTACAGGTTTTTAGGAGCACAGGTTTCATCCTCTTGGCTTTTTTTTTTTTTGAGTCTGGGTCTTGCTCTGTCACCCAGACTGGAGTGCAGTGGCGTGATCTCAGCTCACTGCAACCTCCATCTCCTGGGCTCAAGGGATCCTCCCACCTCAGCCTCTGGAGTAGCTGGGACTACAGGCATGCGCCACTATGCCCGGCTAATTTTTGTATTTTTTGTAGAGATGGGGTTTTGCTACATTGCCCAGGCTGGTCTTGAACTCCTGGACTCAAGTGATCCACCCATCTCGGCCTCCCAAAGTGCTGGGATTACAGGCCTGAGCTACCGTGCCCGGCCTCGTCCTCTTTGCGTTTTGAGGCAAACACATTGGGGTGCTTCCACATCCTAAGGCCAAACGGAATGATTGTAGTGTGGTTGCAACCTGGAGCTCCAGGGTCCGTGGTGGTTTTTGACTCCTTCCCGAGTATACTCCAAGATGTCATCCCTACTGTTTTTCAGCCCCTGTCCCACCAGTGCTGCCACAGCACACATTTGAATAGGTCCTTGCAGTTATGCCCCCTCTTTCTTTGTCTGTACTCTCTCTGACTTATGCTTAGTCTTCTCAGAAATTTGGAGCAGTTGAGTCATCTTTCTGGGTATCCATAAGAACCACGTGAAAGGCGGGTTATTGCTCTTTGAGCCTCGTTAGAGCAATGACCTGGTATGGGTTGGTAAGAACAGAACCGCGGGCATGTGCCTCAATTTCCCCAGGTGCAAAATGAGAGAATTGGATGTAGGCCATGTTTCAGGGTCCTCTCTTACTCTATCTTCTGGGGTCCCAGGAGTAGAAAACACCCAAGAGACAGAGGAGAAAAGGAGCTGATTGATTCTTTGCTATCTCTGCTGGGCAGGGCTAAGCAATGGCCAAGAAATCTCTGTTAATTCTCAGAAAGATCATAGGAGGTATTGCCCCCAATTATTTTAAAGATGGGAAAACAGAGGCCTAGAGCCCCTATGAGATATGGCCAGAGGCATGGGGCTTGGGAATGCCACCCTGGGGTGTGAACCTTATCCTCAGCACATCCCTCACAGTGCTCCAGGCCTGCCATGAGTCAACCCAGCGTGAGCCTTCCCGTAAGGTCAGCGGAACTGGGAGTGTGGTAAGCAGACCAAGGGTAGCAAGTAAAACATTGTCAGAGCTTTGCATACCCACGGTGGGCCTGCCACACCCACCCAGCTCCAGCACGACGGCACATCTGCCTGATGACATCTTTATTTTTAGATGAGCTGCGGCACCCACCCTGGGTTCTTCCTCTGTTTGGCCAGGCCAGTTTAGAAGTTTCTTTCTGAGTCGGGCCATCCTACCTCCGGGGACCTCTAGGACAGGCACAGGATGTTTTGCTTTTGCATTGATCTTTCTGTCCCCCAGCATGTTTGGTTTTTTTAGAGAAAAGTTGATCTTGGATTTTTTTAAATCATGTATATGGGGTCCCTGCGTTCTGAAAGCAAGGCTGGTGCCCATTTTGGTGAAGGACTCTAGCACCAGGTGGCTTTGGCACTTATTAGGTGCATGGAAAGTACTCTCAGATAGTGTGTTCTCTTATTTGATACTGAATGTACAAGAAGCAAGCCAGGAACTTGAAGATACCTTCTGAATTTTAAAAAAGCTATTATTATTATTTAGTCTGGGAAAATCCTAGCTGTGAAGTATTTGGGAATAAACACGGTACTCTCCTACTGTGAATCTCATGGTCTAGATCAGGGGGCCAAGGCTTAGAGAGAGAAGTGGTAACTTAGTAATTTGTAAGGCTAAAATTGGAACTTGGGACCCTGGCTTTGAATGGTGACAAAGAGCTCACTCTATTTATGTTTTTACTGAGGTACTTAATGCATATGATGCAAGGAAATTGTAATGCTAGAGAGGATGGTGACTGTGTGTGAGAACACATCTGATTCTCTGAGCTGTCTGACTTAGTTACAGAGCACAGAAGACACTGACATCGGGAATCTCTGTGCAGCAAGAGCAACACAAACATTATTACATTTGAATTTCACTACAACCTTACAAGGGAGGGGTGTTCTCTCCATTTCACAGATGAGAACACTGAGTTCAGACAAATCAGTCACAGAGCTTGACAGCACAGACCAGGCTTGTACCAAAGGCTATGTTCTGTCTGCCCAGCATCTGCCTACACACTGCATTCAGTTTTGTTCTCAGTTGCTGGAAAAATTTCCAGCAGGAGCCATCAGGCCTGATGTTGGCCAGGCCCGTGGCCGTGCCCAGCCGGCTCCCCACTGCCTGTCTCTAGTCTCCTTGCTTCTCCACTGGCCTCCCCAGCAGCGTGTGGGCTGCAGGGAGCTTAACTACATCGGATCGATTTGCATGGACGTAGGAGGAAGGAAAATGAAGCCGTATAATGAGTCAGCTGGGAACAAAACATGCTTGTCTGCCCCAGACGGGGAAAGATGAGTTGGGGGCCACTCACCTTTCTTGGTCTCACTCTCCCTGATCATGAAGGAGCCGACCTTTGTGTCTGGCAGCTGCAGCAGCTCCTCGGCCTTGTCTCTGCCCAGACCCTCAAACAGCCAGCTGGAAAGGAGGAAGACAGCCGTTAGGATCTGGAACAAGCCCTCCCCCAGGAAAGGCGGGAATGGGCCTCCCACCATACTAAGCACTTGAAAGCTAATCCTCATCTCCACCCACTAAGACAGGTAGCATTATCTCTCTTTCACAGACAAGAATACTAAGGGTTCCAGTGATTAAGTAATTTGCTCAAGATACCATGTCAGCAGTTGATAGAGTTAAAATTAGAATGCATTTCTCTGGGACATCCAATTCCATAACCACCATACTTCACTGCTGCTCTTCCTTTTATTTGTGTGTGTGTGTGTGTGTGTTTTTTTAATGGAGTTCTGCTCTGTCACCCAGGCTAGAGAACAGTGGCATGATCTTGGCTCACTGCCTCCTCCACCTTCCAGGTTCAAGTGATTCTTCTGCCTCAGCCTCCCAAGTAGCTGGGATTACAGGCATGCACCACCACATCCGGCTATTTTTTGTATTTTTATTAGAAATGGGGATTCACCATGTTGGCTGGGCTGGTCTTGAACTCTTGACCTCAAAGCCATCTACCCACCTCAGACTTCCAAAGTGCTGGGATTATAGGCGTGAGCCACCGTGTCCAGCCCTGCTCTTCCTATTTGATATGTTAAGGGATGTGATCACCTCTATTAGATTGGTAGCCTCATAGGGTCATAATTATGTCACTCCTCCTGGGTCTTCACTACCCCCAGCTCCCACCAGCTGCAGCCCCATATCTTCAGCATGAAGGCGTTGATGGGTGCTTGCTAATGAATGAACAGCTCCAGGGCGAGCAACTGATGTAGAAGAGTCATGTGATTCCCATCTCTTTCAGAACGTGACTCGCATGGCAGCTCCTGCTCCACTTTTGTTCACCTTCATCATCCTAAGCATGGAAATGGCATCTGGTATTCACAGTTTTAAGATCATGAATACTAAAATTAAACTCGCAGAATTCCAGTCGTCAAAAGATTCAGGTGGTTATCTCTGTTTTGCAAGATGAGCATGTGGCACGTAGAGTCCTCCTCTGGACGTGAAGAAGTAACTTAGTGTTTATCAATGGATGCCTCCTTTCTTTTCCATTTCCAATATGCTGTGCATTTCTTTGCCAACTTCTGGCCTCGGTAACTTGACAGATGAGGATAACGTAACTCCAGGAGGTGAAGCGACTTTTCCAAGACCCTCACATGGAAGGAGGGAAGCGAAGATTTGTGCCCAGGTGTGCAGGGCTCCAAAGCCACCCAGGAGGCTGCAGAGGCCTCACAGGCACGACTACAGGAGAAAGCAGGGTGCTTATTTTCTCATCAGTTGAGCCTAGTTTTCTAAGATTTATCTTGTTCATCTTACCCATTTTTCAAGGAAGGCACATAAGCATTTTTGGCAGTAAGGATTCTGTGTGCTTCTGGATAGGTATTTGATTAGAATATAGCTAATATTTATCGAGTGCTTACTGTCATGCTTGGCATTGCTCCAAGAACTATACATGTATCATTATATCTTATTCTCCTAATGGCCCTACATTTTGATCATATTGTCATATATTATTATCCCTGTCGTTCTATGTTATGATCTCTACTTGACAGGTGAGGAAAGGGAACTGATGCATAAAAAGCTTGTTCACTGGCACACAGCCAGTAAGTGACAGAGGCAGGATCTGAACCTAGACACACTGACTTCTAGTCTCTGCACTGTGCTGTGCCCTCCGATAACATTTCCCAGCTGTTTACCACTCTGTGCCAGGAACACCATGTTAGAGCTGAAAGGTCCAACTTCCTTCATTTTACTGAGGGAGAAGTTGAGTCCCAGAGAGCAGAAGAGATAAATTAGCTCAAGGTTGCTCCTTTCCTTATTGACTGGGTTGGGAGCAGGAATATCTCTTCTTGACCCAGTACCTTCCTTTCCACTATGAATGCTGGAAACTTTGTTCCACCTTATGAGTCAGCAGCATAAGCATCATGCTTAATTGATGCCATTTGAGAAACGTACTCACCCATGGTAAACTCTGGCCACACATATTCCAGGGATGTAACTCTCTCGACCAGTGCTAAGAGAAATAGCTTTCCACCAGCCCCCTTCACTGTGAGAACAAGAACAGAGAACACAGAGATAGGTAAATAGCAAAACCAAAGGATGAATGAACAGAGTAACCAGATTTAACCCAGGAAAGGTTGGAACATTCCTCTTTTAAGATCTGTCACTGGCCATGTTAACCCAAATTCCGTCATCTGAAAATCTACCTTTTAAAGTATATGTGTCCAGTGGATAGCCCTCCATTGCAAGCCAACTGGGAAACCCTCCCGTGTGCTCGAAATAGCTGCTTTTCAGGGTTTAGCAGTTAATGTTCCCAACTGTTGGAGGCTTTTTAAAAATAAATCTTTACTATATTGATTTATACTCTGCAGTATAACCAAATATAGTTTCAATTATCTGCATCAATGAAGATCAAAATAAAAGGGGCTCAGAACTCCTGTCATGTTCTATAGCCCATATTGAATCAGGCTGCAGAGGTAAGAGGAGAGAAGGCAAATCTTTTATATTTCTCATCCAAAGGATTTCCAGACCCCGGGGCTGCCTTCCCAGTCTTCATTCCTACATAGCATCAACACTGCACATGTGGTGGGAGATGAGAAGAATATGTTAAGAGGTTGCATCATAAAGGATCTCAAAAGTCAAGTTAAGGAATTTAAATTTGATCTACCAGGCAGTGGAGAGCTATGGAAGGTTCTAGAGCACTGGCCACATTAAAGAGGAGGGTTGCAGTATGGGTCAAATTTCTCACCTCGTAATGGGACCAGGACTCATGTGGACCTACACCACTCTAGCTAAAAATCAAATACTTTTCACCCAAACCAAGTTTATCCTGTTTGGAAGATTGCACAAGTTTTGGAGAGCTGACTCACTCGGAAATCACACGCAGTTTCTCCCCTCGGCGGAATATCGGGGGACTAATGTCAGGAGATGGGTAGTCACTCAGCACGGCAAGGAAGTCGCTATCAAGTCCTGGGGAAACAAAGGCAAGGGGGAAGGGGGTAGGTTGCTTTTTATTCACAAGGAGCTTAAAGGTAGCCTTGGGAGGGAGGGCATGAAGATGAGATTTTCCAGCAGGAGATACCTTTCTTGTTTTGAACCACCAATTTACAGCAAGGTCCTCTCTTCAGAGATGGCTCTGCAGGGTGTGCGTACGAGCCCTGAGGATCAGTGACATACTCCTATTCTTAAGCCTTCCTTGGCCCTGATGTTCCCATCTGAGAAATGGAATCCAGAGGCTGTGAGATGAGTCACAGGGGCTGGCTTCAGGCCCTGTTCTGAGTCTACTAGCCTCACTCTCTCTGTCTTTAAAATGGGACTAATAATACCTCATTCCAGGGTCCTTAGGAGAGGAGATGAGAGTATGTTACACCACATACATTCACCTAAGTTGCTATAAAAACACCCCGTCTCATTACCAAAGCCTCGGGTGTCCACTATGGGACCCAGAGTTGTTATATCTATGACGTTTTCGGGGAAGGGGTGTCAGGAAAAATGAGTTCTGAGAACCCATTAGGATCATGAGGCGGTAACTCTGAGGTTAAAGAAAATACTTATTTCTTGCAGAACATAAGGCTCCACGCTGGACATTTATTTCATAGGGACATTTGTTGAGGGTGGGGGTGGTGGAAGAAAAATTTAGTACTTTTCCTGATAGTGTATTGAAAGGAATTCTGATGAAGTTTTGAGAAGGAAAGAGGGCTGTCTGGTTCCTGACCGTAGAGGAGAGACCGTGATTTTGCTTTTTGACACTAAGCGATACATCTGCTTCTATCCTTAGTGATTTGACGTAATTCAGATGCATTAGATGCAGGGTAATATTTGAATACATTTTGGGGGGAAATAATAAGATGTCTTCCATATCAGCAAATGCTGTTATTATTTGCTATGACTTTCATCACTCCACCTGCTGGCTGGGACTTTGAACTTAAAATTCTGGGTAACATCATCTGTTCATTCATTCGGCAGCTACTTACTGAGCACCTGTCGTGAGTCAGCATAGGTGAGCAAAGCGAGCCCATTCTTGCTGCTCTCATGGAGCTCACATTCTACAGGATACATAAATAGTCATGGGAGGAACTGTTCCCTGGTTTGCTCACCCCAAGAAGATCTGGAGAAATCCCAGCACTCAGGCTTGTGGGCTCCGTGGCCCAAACAAGCCACTTCCTAGGATCCACGTACCCCCAGATCCTGCCTCTTACAACTCATATGTCTTGCAGCCTCTAAGTCATAAGCCTCTCGGGCAGACTAAGTCTAAAGGGAGATTAAAGAGTAGAATCAGTGAGAAAGATGAGTGAGGTTTTGAGTGAAGGTTATGCTTATCAATTGATAAATGAACTAGAAGCCAGTGATCATGGTGGAACAGTGCAGTCGAATGTATTGTTCATTTGGGGAAGCTGAGTCACTGACAATAAGCCATGTAAAAGCAAGAGTTTCTGGATGTGAGACAGAAACCAAGAGTGTTATTTAGTGGCTTTCTAAGTCTTGGAAAGGGATCAGGGCTTTTGAGAAACAGTTGTGTCGGGATGTAAAAGGGCTGGCCCAGCCAGACCGCTGACCTGTCCTGCTGCAGATCTTCCCCAAGCCTGTGGGGGCAGCTCCCTCACATTCTGCTTTGCTGAATTCAAAAAAGGGATTCTTCCCTGTGTCGCTTTGACTTCACCCCAGTAAGTAGAGGCAGCGTTACAGTTGTGTTAAGTTTGAAGCCAGAAGTCCCAAGGTCTCACAAAGGGCAAGTTCACGTTCAGTGGGGCATAAAGTTTATGCAAATTTGGCAGTCCTCTTTGAGAAAAAATACACAATTGCAAGTACAAAATGAGGGACAGATCCCAGGAAGGTGCTGTACCAACAAGGGGGTCTCAGGCATATGATTTGTTTGACTTCCTGGCAAATCTGCCCAGAAGCTGAGTCTGACTTTGCCACTCACTGAGTGGAACGCCTCCTTCTCTTCTTGGGCCTGGGTTTCCTAGTCTAGAAAATGAGAGGTTGAAAAGCACCTTCAAGATGGAAATCCATCTTCCTGGACTAATGGCCGCCACATATGAAAGGGCTGTATATTACTGTGGTACTCTGCTGCCTCGGCTACATGTGATAGGCCTTCCTCCAACTTGCCAGGTGCCCTGGTTCTCAGAGCCTCCGGAGAGGCTGTTCCCTCTGCCTGGAATACACCCTGCTCTTCCCTCCCTCACCCCTCCCACCTGTGTCAACTCTAAACTCACCTCTGCAGAGGCTCCTGAGGAGGCCCAGCCTTCCTGCTGTACTAATTCTTCCTCTTGGCCCCTAAGATTTTCCTCTGAAGCGGTTACCGCAGGTTGCATTTTCCCATTTGTGTGACTGTCAGAGGAATGCCCATCTCTCCCCACCCCTGGCTGTGAGTTCCAGGAGGGCAGAATACCGGTGTCTTCTGTGTCTGTAGCCTGTGCCACACCTGTTTTATAAAGGATGCTCAAAGCAGTCTTACTGAATGTGCAGAGCGGTCCCTGTGCTGCAGTGTCCCTTAAATACAGCTGTCAAGCTGCAGTTTTAAAGCAGATCCAGGCAGAAGGAAACCTGATTTGTGGGAGGCAGCTGGGTAGGTGGCCATTGTGGAACCAGCCCCTTGTGAAAAACATGTTGAAATGGAGAGGCACAGAGTGTGTCCTCTGTGACAACAATAGAACCTTGAGGTAGTTGGTGTGTCTACAGAGGGGTTTGAGGTTTAATGTCAAATTCAGGATTAAGACTGTGGAACAGAACAATTGTCTTTCCTAACATAAAAAACAAAAACCAACAGAAACAAAAACAAAAGCAAAATCCCATTATAAAAACCACCGTTCCAATGAGGGAAAGGCAGGCTTAAAGGGTTGGAGAGTTTCAATTTCACAATAACAAAGTTAAGTTTCCTGTGGAATTTCCGTAATAGTGATGTTTTGATAGCTATGGCACTTAAACATCACTGAGGAAACTTTGCATCTGGGCTCTTGCTTAAGGGTCAGATAACCTGTGCCTGATCCTTTGCAAGAGATTTCACCTCTCTTTATCATGACCATTAGCCAAACGGGACAGAGTCACTGGGAAGGTATTACAGTTTGACTTGTACTTCTGTGGGGCAGGGTGGCCGTTCTAAGCAAGGCCTGGTGCCAGGATCCCTTCAAAGTCTTCCCTGAGCTTTGGTTGCTACAGAAAAATAAATGCAATGTAGGAAATTTAAGTTTGTTGGTAAAGGTGAAATATATTATCATCTACTCCCAGAACTCCTTAGCTTTATGGAGAGCTCAGCGTTGGAATTCAAGCAGAGATAACTGAGTGAGGCAGAGAAGAGGACAGCTGAGGAAGTCAGTGGAATTATTGCAGACCTAACATAAGGAAACAAATTAAATGAAGACATAAGCACTGCACATGAAAGAAGAAACCCAGAGAGAATTTTGGGGAGAGAAAATGGGGCTTTGAAATCAATCAGAACTGGCTAACATCCCGCCTCCCCCACTACATAGTGGTGCAATTTGGGGGGAGATTTATTTTTAACTAATCTGAGCTTGATTTCTTCATGAATAAAAAGGGAAAATGCCAAAATATGCCTCATAGGATTGAGTGAAGGATTCGTGATGTATTGCATATCAGGGCCTGCCTTAGTAAGTGGAAGGTAATATTATTTTCATGGAGAGCAGGGTCACCAGACCACAACTCAAGACCAGTGTTAGCCAATAACTTTCTAAAATTTGCAAACTAGTAGTGTAAACTTGAAAATTGCTTACTCTCTAAAAATGAACTCCACTTGGTGAGAACAGAAGGTGAAATTCAAAGGACCAAATATTTGCTGATAGCTCAACTTAAGAATGTCAGGTTGAACAAAATGTACAAAAGCGTAAAACAGGAAATGAATTCACAAAGGGGAGGGACCCAGGCAGGCCTTACGGGACTTAGTCAAGAGAGGACAGACCCTTTTGTAAATTGTCGTTCCTTGGTGCTGCATGACCATTTCTTTTTAAATACTAAGAACATTCTCAGTCACTCCCACTTATAACTGTCTAGTAAAACTAGTCATTTGTCACTTCCAGTGCCCTGCCCAGCCCTACAGAAAATACGTGATCATTTAAGGGTGAAGAAGCCAAAGCTGGGAGAGTTTTAGTCACATATCTAGGGAAAAGCATGAAGATTTCAAAGCCCGGGGTCCTTCACAGAGCCACACAGCTCTCCTTGTCACTTAATCTCCAAGCTTTCCTCAGCCCACACTTGACCCTTAACAGGGGAGACAAAGGCAGACTCCAGCTGAGTCTTCAGGGTTAGCATGAGCAGCTCAGGGCAGCTGGTGGGTAGGGAGCTGTACAGCCCAGGGATTGTAGCCTCTTGTTTTGCATTCCCTGGAGTCATGCCTAAACTCATGGTCTCTTGAGGGATCAAAGCAGGCCTGACTTTTAGTGTCTTCTTCAGGCCACACACACACACACAGGATTATACATGCAACTACCCAATCACACAGAGCTGGGCCGGGTAGAAAGTCTACCAAGTTCTGCGGGTCACGGTGAACCAGGCTTGTGAGCCCTCTTAGTCGTATGTAAAGGGCTGTGTTTGAGACCAAGTAACCTTCAAAGCTCTTTTCTGCCCATGCCTTGGTTTTTCCATATGTTAGTGGGGACAGATTGGAACTGCACAGACCTGGAGGCTTTTCAGGGTCAGTCTCAACTCTCTTAGATGCTAGAGGGTTATAGCCAGGGCTGGCATAGAACAGAAGCAAGAAATAGTTAAAACGAATATTTTGGACTGCATAGACTCAGAATGTGCTTTGCTTGGGCACCCAGAGCTTCTCAGACTTCTGTTGTTTTCATACCACCATCCCCTTCCTCCCCCTCCTCGTCATCACCAGCAGCAGCAGCAGCAGCAGCAGGGAGCACAGCTCTGAGGGGAACCAGGCACTGGGCCGTGGTGGTACCCAGGTTACCCCTGAAGTCCTCACGCCTCCCTGTGAGGTTGATAGATTGAAACTCCCTTATTTTGAGTATGAGGAAATAGAGGCACAGTGAGGTCCAAAGACCGCTCAAGAGCACACAGCCAGGAAGTTGAGTGCCAGGTTTCAAAACCAGGTCTCCCTGGGCAGGGCAGGGCGTGGCTGTGTCTGGACCACTCAGCTCTCCTTTGTCATAGTCGACAGCACTAGTTACTTGATAATGTCTTTTTAAAAATTAATTTACTTAAAAAAAGCTTGAGTGCTATTCTAGGCAATGTGACATCATGGATTTCTCAGGCTAGTTATATATTTTATGACGTTCATCAATGTACAATGATGTAAAAGTTGAATGATCATGTTCCGGCTAAGGCCATCTCACGTACCAACAGCGAGGTTAGACGCAAATAGAAAAAAGGGATCTGGTCCAAGATTTGACACAGATTCACTGTCTGTGGGACCCCTTGCTAGGGTACTTGAGCATCTGTGTCACTAAATCTGGTGGCCAGGCACATTCTCAGTCACTCGAGAGCAAGCCTATCCTCTCCCAGAACATGTGGGCTTCTTGAAACCCTGTCCTTTTCAGGCACACACTGAGGTGGGGAGATGGACCTTGGAGTCAGACCACCTGGCTTTGAATTCCAGCTGTCTCATCTGAGCTGTACGGCCTCAGGCAAGTCATTTAAGCTTCTTGTACCTCAGATTCTCCAACTGCAAAACAGAGGTGATAACAGGCAGAAGCCTCGCGGGGCTGTGAGAATCGTGTCTGTGATAGCACTGGGCACTGTGTCTGGAGGCGGTGAGCACCAAGCGACTCTAATCATTCCCATTTTACAAAGGAGGACAGAGAGAATAAGGAGATAAACTCTTTCTCATCTCTCGTTGTGTGTCAGTGCAGGGGCAGGACTAAAAGCTGGTCTGTGGTCTGCAAGCTTAAGGGATTACAGGGTCCCCAGGGACTCGTAGGAAATTCAGCTGGCGGCTACCTCCCACCATCCCCAGGTTCTGATTAGTAGGCCTGGGGGGGACCCAGGAATCTGCATTGCAACTACTTCCCAGGGGATTCTGTTGCAGGTGGTATGAGGACCACTTGCTGAGAAGCTGCAAGCTGGGTTTGAGAGGTCCCTACCTCCTTCTTCCTTCCCCGAGTCCCACCCGCCCCCTTCTCTCCACTGGGCAACTATGTAAACAGCATTATTTCTACCCTTGCACGGGCAGAAAGGGGTCTGTGCTGCTGCCTCTGTTGGTGCCTCTTCAGGTCAGGGTGATAAGAAGAGAAAGAACAAAGAGGGGAAAAAGATCACAGCAGAGAGATAGAGTGCTCATTTTAAGGTGGAAATATGCCATTTCCTGACCACAGCGGGACTTCCCTAGGTTGTATTAAAAAATCCTGTACTGCCCATGTCTGGTACAGAAGCATGCATAGAATTTTAGAGAAAATGAACATTTTGGGATGATTTCAAAGTTACAGAACTACCAGTTTCACCACTTTAAAACTTTTGGGGAATGGCCATTTAGATATAGCCTGGTACAGTCAGGTAACACTAAATGGAGTTTTTAGAAGTTTCCACACCCTTCTTTGCTGGTGCCTGCATTGCATCATGCTGTTGCTTTGAGGAGGGACTTGTTCCAGATCTCTGGGGCGGGCCTAGTGACTCACCTAAAGTCACACAGCTTCCACAGACCATTACTGGAAGTTCAGTGAGGGCCTTCTGCCTCTGAAACTTGTTCTGTTTCCCTCTAGTCCTGCTTCCTTTTGTCGGTTTTATGACATTAGTTCCTGAGAAATCAACTGATCAGGAATGTTCTGAAAAGCTTAGTTTAGGGGAAAAAAAAAAAAAAGACAAATAGGCAAAGCCATATTCCAAGGCGTTCACAGTCCTGGCTTGGGAGAAGAATGATCTCCCAAAAGGCCAGAAAACATGGTTGTCTGAAAGTGTCCAGGCTGGCCTCTGTGTGATTTCTGTGCAGGGCCAGGGTCTGTGGTGCCTTTAACTCTCTGGCGCTGAAGCTAACTGAGAGCTGGCTCTAATTGCACATTAGCCTAAAGCAACGAGCGAGACCTGCACCGTCTCCTAGGTTACTCATTTGAGGGTAACCGGATGAGCAACCACAGGAGCATTAGCTGAATAGGAGCTCACTCCATAAAAACCCTGACCCTGTGCATGAGGCAGATGGGGACTACTTAATACAGCATCACTGCACCGCCTTCCCCTCCCTCACTCAAGTTAGGTACAAGAGAAAGAGGAAAT
This sequence comes from Theropithecus gelada, assembly GCF_003255815.1. Taxonomy (NCBI): domain Eukaryota; kingdom Metazoa; phylum Chordata; class Mammalia; order Primates; family Cercopithecidae; genus Theropithecus; species Theropithecus gelada. The sequence continues at coordinate 135,348,961 of NC_037676.1, forward strand.
AACGTTAGGACCAATGATCGGGGGAACGTTTCAGGGCTGGGGGTTGGAAAAGCAGCCCACCAGCGCTTGATGTGGTTGCCTGGATCACAAATGGGGTATGACCGGGGGAATTCTCTTCACCAGGGGGTGGAGGGGTGGGGAGACCCCTCTCTCTATCTCTGTTCTAGAGGTGACCTCCCACCCACATAATGGAAAAAAATAAACTTATTTCATGACAATTTGCATTGAAAAGTTGAAGGCAAATGAGCAAATCTTGGAGGCTGTTTTCATGAGGTTCACTCAAGCATGCTGCCCCTCTGCCCCAGGCTGAGAGGTGGCGACCTAAGATGGGTTCGGTGGGTGGGTGCGTCCCTAGCCTGCCTGGTCCCGGGGCCCTGTGGTGTCAGTTTTCTAGCGGTGGTTATGACCAGAGGAGGAGGCTGTGACCAAAGCCAGTTTGGAGAGGGTGAGAAAGAGCCCGGCATTGTCCCGACAGCAGCAGCAGCAGCAGCTTAGCCGCCCTGCATGTTGCACACTGTTCTGAGTGTGGCACGGGAGGTAGAGGGCTGCTGTCCGCAGGGCCCTGAGGGCACATGCTCTGTTCCACCTTGTAATCTGGTTCCACCTCCTCGGTCCTGGGGAATATTCTTTTTGTTTATCCCTCTTCTTTTCGGCTTGGGAAGGGGAGTTACTTCACCAGATAAATAAGAGCCACTAGTATTGTTCTGCATCTGACTTGAAAGGGGTGTGGGTCTTGGCATGCCGGCTTGGGGGCATCTGAGGCCATTAGACCACACGAGCTGGGCCTGTCCATTTTGGAAGCGGTGAGAAGGTTCCTTTGTGAGTGAGCCACAGAAGTCATGAAATGCGTAGTACCTGGAGGCAGCGCAGGAACCTGGCACAGTCCACTCCCCTGTCAAGCTGGGCAGACAGGGCAGCCATCTGTGCCAGTGAACTCCTCCCAGTGCAGTGCTGCAGGGGCTGCTGGGAACCATGTGTGGTCACCCCTGCTAGGAGTTGGGACACCAGACCCCAAATGCTACCATGTAAGGTGAGAAGTAGAAGTGTCCAAGGTGCCCCCCAGCCTTCCTAACCGTCCCTTTCCCAAGACCCCAGAAGGTGAGAATTATGGACTAGGAATCAGAGGAAATAAAGGTCAGGCCATTAGAAGGGGCCAGCATAGCTGAGCCCAGAGCATGGTGGATTTGATGTTCAGCCTTTGCCCATCGTTCACTGGTGTTCCCTCCCAGGCCTCTGACCAGTTGCTGAGGGACTCTTTGTAGCTTTGAGAATCTAGCCAAACCTGACATCTCTCCAAAAAGCTGACTTTTGCCATCACTGATTGACCTGCAATATTAGGCTCTTCCCCTGAGAATGTCTGTTACCTTGCAGTCCCACCAATGGGACATAGGATTCCTTTGTTTTCAGGAAGATGTCACGACGGTGCCTAGCTTAGAAAAGTAACACAGATCCAGCTCTTGCGGGGCTAACTATATGGATGATATTATATTATGGGCTGCCAGAGTTTGGTAAACAGGAGTCTAGATTTCAGAATCAGATGAGCCTGAATTGGATATTTATCAGCAAATGCCCAATGATGTGGATCCCATTCCCTTTGTGAGGCTCAGTTTCCCTACCTGGAAAATAAAGGGATTAAACCAGCTGATCTTGGAGATCCATCTCAAAATGCCAAAGATTTGACATCCTTCAGGTGTGCCAAGCATCCAATCCTTTTCATCTTTTAATTATGAAATATTTGAACCACAAACAAAACTAGAGAGACGGATGTAATGAGCCCTTCAGTACCCGTTGCCCCATTTAAGTAGTTATCAGCATCCACCAATGCCCAGTCTTTACCACAGGCTCTTGTAGCACAGACTTAAGCATCTCACCAAAGAAGCCAGACTTACCCTCTGGGTTGGGCAGGGGCCTCTCGGCAGGTGCAGGGGCGGATTTCATGCTGTTTCCCATTTCTTTCTTTTTCCCTGGGGCCGCTGGTGATGCCCAGAGCCTACGGTATAGGAGACAGACGGGGAAAGTCAACCGTGCCCTGAGCCCTCCAAGTGGAGAATGACCCAGTTTAGAGAGCATCATGCATCATTTTTCTAGCAGCTTGCTTCTTGAAAGGCGGCTGTTTATATGTGAAGATGAGATTGGTGAAGATTGGTTACTTTTGCGCAGTTCAAGTTCTTTTATCAAGGGAATGACAGAAAAACCACAGAAAGGGAAGTTGCTAGCAAATGCTGTTGGTGGCAAAAGTTTCCATTCCTTCGCACCCTCGCTGAGGATGGTAAGCAGCCACAGCAGGGTTTGTGTGAGAAACCAAGCAGCATTTCAGGTGGCCCAGAAAGTATCTCCACTCAGGGGCCCTCACCATCAACTCTGTGCACCAGGAATTCAGAGTACAGAGCTGTGTGTCTGTACAACCAAAGGCATGAGGACAAGGTTCTTTCTGCTGCTACTTTTTGTCATGCGTTTGAGTGTGTCAGCATGCTTTAACAAAGGATGAAAGGGGAAAACTTCCTAACAATTCTGCGTACCAGCTGCATGCTGCTGAAGCCCTTTCACATCGACTGTTACATTTGATCATTGTAAAGTCCTTGCATCATGCTTAAGCCTATTGTGCAGTGAGGGAAACTGAGTCTCAGAGGGGGTAAGTGACTCGTGTGAGGTCACATGGCAAGTAATTGTAGAGCTGAGATTTGAACCACTGATGCTAAATCTCTGGGTTGCTCCATAACAGTTTCCAAGGTAACCACCCAGGCTTAAATTCTTGCTGTGTACTTATAAGCTAGATGACTACGGGCAAGTCATTAATCTTTTCTGTTTTTGTTTTTTTGAAACGCAGTCTCACTCTGTCGCCTAGGCTGGAGTGCCATGGCATGATCTTGGCTGACTGCAACCCTGCCTCCCGGGTTCAAGCAAATCTCCTGCCTCAGCCTCCCAAGTAGCTGGGATTACAAGCACACGCACCACACCCAGCTAATTTTTGTATTTTTAGTAGAGACAGGGTTTCACCATGTTGCCAGGCTGATCTTGAATTCCTGACCTCAGGTGATCTACCTGCCTTGGCCTCCCAATGTGGTGGGATTACAGGCGTGAGCCTCTGTGCCTGGCCAAGTCATTTCTAATCATTTGGGAGGACACTAATCGAACGAACAGTGTTGGGTTGTGGTTACAAAATTAACTGAGATAAAGCATGGGAACCACTTTGAACATGGCCTGGCATAGAGTACATGTTAGTTATTACTCTGTTTACTGATTGTCCTTAATGATAAAAGTTCCAAGTCTAGACCTTCATACGAATATTTTGGAAAGAGACATAGATTATCAGAGAATAGGGTTTTAGGGAAGCCACATTCCCTCTGGATGGTAGAAGCACAGAGAGGAAGCCCACATCCATAAACAGAGCTCTCTCTGCTTTGTGGGGTCAAAGAGAAGAGATGGAACAGGGTCGCCCCGTCGGCCTCTAGCCCAAATGGAAACTAATCTCCCACCTACCTGTGTCTGCAGCTCAGGATCGAACCTTATGAAGGGCACAAAAGTCAGCCCGTCCAACTCCCACCCTGGCCTTGAATCCTGTCTCCATGCCCTATGTGTACAGGTTCTGGAAAGAAGTACACTCTCAGATGAAGACCCTGCCCAGGCTGAGGGAGGTCTGCACAGCTCCCTGATTTAAGGGAAGGGGCGGTGTGAGCTGAGACTCCTACTATATTAAGAAACAAGGAACACCAAAATGAGAGTTGTTTAAAAGTCCATGTATCTTAGACATTTACATGAATAACTTGTCACTTACTACTCAAGCTAATGCTTAGTGATATTCCCAAGACAATGACAAGGCCTGCAAAAGCTATAAACTCATAGTGCACCACAGAAGGGTTGGCTAGAACGGGCAGCATGTTTAAAGTGAAGTGCAAATCCCATCCTTTTTGGATCCTATTGATCTTCGTGACTAGAAAAGAGGATGCCCTTGCAAATTTAAGGCTCGGGCCCTTTTTTCTCCACTCTTGCCCCTACCATCCTCACAAACCAGAAAAACATCCACACTTAAAATCCCAGGGCCTCTACCTTGTAGGAACCTTCTAGCAGCTGGGCAGGTTCTAACAGCAACACCTGGAGTCCAGGAGGGCAGGGATACGTTGACCGTGTCTCCATCCCTGAGCCTGGCGAAGGTACCCGGGAAATGTGCTTCCCCAAAATGCTTACAGAAACACAACAGGTGGTGTGACTCCAACCCACATTCCCCGCAGTTCAGCAGACACTTCCTGGGCATCTACCCGGTGCTGGGCCCTGGGCCAGAGACTTGAGGAAGTCAGGATCCCACCCACATAGTGGGAGTGTGCTGCCTCCGAGGCCCAAGTCAGGCAAGAGGGGAGAGGCAAACCAGGCAGCCTCCCTGGCCCTGAGGGGATTGTAGCCACACAGGCTGCCCCGCACAGGCCTCGGGAAGCATGCGTGTGACATGCAGAGGCTGTCCTACACAGGCCTCGGGAAGCACATGTGTGACATTCACAGGCTGCTTTGCACAGGCCTCAGGAAGCATGCATGTGACACACACAGGCTGTCCCACACAGACCTCATGAAGCACATGTGACATGCACAGGCTGTCCCGCACAGGCCTCAGAAGCATGCGTGTGACATGCACAGGCTGCTCTGCACAGGCCTTGGGAAACACACGTGTGACACGCACTGGCTGTCCCGCACAGGCTGTCCTGCACATGCCTGCCTCTGTACTGCTCCTTGGGCCTCCTGGAACCTGCCTGCTGCCTTGGTTCCTCAGACTCTTTGTTTATCATCACCGAGGCCTTCGGGCTTCTGGGGAAAGTTCTCGACATGCAGAACTAACTCTGAAACCACATGTATGCTGGCCTCGCCGATTTGCCACCATCTCCGGTGTCCCCAGACACAGCAAACTGTCCCAACAATGCCTTTCTGTCCTTTCAGCCTGACTCATCGAGTGTCATTCAACACCTAGTGATTGTGCCCAGAAACCCTGCCCCCATAGGTTCCACCCCTCCAGATGCCAGGGTGCCCCCAGCCTGGCCAGCCTTCCCTCCCCTCTGCCTTGCCCCAAGCTGCTTCTAAGCAGCAGGCTCCCACCACAATGTCTGATCTCTCCCCTCCTTTCTGTCAACCATTCCAGAAAACAAGTCAGAACAAGACTTTGCTATCCATCAAAGAGAATTCCAACATCCTCTCTTCCCAACAGCTCTATCATTCTTCTCAAGCATTTGTGTGCTATTTTGGAGGGATTCCTGGAATCCACTACAGGAAAAAAAAAAAAAAAATTAAACTTGCATTTTTGAGATTGGAGAAATGAAGTTCATCCAGGAAAAGAAACGTACACAGGGTCACAAGATGAGAAAGTTTGAGTCAGTCCTGGAGGCCTGGGTTCTTCTACCTTAACACTCTTCTCTCCTGTTGCTTGCACTCCCTCCTGTTCTGTCTTGCCAGTCAGAGTTCAGTCTCCGTGAAAGAAGGGGCTGTGTCAGGGCTGTATGACTACCAAAAAAACCATCAGGTCTCAACAGCCCTTTAGTGGTCTGCTCAGTGGCTTTCTACAGTCTTCAAGAAGGAGTTAACTTATCTGAAAGAGGCTTTTATTTGAGAAGAGTGAAAATGCCCCCAGAGAATGAGAGCTGGAGTCTCTCTAATGAAATGGCTGAACAATTTGATTTAATCCGTGACAGTTTTATGCAGTGGCGGAAGGTGGGAGAGAGGGTACCGGAGACATAATTGCTTCTAAGAACAATAGAAAAGGGCAAAAGAGAAATGAGTTAATTAACACTGGCTCTACAAATTCTTGATTTCTTTCTCCCTTTCCTTGGTGGTATAACTCTTAGGTTTCTGGGTCATAGAATCATAACTGCTATTACCTTATTTTCCCTTCGGTCTTTGGACCAATGCTATTTCCTTTGTGTGAACTTGGACCTTGGTTTCCTCTTCTGAAAAATGAGATGAGTGAAAAAAGATGATCTCCAAAGAGCGAGCCTTATAACCCCATTTAATTGTAGCAATCAAGACTCAATGGTTTTTAAAAATTATTAATAAAACAACCATTGGCATTTTTCAAATGAAGTCCCATTAGACAGAATCCCAACTCTTGTCTTTATGTGCTTCAGAATCAATGGAAGAAAGTTAATGTGTACAACCACCTTCTGGGAGGCAATTTGCAGATATCGTTGTGTTTAATCTTACAAGCATTCCCGAGGGCAGATAATCTTTTACTTTGTTAGTGTGAGAACGGGGTTTAGTCACCTGCCCACTGCCCTGGAGCTGGAAACCTTACATCTCCTGACTTCAGGACCTACACCTTTTGCTCAGGACCATGCCACTGTCTCTCCAGTGTAAGGAACTCTGGTCAGTGTGCGGCTGGCTGCCATTTGAACAGAAGCATGGCATGGAGAGGTCACATACTGGCATGGCATTGCCATCGACAATGTGGGATATGCCGGCCAGCAGCATATCCTCTTAATAGGTTTTTGTTTTGCAGATCTGGGTCCTTTCATTGTGTGCTCTGCATTGTCTTATAGATCCAGGTGGGGAGGCTTCTCAGAACCTTCCATTCCTGGGACAGCGTCCCAGGACAGTTCTGTGTACCTGGTCCATCTTGTGCTTCTGATGCCTGGCCTTGCTGCTGGGAAGGAGGGTAGCCTGAACCCCTTTATTTCTCTCCCAAAGGGGAGAGAAATTGAGGAAGTCCAACCAAGGGAAGGCAGGTCATAAAGCCAGGAACTCAACCCTTGGTGACAGAATTAATTTGAAAATGTACTTAGGGATGCTACCTTCCCTTTGGCCTTAGAAATTTCTGCTGCAAAGTGTGACAGCTATAAGCCCATTCATATGACCTTCCTCTAAGGCATGGGAACACAGTACAGCAAGGGGAGAAGCCTCACTGTCTACCATATATGTGAATGCCAACAACAACAGTGATAACCAGAACACCCCCATCCCACAATTGGTCATCCTCTGTCAGGCACAAAGCTAAGCACTGTCCAGCCAGTATGTCCTGGGTTGCTCAGAACAACCCCACTTTATAGCTGAGATCAATTAAGTGACTTGTCCAAGGTTATACTGCTAGGAAGAGGTAAAACTGGGATTCCAGCCAGGTCTGCCTGGCTCTAAAACCTGTGTTCCTAATGGCCACCAGTGCTGCCCTGTTTTTCTGTCCTCTGGCTAACCCAAGAAGGCAACAGAAAAGTGATTTTTAAAAGTCATCAGGCTGGGCGCGGTGGCTCACACCTGCGATCCTAGCACTTTGGGAGGCTGAGGCGGGTAGATCACATCAGGTCAGGAGTTCAAGACCAGCCTGGCCAACATGGAGAAACCCCATCTCTACTAAAAATACAAACATTAGCCAGACATGTTGGCACATGCCTGTAGTCCCAGCTACTCGGGAGACCGAGGCAGGAGAATCACTTGAATGCAGTGGGCAGAGGTGGCAGTGAGCCGAGATCAGGCCATTGTACTCCAGCCTGGGGAACAAGAGTGAAACTCCATCTCAAAAATGCAATGCAATGCAATACAATACGATACAATACGATACGATACAATACAGTAAAATAAAAGTCATCAAAGCAAACCTTAGGAAGCATAAACTTTGGGGGAAACTTTAATAAAGTGGAGGCCCTGAGAGATCTCTTGGATGTCACTTGGCAGTGTTTGGAAGCCCAGGTCTGGGTTTCCAGTGGGGGTGAAGGGTGCAGAAGTGCTGCTGGGAGCAGAAGAAACAAGAGAGAGAGGCTAGTTGAGGCATGCTGTGGTCAAAAGGGCAGGAGTGAATTGCAAGGAATGTTTTCTAGCCTTTCACAGCATTATTTTTAAAAGGCTGTTACTTAGGAGGCTGAGGTGAGCAGATCACGAGGTCAGGAGATCAAGACCATCCTAGCTAACACGGTGAAACCCCGTCTCTTCTAAAAATACAAAACAAATGAGCCGGGCATTGTGGTGGGCACCTGTAGTCCCAGCTACTTGGGAGGCTGAGGCAAGAGAATGGCATGAACCTGGAAGGCGGAGCTTGTAGTGAGCCAAGATCACGCCACTGCACTCCAACCTGCGACAGAGCGAGACTCTGTCTCAAAAATAAATAAATAAATAAAAATAAAAATAAAAATAAAACTGTTACTGCTGTGGAACAAAACAAAGAAACAAAAAGGAATACTAGCTGTGCTTTTAGTATCTCCATTTCATAAAACTATTGCCACTCAAATGCATACATATGGAAAAATATTAAAGAGAAATTTCCAAAAGTTTCCAAGGACTCTCTCTGGGTAGTGATTTTATACGTGAATTTAAATTTCTTCTTTGCTTACTTATTTCTAAAATACCCAGATTTTCTCCCAGGTGCATGAATTGCTTTTATAATCAAAAGGTTGGAAAGAATGAGGGCACCTTAAAGAAGAGATTTTCAAAGCAGGCAGGCCTGAGTGCAGATTCCAGCTCCCAACCTGCTGGCTGTGTGTCCTTGGGCAAGTTGCTTCACTTCTCTGAGCCTCGATTTTCAAATCCACTACTTTGGGATACAAGTATATGCCCTATGGGGTTGTTTTGAGGTTGAAATTATGGGTCATATCTAAAGCAGAGATATGTTTGGTAAATGGCAGCTAAAAATTTACCAAAGCAGGGGCTGGGGTTGGCTAACTCACTGTGCAAGCTTGAGCAAGTACCTTCCTCTGTCTGGGCCAAAGAGTCCTCAAATCTGATGGGGAAAGGGTTGGGCTGAACAGTTTGTCATGGCTCTTTTGCCTCAACCATTTTCCTGCCGTGACTGTACCCAGTACTGGCACAATTGACTAGGGACTTGCTCAGTGCTGCCTGTGGTCTGACCCTTGGTTTCAGGAAAAATAAGAGCTGGCACAGGGGCTTAGCATCCGGTGGTCTCCCTGGCAGGATTTCCGGGGTCACCCACCACATCCTGACCTCACTCCACAGGTGCACCTCTCCCAGTGCGAGGCTGGGGCCTGCCAGGGCTGCCTGCCCTGTGACCCACATAGTCCCCTGCTCTCCTCTAGGGCAGGTGCAGCCACAGGACTATTCTACCTGCTCCCACCCCACCCCCATCTGCTTCTCCTTTCTCTGCACTGCAGAGGAGGGCTGCGGCATACCAGGGGCTCTAGGGGCACTGGCAAGACCTACAGGGGCAGACGGCCAGCTCAGAGAGGGCATGCAACCCCCAGCCTTCTTCTCAGGCCTGAGTCCAAGCCAGAGGCCCTCAGGAGCTCCTGGGGAAGAATGTGGGATCCTCTTACCTAAGATATTTCAAACGCCTGGAATCCCAGCACATTGGGAGGCCGAGGCAAGTGGATCACCTGAGGTCAGGAGTTCAAGACCAGCCTGGCCAATGTTGTGAAACCCTGTCTCTACTAAAAATGCAAAAAATTAGCTGGGCGTGGTGGCAGGTGCCTGTAATCCTACTTACTCGGGAGGCTGAGGCAGGAGAATCGCTTGAACCTGTGAGGTAGAGGCTGCAGTGAGCTGAGATCACATCACAGCACACTCCAGCCTGAGTGACAGAGCAAGACTCCATCAAGAAAGAAAGGAAGGAAAGAAAAGAAAAGAAAAGAAAAGAAAAGAAAAGAAAAGAAAAGAAAAGAAAAGAAAAATTCCCCAGAAGCTCAATACATAGAACAGATGAAAGCAAGTAGCTGCATGGGGCTGGGGGCTCAGCTCAGCATCTCATCCCTCTACCACTCTTAATAGGATACCTCAATCCTGGGGCGTCATAAAGCATCACTTGAAAAGTAGCAACTCAGCACTCTCACAGGACAAGGGCAAGACTCAGAGAGGGCAAGCAACCTGCTCAAGGTCACACATTAAGTTTGGATGAATACATGACTCCCTGCCCAGCACTCCATCCCCTGCAGGAGAAGCCATGCCCATCTATCTGTTAACCAGGCTGTGGGCCTGACCCATGTGTCCAGGAGCCTGTGTGCTGGCCCCCTCTACCCTTGAGTGCCCAGAAGGGAATCTCATACACTCTCAGGCTAACAGAGGATGGACTTTATGCTAAGACCGAAAGAGGATGGAGATATCCTAGTGTACATTTTAAGGTCGTTTTAAGATATGGAAAGAAGCCAGAATTGAGGCCTGTTTTAATTCCATTCTTTATTAAGTCACTAGACCATTCTTTCATTTGTTTTTGTTTTTGTCTTTCATGGACATAGTCATATGTGACTTCTTGGGTATTCTCATGGAAGGATTGGCAAGAGAAGGTGTTGAGGGCTGTTCACAGCCTACAGTCTCCGTGGCTCACAGCCACATTGACGCAAGGGCCTCAGTGACCCAGACGTGTCAGTACAGTGAGTGGGTGTCTTATGAAGAGCTGTCTGGCACACGGAGGCGGGCAGCAGAGGCCATTCCTGACGTGGCTTTGATACTTCATGGAAATAAAAAGAGCCTCCCCCACCCATTTCTTTCTTTCTAGATAGACTTTCTGTACACAGAGTCTCCCAACACACAGGGATGGTGAGGTGGGGCACCAACCCAGTCAGCCTGTGGCTCTGTTAGACTAGAATATATTTGCTGACAAAACCAGGCTATAAATGGGGTTTGGGCCCAGGCCAGGTCCTGGATACCTCTAGATCCTATAAGCAGACTGGCCTAGCAAACGTTGGCAATGAAGAAAGAGTGGTAAAGACAATTATTTTAATCCTAGCCATTACACAGAATGGGGAAACAATGACTAGGAAACAGGCCTTTTCTTTTCATTTCAAATGTGGATACCTGAGAAAGGCAGGTTTCATCACAGAAGGTGGAGGTAGATGGAAACTTTCATGAACATCCTAAAGGTCACCCAGGCATCTAGGCACAGGGACTATAAAGTCCGTGATCTCTTTACTGCATCGTATTTCCCAGCAAGAGTTACTTTTCCTTTTTATTCATACATGTGAATCACAGCATGACTCATAAACTTATCAAGTAAGATGGGAATCAGCATCTCACCTGACACAGCATTTGCCAAGACCAACTCCTGATCTGGGATCTCCCCTCACTGTCAGTCACTTGTCGAGGGACATGGACCCCAGAACCCCACACTCTGTAGCTCCCAGGCATTTGGTCTAATGGGGCTTGGTCTCTCTAAGGAGATCTCCATGATGTTTTTAATTTGCTATTAATGTGCTCCTCTTTTGAGCTCACTGTTCCCTCCTTAGCTCCTCAGGAAAGCCGATTGCCTTGCGGTGGGTCCCAATTCGACGGGCATTTGTGTGACTGCGTGGTTAGTGCCCGTCTCCCCTGCTGAACTATAAGTGCCTTGAGAGCAGCCACCAGGTTTGTTTCTACTCTCGGCTGGGACTCAGTAGTTGCTCCATAGGGAAATAGAAGGGAACAGTTAGAAACAGAAGAAACAGGCTGGGCGTGGTGGCTCATGCCTATAATCCCAGCACTTTAGGAGGCCAAGGCAGGTGGATCATTTGAGGTCAGGAGTTCAAGACCAGCCTGGCCAACATGGCAAAATCCCTTCTCTACTAAAAATACAAAAATTAGCTGGGCGTGGTGGGGGATGCTGAAATCTCAGCTACTCGGGAGGCTGAGGCAGGAGAAATGCTTGAATCCAGGAGATGGAGGTTGCAGTGAGCCGAGATTGTGCCACTGAACTTCAGCCTGGGTGACAGAGCAAGGCTCCATCTCAAAAAAAAAAGAAAAGAAAAGAAAGGAACTGAAGAAACAAGGTGGGCCTAGGAGACCGTGGATTCATGGTGTGCTAGTAAATGTCAAGCAATCAATGTTTCAGGGCAAAAAATTCCTAATAGTGTGTGCCAATTTCTGTGTTGTAAATTCTCCCTCGATGCTGACTTCTAGTTTCGGGTGTGACATCTCTGAGGACAGAATAGGAAAAAGATGTGTGTAATGCGCCTCATAAGTCAGCAGAGGCCGCATCCAGACACGACTGGAGCAAATCAACTCTTTATGGAATCTTTCTCCCAACAAGCATCTGTTTTTGGAACAGTTGCCTACAGGACTCTCTGTTTTCAAAGCAAAAGAGACTCATCTAAGTGGGCATCCACTATGCGGAGGGCCTAAAGCAGATGTTTAAAATACACAGACTCATTTGATGCCCCCAAGAACATACCATTTTATAGATGAGAAAACTGAGTCTCAGAGAGGCTAAGTAACTTGCTCAGGGTCATACAGTTAGTTCAGGGCTGGGGCCAGCATGGGAATCTGAGTCTCGGAGAGGGTGCTCAGGGTTGCGAGGCTTGTTCAGGGCTGGGTCCAACCTGTAAATCCTTTATCTTTTTACTCCCACTCCTAATTCCTTCAGTAAAACCTTCATCCCAGCTTAATGAAACTTTAATTCTAAAAGCAGATGCTCTAAGAGCTGGGACTTCTGGCGAGACCAGAGGAGAATGCACACAGGCCTGGGAGCTAGAGTGCCCACTGCCCCGTGTCTGCAGGCACCCTCGTTCCTGACCATGGCGAAGCTGTCCCTTCTCACTGGACAGTGGTTGTCAACTTTGCATAAAATCACTGGGATGGGTGGCTCCAGTACTGTGAAGGGGAATTTATCTCAATTGTTTCCCCTAATTTTATCTAATTTTCATTTTGTGCACTTTAGAATCCACAGTGGGCCAATCAACTCCCCCTGAGACTGTGGCCAAGTCACTTTCCTCTTTTGGTGTCATTTCGCCTTTCTATAAGTAGTGAGGGGGCCAGCTGGAGGCCTCCCTGTGTCCACCCCAGATTCGTGCCGGCCTGATGAGGCTTTGTGTACAGCAGCAGGAGAGGGGGTGCCAGTGCGTATTGAGGAATTAAGTGTCCTAGGTGTGTTACATGTACTCTCCACTTGACCTCCACAACTCTCTGGAGTATGCATCATTACACTGAGGCCTTTTGTCTAACTGGGGAAACCAAGGCTCCCAGCTACCGTGCCCTTAGACCTGAGGAAAGGGATGGAGGGCAGCCTAAAGCAGAGCTATCCTTTTTTCTGGCAAGGTTATGGTACTTTCTTGTGTGCTAGAGGGTTATGCATGTCATAGTTATTCAGCAGGTGGATTGATAGGTTTGTGGATAGAGCTGTGTGATGAGAGGTGGGTCCAGACACTCTGGTGCTTAGAACTTGCATTCAGAGGATGCATATTTTGAACCGATTGTCCATGTGGCTTGGAAGGCATGTAGGGGAGAGAGGGGAGGAGTGGGGGGAGGTGGCACATCTGCAAACGGGGACGGGGAACACGTTCAGCTCCCAGGGTTAGTGTGAGAATTAAATGAAACTGGCTGCACTGACTACACTTGGTCCCCTCTCTTGTCACTCCCTGGCTCTACTTCCTTCACGGCACATACCACAATTTGTCCTTATGCATTTGTTTCTCTAAATGCTTATTGCTCCCAGGGCAACTTTCTTAGGATAGGGTTCAAGTCTATTATATTCCTCAATGAAAAGCCATGATCTAGCAGGTGCCTGGCACATAATACAAGCTCAGTTAGTTAGAATGAATGACTGAAGGTATTGTATATAAACTACCTGGCACAATATAGACAAGAGGTGGTCCGCTTCCAGGGAAGCCCGGACCGTCTGAGGTAGTTATTTTGCCCCTAAGCACAAGCCAGCAACAATTCTCACTTTCACCAACCCCCTCTACACACATATACACACCAAGTCCTCCAACCCTGGTTCCAGTCTGCCTGGTGCTAAGGTGGGAAGCATGACTTTGCAAAGCTGTTTGACAGCAAAAGAGAACCACTGAGCCCCCGACCCCTAAAATTGCTGTCTTAGCTAGAGTTACCATAATCAAATTGGCTCCTCCCTTAGCGGTTCTCAGATAGGAGGAAGTGGTTTGAACAGGGTGTACTTATTTCCTTCGGAACTTGTAGGGAGATTGAGAGAGGGCGGAAGTTGATCACGTGGTGTGACCTCAAGGGATATTTTATTGCAGGAAGAGAGGGATAGATGGGAGGATGGATAGACAGATAGATGGGCAGATAAATGTACGAACAGGACCCTTGGCTGCTAACAAGAACCAAATGGTTTGGTCTGAAATATGCTGGAAATTTTGATGGGAATTTTAAGTTTCAGCCTCTCTCAGAGCTGGGAGAAATACATTCTTGATGAATGTCAAATAAAAACTGAAAACTCAGCAGCATCTATTAATTCAGGGTTCTGATTTAGGCGCACTAGAATGAATAATTTCTGTCTTTAAGAAGGCTCATTTCCCTTGGAAATACATTGCCAGATTTCACCATTCAGAATGGGGAAGTTTTCTTCCGAAAGTGACTTAGGAAAGTTTTATTCAGAAAGTGACTTTAGTTTGCTGCAATGCAAACCTACCCGTCTGTTTCGTTTATATTAGATGGTGGAACAAGCAGAAATACATATTCAGAAAAATGGAGGAGTGCCCCACTCATTGCTTTAGCAGTTTAATCCATCATATGTAGCACTGCTTGTTAATAGCTTTCTGCCTAGGAAATATAAAATGGATATGATATATTTTAATTGTCTGATTTAGAAATGATAGCAATAGCTCCTATGTAGTACCTATTATCTCCTAGATAGTACATGTAAACTTCTTTCAAACATATAAAGAAACTGGTCTTCTTTTTACAAGGAAAATACTAACACTCAAAGGGGCAAAGTGACTTGCACAGAGTCACAGAGTTCTTTGCTGGCCTCAGAATGTTGACTCAGGTGCGGCTGATTGCAGCACAGTCTTTCTATGTTGCCATCTTGCTGCTCTGATCTAGATTCTAGATCTGTTTAAGGTGAAGGAATCTAATTAGATTTCAATTTGTCTATTCCATAGGTTTTTAACATTCTTATTATATTTTCAGAGCATATTAAGCACTCTTAAATAGAATTCTTCTTCTTCTTCTTCTTCTTTTTTTTTTTTTTGATAAAGTTTCACTCTTGTTGCCCAGGCTGGAGTGCAGTGGCGCAATCTCAGCTCACTGCAACCTGCAACCTCCACCTCTCGGGTTCCCCGAGTAGCTGGGATTCCAGGCACCCGCCACCACAGCCAGCTAATTTTTGTATTAAATAGCACTCTTCTAAATGGAGACTATTAGTTGCAACATACTTGCCAGAATTTTGACCTGAGCTTACCTCTCCAGTTTTCAAAGGGCCACAGCCCAGTTTCACAGCTCAGCATCTCATAGCAAACCACAGAATGACAATTTAAAGACAATTTAAAGACCCTCTTCCTAAAGTGAAGAGGGTACCACTTTAAACACAAGCCTCAGCCCTGCATCCGCTTGTTCTCGCTGAGGCTCCCCCAACCCTTTAGAACCCCTCACTTGCCTCTACCTCCCACCAGCTATGGGACTTGGACAAGCACCTAACTTCTCTGAGCCTCATTTTCTCAGTTTTCAAAAGCAAATAACAACCACCATCCTATAGGATTGTTCTGAGGATTGCAGAAAAATAACTTTTTATGCATTGCTCCTCCCCAGTCACTCAGGATGGTAGATATCACCTCCTGACACCCCTATGCATAGCCGCAAGTGAGGACATTCTGAGGCCAAAGCTCAGGTCACTTCTTTGACACCAGACTCTCTCCATATGTACGCACCTAAAAGAATGTGGAGTGTGCCTTTTTCCTTAGAAAATTCCAGTTGTCCTAAATCTCTTCCAACTCTAACATGCTGTTTCCAGAATTTATATACTCCACATGTTTGCCTTTCCTTTGATTCCTCCTTTCCCCCATACACATCCCAGCTGCTCAGATTGTTATTAATTATCTTTGGCATCTTCTTAAAGAAGATGCATACAATCACACTCCAAGTAGCACTATTGCAATCCCTCAACCCACCTGGCTCCATGCACCTTTAGACATCATGACTCCAGCCTGATAGCATTTACTGAGCACCTGCTGTATGCTGAAAGTGGCCTGGGCACTTAGCATATGTCAATTTCTTCACTTTGCCCTATACCTGGGTGCATTAGGTACCATCAGTGTCACTTTACAGATGAGAAAATGAAGGCCTGGAGAGGTTTAAATGACTCCCTCAAGGTCTCACAGCTAGGAATTCTGATGGCAAATCCCAATTGTCCTTTGTAAGAAGCCTGCTAAGTGCAAGCCTTTTTGGCAGAATGTTTCCTCTGGCAACATCCTGTCCGTGCTCCTCCAGCCCTTCTCTCCACAGAATTATGCATCCAACACCCACTGAGCCACTGCAGTGTGCTGGGCACCAGGTTGGGGGCTGGGCTCCTCTCAAGACATTGCCCCACCTGTGCTCAGGGAGCTCCTCTCTGACTCCAGAAAGTCGACCCCTGCCAACTGTGTGTTGAAGAGGTCCCGAAGTCTCTCCCCACCCCGTCTCTGCCACATTCCCCCAAAATACCTTCACACACTGTGCATGACTTCTGTGGGAGCTGTCTGCAGAGGGATTGCTGGGCGCAGAGTCACTGCCTCTCCGTCTGTCAACTGCTGCTGCTCCGGAATAAACAGGCAGCCGGGCCTCTCGCGAGTGTGGAGAAGCAGCCCATGCTACCCAGAAGAACTGCAGTTGCTAAACTGGCCGCATACTTCCTCTGCTAGGAACGAGGAAGGCACAGGGCTTGCAGAAGGGCAGGTTCCTGTTTTCAGTAACCACTCTGAGTAGGCTTCTCTCTGCGAGGACTGGGAAGATAGACGCATTATTAATTTTTTTTACAAAGCACTTGAGAATATGGCCAGCTTAACTCAAGATTCTGGGATTTCAGAAGCTTGGTCTTCTTTCTCTAATTAAAAGGCAAATTGGTGGGGCTGTGAATTTGCTCTTGTGCATCCCTGGAGCTTGCTGGGCCCACAAAGGCTGTGGCTGAGAGCTGCAGCTTCTCTGATTTCGTTTTCCCAATTTTTGCGGCTTCCTTCTGTTAATGCTGAATGGACCCCAGAGCAATGCTTTGAGATTAAAGGAGACTAAAGAGACACAATGACTTGGTGCAATGTGTGGGTCAAGGGAAAAGAATTAGAAAGAACATTATAGGATGGTAGTTGTTTGAATATATAGTGCACAGTTGATAATATTGTCCCAGTCTTAAGTTTCTTGGACATGGTAATAATAGTGTGGTTATGTGGGAGAATGTCTAGTTCTTAGGCGACACATGATGACCAAGAGGATGTCTCGTATCATGACAGCTATAGCTTTCAAAGAGTTTCTTAAAAGAAAAGCTGCATCCCTATATCTATAGCTATCAGGTTGGCACAAAAGTTATTGTGGTTTCTGCCATAGAAGTAATGGCAAAAACCACAATCATTGTTGCACCAACCTAATACATCTACATCTATATATCAAGACACAGAAAGAGAATGAGAGAGACAGAGAGCAAACGGGAAAAAATGTTAATACTTGGTGAGTATAGGTGAAGGGGATATAGGTGTGCATTGTTCTACTCTTGCAACTTTTTGGTGAGTTTGATGCTAAAATACATGAGTCTTTATGTTATATATTACAAAATGTATGTTGTATATGTTATACGTTATGTAAATATTGCGTATAAAATCTCCCTACTTAAAGTGCGTGAGTCTCAAGAGAAACTCAGGTACATGGGGCTTCAGAGCTTATTGACGAAAGAGGTAAAAGTTTCTGCAATGCTGACCCCAAGATAGACTGGGAATTGCTTGCTTGAGCTTGGAATGCCAGGTAACCACACTGGGGTGGCCCTTAGACCCCCTCACAGCCCCTCACACCTCACAGAGTGGACAGAGCATCAGAGACTTGACTGATCTGCCCACAATCACACAGCGAGTCCCAAAGAAGAGCCAGGGTCGGAATCTACGGCTGGTGACCCAGGCCCCAGTCCAGTGAGGCCGACACAGCTACCCTGGGACAGTCATTTGGAAACCTCACTCTGTGTAGTTTGCAAAGATGAATCAAAACCCTCAGAGCTGCTTCTAAATTTAGCAGGCAGGCACTCTGCACTAGAGAGATGGTTCCTTAGACAACTTGTGAAAACACCCGCTCGCGAAGAGCATGCTGGGAAGGTACAAAGGAAATATTGCAAAAGACTGAGTGGGCAGTTTGCTTAACAGGTAAGAGGGGACAGGCAGAAATATGCAGAAGTGGAGATTTTCCCCCAAATTCACACAGAGGAGTAACAGAGCTTTGGACTGATAGTCAGAGGTATGAGTTTTGTGATGACTTTTTAATAGACACTTACCAAGCAAGAATCTAGTACAGATGAGGCTCTGAATTTATTCCCTGTCATTTCTTTTGTAAAACTTTATTGAGCAAGGCATATTCCAGGAACTGGGATTTAGCTGTAAAAAAAGATAATAATAATAAAAAAAAAAAAACTGCAAAAGCCCTGCCCTTCCCTGTACTTAACTTAAAGGAGACTACAGAGACATGGCAACTTGGTGCAATGTGTGGGTCACGGGAAGAGAACTAGAAAGAATGTTATGGGGTGGCAGTTATTTGAATATATACTACACAGCAGATTCTACTACTTCACATAGGAGGAGTCCTATGGGAAAGACGGAACATGTGACTATCAATTATGGTGACCCACTGAGGAAACTCAGTGGGTTGATGGGACCAAGGGGCCCAGATGTGCTACTTTGCACAGGTGGCCAGTTGTGGGGGGATGGGCTCTCTCTGGAGATATCATTAGGCTGAGAACTGTAGGAGGAAAGCAAGCCAGCTCTGGGACAAGCCAGGGCATGACAGGTGTGCGCACAAGGGACTGCTGGTTTCACACAAGCTTTAAAAGTTTTGGGGAAAGACAATCAGCCCTAAAGATGTTCAAGTCAGAAGCAGAGGCAGACAAGAGAGAGGCCCATAGAGTGGGTTCCTGTTCAACGGGTCCTGTTCACAGGAGAAGCTGCAAAAGAAGGAAAAGGCAGGATGCAGAACCCTGGAGGTCAGGGCTGCAGGCTCTTCTCTTTTTCCAGTGGGTCATTGGGTGACCGGGGGGGCTGCTGCTAACTTCCCCCGACCCCCAGCCCCAGGGTATTTATGACCTCCCTTTGGCCTCCTGGGGTAACTGAGGAAACTCGGTAGGTTTGAGAAAGTGTTCCTCCTACGGGACGCTGTGCTATCCCAAAGCCTGGGCTGTGCCAGAGCAGGGGAATGGAATGCAGGTGTCGGCCCTGGGCCCAACCAGAGAGGGCAGGGCTGAAACCCGATGCCATGCTAGACAGGTTAATCTGACCTTAGGCCTCTGTTTTCAGTAACCCCAAGGGGGTTCTCAGCCTCAGCACTTTGGACATTTTGAATCAGAGCATTCTCTGGGGTGTGTGTGTGTGTGTGTGTGTGTGTGTGTGTGTGTGTGTGTGGTGGAGTTGCAGGGCTGGCCTGTGCGTTGGAGGATATGCCACAGCATCTCTGGACTTGACCCACTAGACGCCAGGAGCACCCTGCACCCCTCCAAGTCGTGACAACCAAAAATGTTCCAGAAATTGTCAAATGTGCCCTAGGGAGCAAAAATTACTCCCAGTTGAGAACCACTGGATCATACCCATCCCAAAATAAGACACGTGTGAAGGTTGTTCTTTCTTGGGTTGTAAAGTGCTGCCCTGAGGCCAGTTGGTTTTCCTGCTTTTGTGTGGACTCAGCTTTGCAGCACGTCTGCCTGTGCTCCCTGGTACACATCTCAGAAGCCTGCTGTATAGCAAGGCTCCTTTGGGTGGCTGTGTCACCCATCCTTCCTCTCCGCCCTCATGCACTTAACCCAAGAAAAGGAAATGGTTTGCGGTCTGTTCAGGAGTCGCAGGGAATTAGGGCTTGGAAGCTACAGTCTGGGCAGCCTGTGAGCTGCATCTTAAAGGAGGAGCAGTTTGCTGTCAAGAACTGGGGTGGAAGCATGTGAGCCACGAACTGCCTAAGGAAAATAGAGGAAGAGCAGGAGGTGGACTTCTCACCGCAGAGGCCCAGTCAAGGAGGATTGTATTGTGAGTTCGCTTCCATGTCTTCCCTGCTTCTCCACCACCCTGACCATTCCTCTCCCAGCCATTTTCCACACTGTTCCTCAGTGTTTCACACACCTTTTTTCTTCTAATCTATGAAGAAGTCTTGATTCCAAGAATATTGTCATTTATTCAAGCATGCTTTTCATACTCCATACATTCATTCAGTTATTCATTCAACAAACATTTGTTAGCATTCACTGTGTGCCAGACGCTATGCATGTAACTGGAACATGTGCCAGGCAAGACTAGGCCCTACCCTCAAGGAGCTCAAAGTCAAAAACTCTTTATCCCTGTTTTCCAAGCCCAGCACAAAACAGTGTTCATTACGTATTTGCTGAATTACTTAATTTTGCCAACATCTATTGTAAATTTTGTGTATGTATAACCTATATTCAGAGGACAGATAAGGAGAGAATTCTCAGTTTGTGTATGATGAACGTGTCTCCATCCCTCCCTGCCCTCGGGGAGTTTCTGATCTAGCAGAGGAGACAGACACACAGATCAAAACCCCAGGGTATAAAGAAAGACGTCGGTAGGGAGGGGGCCAGGAGAGGAGACCAGGAAACCTCTAGGGCTCCTGGCTTCACACAGGAACTTCATGGCACTGAGGCATGGCGGGACCACATTAGATTCCATCCCAGCAGCTTGGTCTTCTAGGTCCATGTACTGAGCACAAGAAGCAAAGACAAAAACATGTAGCAGGTGATGCCCCCACCAAGGACGTCAAGTGTAAGCATGGGGTCAGGCCAGGCTCTGCTGCACTGGCCGAATGACACTATCAGGAGGTCAGGCTTTAGGACTCACAGAGACACCCAGTACCATCTGTGTAGGAAGCAGCTGATTTCCAGAGGACTTTGCAAATTAATTAGAATTAGCTATCAGGCCGAGACTAATGGCCATAGGCAAATAACAACAATGCCAGCCATGCATGGATTGAGAATCACTCAGTTAAGTACTAGGCTGTGGTCATCCCCTTTATTAAAGTGAAATGTTCCCCTATGTAAAAACTAGCTTTACACGCTTAGCGTTGTCAGGAGCCAGTTGTTATATTTCTCCAACTGGGGGTTGATGGGTTTCCCAAGGGAAGCAATAAAAAGCCACTTCTCCAGCTTCAGGTCTCAGAGGAGTTCCAGGTTCTAGGAGGTGAAGAGCTCCTAAGGCAATTCAGCATCATGCGGCAGACGTGATGTTGAAGCCCCGTGCTGGGTCAGAGTCACAGCTTGATGCAGTATGAGCAGATTTCCATTCCTACTTCATAGCTTGATTTGTTTTCCTCTTTCAACATAAATATTCAAAAGTTTGGAAGAAAGAAAAGGCATTCTTGGGAACTAGAAAGCTTTCTATCAATGGAGAAAACCGAGTGTAAACTAGAAAAGTTCAATACCACTGATTGAATGCAAGGCATGACACTTGGTGCTATAAAACTGTTAATGGGATTCCCATATCAAACCATATGACCTTCAAGATCGCGTGCAAGATGGAAGTTCTCGAGAGTAAAATTTTGCCCCCTCTATGGCTGGATGAGTGCTGACCCACTCATACAATAATTTATTTAATAACAGTTTTTTGAACCCCTTCTATGTGTTAGGCATTGCTCTGGGTATGGAGTTAGAGAAATAAATGAGTAAAGTCATAGAAGGGAATTGAGGGCATGGGAACAGTAAGAGGAACTCTCCCCTTAGAATGGTGACATTTGAAATGAGTCCAGAGTGACTCTGATATGAAAATCAAGAGGAAAAAACAGCAGGCAAAGGACATAACAGATACAAAGGTTTGGGGCTGGAAATTCTTGTGTTCAAGGAGCAGACAGAAAGGAAAGGGAATGAATTTTGGGGAAATGCAACTTGGCTCTTGCTTATATTATGTATTTAGTCTTTCAACTCACTCTATGTATCTAGACATCACCTGAAGAAACTGGTGCTGATAGGGCTTAACTTAGTTGCCTCCAGTCACCCAGCTGATGAGTGACACCACTGGGCCTAGGCTCATGAGCTCTAGAAGTAGGAAATTTGCTGTCACTATTTCACTAGCCTCCCATTGGGTCTTCCCACATCCCACCTTTTCCCGCCAATGCTCCCTTCCCATCCTCTTTCAGCCCTGTGTCTCCAAATAAGACTCAGGCCCTGCAGTCATCCTCCTCAAGCAGCTGCCCCAAACTCAGGACCATCTTCATCCTTTTCCCACAGGATCCACTTCACCACTTTCCTGGCATTCAAAGCTCATCAATCTGTTCTCCACCCTCCTTATCAGCCCCATGGCAATGTCAGCACTTAAGGCCTCCATGCCCCACTCACCATAGGAACTCCCCTACCACTGTGCACTGTAGACAAGCCCCTCACCTCTTCCTCATGCGCTTCACCACTGTCCTTCCTCTCCTGTGTGGATGCCTTTCCCCCTGCAAGGGCATGGGGCAGGTCCCTTCAGGCCCAACCCAGAGCTAACCTTGTCCATGCATCTTCCCAGATGCCTCTCAGCCAACAATGATTGCTCCCTCTCAGAAGGCCCCTTGGTGTTTTATCTGTATCATAGGAATGCGACACATTGCATATTGGAGTAATGAGCAAGAGAGGATTTGAGGTACTTAGGAGTTGTGTGATCTTGTGGGGCTTTCTGATTCTTTCTCTCAGCCTAGTGATGTTTCTGATACTACTTTATCATGAGAATCCATACATAATAATGTGTACAGCCCACCTGGTCCAGTGCAAGGCACATAGGAGGGGACCACCAGATAGAGGTGCTTTTCTTTCCTTTCAAATTGGAGCCTGAGCTTGGAAAGGCAGGAGTATGTCTAACCATGACCACGTAGCCTAGCACAGAGGTTATCCCCAAAGATGTGATCCATAGCTATCCCTCAATAAAAGAATAAATGAAGGTTGTGCCTTTTGAATTAAAGTACGTACACTGTAAATGGTGACTTTTCACCTCTGGGGAAGACAATAAGCTAACTATGAAAACCATCTGTGGGGAGAGCAGACCCTATTGTTTCTCTGGAGATAAAAGTTTATGTTTCTGGAACATCTCCAAAGTTGGATCAGTGGTCCATCTGGATGAGCTGATTTCTCCAGCTGGAGTGGAGCCTAAATGTGTATGTCATCAGAATCTTCGGGAGGTCTTTTGGCACTAACAATATTCTCGGGAAGAAGAAGGAAAAAAAAAAAAAAGTAGCCGCTTTTTGTCCACCACAGCTGTCTGCTGCAAAGAGCTGCACGGATATGTTGATTCGTTCAAGCTGTTCTCTTCTGTTATTGCTCAACCTAGACCCACATCGGGGGAGACCTTACTGTTCTTAGCCATGCAAGGGTTGATGAAGAGGTCAGCAATGTTCCCAGAGGTTGGGAAGTTCTCTGCTCAACCTAGCCTCCACATCGAGGGAGACCTTACTGTTCTTAGCCTTGCAAGGGTTGATGAAGAGGTCAGCAATGTTCCCAGAGGTTGGGAAGTTCTCTGAGCAGGACCCAATTTCAGTTGGTTGCAACGTTGCTTTCTTTGCTCACTTCCTGTGGCTGCGCTCCTGTGTAAGCCTTCCTGCTTCCGGTGGATTGTCACACAGGCCCCACTCAAGAGAACACTGCTCCAACAGAAACGTAGAGGAGGAAACAGGCATCTCATTTCTAAGCAAAGAGGAATCTAGCCAGGAATGTTGAAATGTATTTTATCTTCCCTTGGTGCCAATTTAGAGTCTATCTTCTGTAAAGGGCACAGAGATCCTTGTGAACTCTGTTTAAGGACACAGACAAAAGACAAAGTCTTCCCATGTATATGATGTATGGTGTAGGGTGTACGGTGTATGGTGTTGGTGGTGTTGGGTGTTGTTAGGCCCCATGAAGGGAATTGTTTCAAGGGTGTCTCATAACACCAACCTTCCCTATATTTTCTATTGGTCTGACTTTCAAAAACTATAAGTTCCAAGAAGGCAGGGAGTATATCTGTTTGGCCAGTTATTGACAGCTAGCTTTGGCACTTTGCATGCCTGAGGCAACCAGCAAAGGTCCACTGGAAAGAAGGAGGGAAAGAAGGGAGAGAGGGCAGGAGAGACAGGGAGCAAGTTAAGAAGAAAATCTTTCTCTCCCATAGATTGCAAACTTTCTTAAGGCCTTAATCATTTCTGATTCCCTGCAGCATTGGGCAGATAGGAGGAGCTCACAGATGCCCATGGAATTATCTTGATGATCGACTAGCTTGCTGCAGCAGAGCAGGCTGTGGGCCCTGGGAAAGTAGAAACAGCGGCTGGACATTGAGCGATAAGGCCTTTGCGGCTAGCTTCCCCACATCACCGGAGTCAAGCCTCTTAAACACTCTGCCCTGGCATTTTCGTCTCCTAAACAACAATGCCAAGAAACCTTGCCCAACCACTTCTAAGTCTGCTTGAACAGCACAAAATGAGGGTAGGATCTGTAACAGCATTATTGTGACTTTTATGAAGGTTTATTATTAAGGTTTCCTCTACTGTTCTCATTCTATGATGCCTTAATACTTTCATGACATACACTGTTTTCTAATGATAAGTTTCTCTCATTGTTATCAAAAGAAAAACAACTCGAAACTAGCCTTGATGTAATTTAAAACAGTGTCATCCAGTTATAACCGACTGGATGGGTGTGAAATCATATGTCAGCACTGGCTTCGGTGCTCACTGAGCCACAACTAATTACACTTAGTCGAGTGGGGCAACCATGGAGGGAAAGCAATGAGTAGGCAGGCCTAGTTGCTATAGAAATAGTTCTGGCCAAAACAACATTTCAATCCCAAAAGCCATTTTTAGACTAGAAAATTTTATTTTTGTTTAAGTAGCAATAATAAATAATTATAACCTGTAAAGCATGGTACAGATGTCAGTTATCATTATTTATTATTGCTAATACTTTATGACCTGTAAAGCACTATACAGTTGTCAGTTATCAAGTATTTTTTGAACTTGTTACTTAATTTTCACAAGAACTCTTTGAAATATCAAAGAGTTGAAATATCAAATAGTTTGAAATATCAAATATCAAAGCAGTTTTAACAACTGCTACTACTATTTATTGTAAACTTGAAACATGTAAGCAATTTACATGTTATCTCATCAATTCATCTTAACAAATGAATGAGGTAAATATTCTCATCCTTATTTTATATTAGGGGAAACTAAGGCACTGGGACTTTAAATAGTTTTCCTAAGAACACATAGATGGTTAGAGGGGGTGTTGGACTTGAACCTGGGCTGATGGACCCCATGGCCTACGCTCTTGATGCCACATATCACATACCCACTTTACAGATGAGGAAATGGAGACCCAGAGAGTTAAGCCAATTACTAAGTTGTCAGTACAAGATTCAGTAAGATTTCTTCAACCTGAAAGCCCATGGTCTCTCTATTTTTTTCTGCATCTCTTTAAAATAATAATAATTAGTTTATTTGAAGAGGATTCATAGAGGATAATGTTGGAATTGTGTGATGTGGGTTCCAGAATCTAAGCAGGCTCAGGGACCCATGTGTGCCCTTCTCATCCAGTGCCCTGCTGCCCTGTCCAGGTTCTAGTGAAGCCACCACCTCCTCAGATGGTCCGTCTGCACCCAGTGGTTCGCAGTTTTCCCCCGGCTCCTCTATCTCTGCATGGAGCCACCTCAGTCACTCAGCCCAGGCCGTACCTTCTGTGGCACTGTCCTCTGAGAGGTGACCCTGATCCCTCCCAGATACCTTCTATGCCATTCCCTCTGCTGTGCTCATGAGGCCATTCCCACCCATCAGCATCTCAGAACTTTCTGCATGCACTGTGTTTTCTAGGGCAGGCATAGTGAGTCCTTTCTGCTGGTCAAGAGCTGGCCCATGGCATTTACTGGAGGAAGGAGGGAGGAAGCAAAGAAAGGAGGGAAGAAATGGAGAGAGAGAGGCAGTCTAGGGGCTACTGGAAGGAAAATAGAAAGAGATTTTGCCTCTGTCTAGGCAGTCCCCACTGCTCTAGCTCTTCTCCTGGGCCCTGAAACAAAGCTGCAATAATAAATGACTAGAAAGAAGCAGTCAGGGTCTTTTACAAGCTATAATGATGAAATTATTTTTAAAAGGAAACATATGCCCATGTG
The DNA here is from genome assembly GCF_003255815.1 of Theropithecus gelada. NCBI lineage: Eukaryota > Metazoa > Chordata > Mammalia > Primates > Cercopithecidae > Theropithecus > Theropithecus gelada. The sequence goes on from NC_037676.1 coordinate 135,374,829, forward strand.
TATGTATGAAGTGCTCATTGACAATGGAAGGGAGGCTCAGGAGCCTGCATTTTAAATTCTCTTTGAAATAAGAGGGCAGCCATTGCCTCGGCTATCACTCATGGTGTCACTTTTAAAGTGTGACACCTTTGCCTGGGAAATCAGAAATTTTCAAGTGCCAAGCATTTAAATGGCTTCTGACAGCCAGAAGGTGACAGAGGCAATTAGACTTCATGTTTGTAACAGATGGAAAAAGGCATTTTGTCAAGTCTGCAAGACCTGTAGGAAAATATGACAGGTGCCGGCTCTGAACTAAAGAGACAAAGCCAAGGCTCAGGTCCTCTCCATTTCCCAGCAGAAGTGACTGGAAGAGACCCCTTAGAGGGCTCCCCCACAGGGGCCTGTGAAGGCCTCCACACTGTGCCTCCACAGGCAAGGGAGACAGTTCTACAGCTAGACCACATGGAAGGCAGTGTCTGTCAAAGATGTCTGTAGAAGGCAGGTTGAGTGCAGATTCTGTTTGGCACACAGAGGGTGGGTAGTGTCGTGGCTTTGGAGACAAATAGCCTGAATCCAATTCCCCAGCAGTGGGTGATTTGGGACAAAGTCATTTACCCTCTCTGAGCCTCACTCTTTAATAAAAGAGGCATAGTCGTGTCTTCCTGCTTCAGAGGTTTAGTGAGCACAAACTGAGAACAGCATGTAAAGTGCTTGGAGCACACCAGCTCCCCGTTACTTTTTGGTACTTTTCTTCTCTTTCCTCCATGTGTAGACACAGCTGGTGGGTGATTTAAGCTTGCAAGTATAAAAATATACCAAGGTACAATCTCTCTGTAGGACAGGTTAGCAGTCCATTGTAAAAAAAAAAAAAAAGTTTTTGTATTGTAAAATATCTATCTATAGAATGCAAGGCAGAACTCGTGAACCTTGCACTAGGCAAGGGTTTCTTAGATAAGACACCAAACCTCAGGCAGCAAAAGAAAAAATAGATACATCGGATTTCATCACAATTTTAAAAATTCTGTGCTGCAAAAGATGCCACAAAGAAAGTGAAAAGAAAATCCACATAATGGGAGAAAATATTTGCAAATTATGTATCTAATAAAGGACTTGTACCAAGAAAACATAAAGAATACTTACAAATCAATAACGAAAAGACAAATAACTCAATCTGAAAACAAGCAAAGGATCTGAATAGACGTTTCTCCAAAGAAGATGTACAAATGGGCCCATAAGCACAGCAAAAGATTCTTAACACTATCAGTCAGTCATCAGCAAAATGCAAATTAAACCCATAATGAGACATTAACTCACACACAGTAGGATGCCTATAATAATAACAATTTTTAAAAATCAGATGGTGTTACTAAGGATATGAAGAAGTAAAAGCATTCTTTTATTGCTAGTGGGAATATAAAATAATGCAGCCACTTTGACAAACAGTTTGGCAACTTCTCAGAAGGTTAAACACAGAGTTTTCATGTGACCTAGCAATTCCACCCCTACATGTGCATTCAAGAGACGTGAAAACATGCATCCATATAAGAACTTGTATATGACTGTTCACAACAGCATTATTCATAACTGGCAAAAAGTAGAAACAACCCAAATGTTTAGCAGCCAATGAATAATGGTTTCTCTATACAATTAAGTATAATTCAGCAATGAAAATAAATACAGTACTAATACCTGCTATAATACAGGTGAAATAAAAGAAGCCAGACACAGAAGGCTACATATTATATGATTCCATTTATATGAAATGTCCAGAATAGGCAAATCTATAGAGACAGAAAGTAGATTAGTGATGGCCTGGGGCTGGGAGTGAGGGTGGAGAATGAGGAATGACTGCTAATGGGTACAGGATTTCTTTGTGGGATAATGAAAATGTTCTAAAATTAGATGTGGTGATGATTGCACAACTCTGTGACTATAACTAAAAACCATTGAATTAAGTGGGTGAATTCTGTGGTATGTGAATTATATCACAATAACACAATTTCCTAAAGTTAGCTATAGATACCAAGAATCGTAGCTTAAAATACTAGGTAAATGTTTATCATACAACAAAAACCTTCTTCTTTAATACAGATGTTCATGTGGCAGCTATTTAATGAGAAACTATTAAAATGCCATGGAAACAACTCATTTAATACATTTTTATTATCTTATTGATGAAAAAAAAAACTATACCTTTTGACCCAGTAATGCCTTTGCATAAGGAAATCATCATGGATATATGAATAGATTTAGCTATAAAGATGTACATTGCAGTATTGTCTGTAACCTCATAAAGCCTGAAACAACAATAACTATCATTTATTAAATATTTACAGTTTGTAATGCACCATACCATTACAGAAAACTTTCTCATTTCTTTAGTACAACAATCCAATGGGGAAGCTCTCAATATTGTTATATTCCTTACAGATGAAGAAAGTCTCAAATCAAACATCTGCAAATCAGAACTGGGATTTGTATCCAAGTCTATCATATTCCATGGCCTGCAGGTGCCCCTAACCTGTCTATAACATTCTCCCTAATAACCTAAAATCCTAAATTTAATTAGCATGCTGGCATTGAAAACAATCTTGTAAATAAATAAGTAATGATACATAATGATGTAGACAATGGATTGTTAGGGGGGAAAGACAGGCTCAAAAACAATATGCTCTCTGTATTTCCTGAATACATGTGTATACACACACACACACACACACACACACACACACACAGACGGAAGAGACATGCTGGAAGCTAATAGCATGTAACAGTGGTTTTCTTTGATTGCGAGGATTATGTGTAATTTTAATTTTCTCTGTTTCGTTCACCTGTATTTTCTATTTGGGGACTGCTATTTTTGCTTTAAAAATTGCAAAGGGCATTCTGTTTCCTCTTTAAATAAGCTAAGGTCGCACTGATGGATGTAGAGCAGTATATGACCGTCTTTTTCTAGAGTACGAAAACGATTGCATTTGTGCCGATCTGTGAAGAGAGCAAGGCTTATTGCTGGACCTCTTCTCTCAGCCAGAAGCACCCCCTTCCTCCCTCAGGGTTTGAGGATTCTCATTTCTTCCCACTTCTTATTGTCCCTGCAAAGGTTTTCTAAATGGACTTGGCCACGTCACTTGTCCACTGACGTGCTTACACGATAAGCTGTAATGAGTGCTTCCGTCTTGACAAGGATCAGTTATATTTTAGTGTGGAATTCATCTTTTAAATGTAATTTAAATTTTTTCTAATTAAAAATTTAACATTAATTCATTGGAGACAAGTTAGAATATTCTGAAAAGTATAAAAAGCCAATAGAACTCCTCCATCATTCACTCACCTTGAATTGTTAGAAGGCTCTGTGGATTGATGAAGTCAGACTATTCAAATAAACCCGGTGGGGCCAGGCAGCAGGAGGTGCCCTGGGACTGGATGTCTCCTCCAGCTGTTGAAACAGCATGGCATCATGGGAAAAAAAAAACCTGGGGCCAGAAAGCCTGGGTCTTAACCTCTTTCACCAGCTACTAGCAGGTGTTTAAACTTCTTAGACACTGTTTCTTGAGTGTACCCCAAATTCTTCTTGAAATGAAGTGGGCCATACATAAAAGAATGATTAAGAAAGTAGTGTTTTCAGTAATATTGGTTCTTCCTACTTCCTAGGATGGTAGTGGGAGTTTAAAGGAGCCAATAGAGGCGAGAGCTCTGTCTTAAGCAGAATGCAGCACAGTTGTACATGTGAATCAAAGCAACTTGGGATAGACTTTCTCTTGTCTCACGAGGACTTTTCAGTCTGCAGATGTGACATGGTGTGTTTTTGAGCCTTATGGCAATCCTGTGATGGAGAAGCTAAACTCCCCTCCTGCTCCTCCTCCTCCTCCTCTTGCTGTCCCAGCCACCCTTGCAAAAACCTTGCCTATGAGTCGCCATCCACCAGCCACTCATGAATGGAATGGAAAATAAGGGTCTGCAATGTGCTTAGTGATTGCTGTTTTCTCAGGTAGGTAGCACAGTATGTGGGAAATGATGAAATCTTTATAATTCTAGCCATGCTACTGATCAATTCTATGACCTTGGAAAAATTACCTACCCACTCCAGGCCTCAGTCTCTCTATCTGTAAAATAGGGATTATAATATTACACTTAGAGGGTTGTTTTGGAGATCATGAGAGAAAACGTGAATAAATGACATGGCCCTTAGAAGGTGCCTTATAAATGTTTAAGTCTTTTCTGCTTTCCCTTAAGTAAACACACACACATGCACTTTTTATACAAGAAAGAAGGAATAGCATTCACTAGGCCTCCTTCAAATCCTACATTTCAGATTGTCCCCTAGATCATGACTTTACCAACAGGTAGTTTTGATGCCTTTTAGGAAATCAAGAGTGAAACCTTAGCCTGATGTTCAAAGGACATTGACCAAGGGTTAAGCTACCATCTCCCTTTCTCACCCAAATTCCACGGGCTTTCACCAAGTGAAACCAAGAACTTCTGATTCTAAGAAGAAAAGAGAAGTGCAATCTTTTGCCCTAAGACTGGGATTTCAAGATGAAAGTTGTATTAATTATCGTCCTTCTCATGTAAGTTTTGCCAAAACTGAAGTATTACAAATTAGAGTAAAACTCAGGCTTTTAGGGATCAAGAAAAGAAGATGATTTTAGTGTAGAAAACACGCAAGAGAATACAAATATAAACTCAGATGTTACAGAAAAGTCCATCTGTGCTTTAGCTTCCAGAGCGCTCTCCCTAAGCTGTCCTGGCTGCTCAATCGCATGCCGCAATTAAGCTGGCCTACGACACCTTGGTGGCAACTTCCAGGTGTGGGTGAGTTCCCAGGAGAGGTCAGTGCGAGGGCAGAGACATGGCGCTGTGGGTCACACACTACCCCTTTATCCTTAGACCTTACAAGTCACCAATGGACTCCCTGCCTCAGATGCTCACTGCTCCAGTCCATCCCACAGTCAACTGGCTGAGCCACCATCCTGCCATTCATTCCAGTTCTCTTCTGTTCCACATATGGTGTCCCACACTTTGTGCTGGGCTCTGGGGATAGAGGAATAACTACCTCCCAACACCTGCCATCAGAAGCTTACATTCAGGAGGTGTTGATGCTCCATCCTTTACTGAGGGCCTGCTGAGCACTACCAACCATTTTCAGCACTGAGAATGCAAAGACAAAGAATCCAGTGACAGGAAATTCCCAAGCCTTTTCTGTCATACCTCATTTAAAAGATTTTATGGATTCCTCATTGCCCATTGCCTGAAGGATACCTGCTCTGTGTCCCAGGGTTGGTGCCTTCTAAATCACATCTCTTACTTAGTCTGGGATTTAATGACTTCTGAAGTTTACTTCTCACCACACTTCTATGGAAATTCTTCTCTTCATTTAGAAGTCACTGGTCCATCTGCCTGCCATTCATTCATTTCTTCACTCCCTCACTCATACAGTCATTCATTCACTCATGCAATACTTATTTTGAGTTCCAGGCCCTGTCCTGGGGCTGCCGGGTTACTTAGGACCCAGCTCCTATCTATAACTCCTTTGGGTAATCAGCCTCTGACCCCACTGCCATCCCTGCCCACTCCCCCTCAGAATGGTCACCCACCCTGCTTCTCCCATTCCTTTCCTCTCATAGAGATCCACTCAAGTCCTAGTGATTCTCTGCAGCTTCCTCTGGGCCACCCTAGTGCCCAGAAATCCCTCCCTCCCCTGAATCCCCAAAGCACAAGAATTCTTGGCTCACTTCTGCTGATTACTGCACAGAGCTCATCTGGAGGCCACCAGTATGTATGTCCTGCTGGATATAGTACACATTTTTAAAAAGCATCCAACTAACTGGGGCTTGAGACGTATGCTTCTTTGTGACTCACTTTGCCTCAAATAAAATAGAGTCAAAAGAAATACAAGGTTGATAACTCTCAGGTAATACTTGGCAATTGATTTCAATAAGCCAGCATTCAATAAGTCAGCTAGAGATAGTTAAGTTTCTAGAGGCCCAGTGGTCTGGTCAGGGCTTAGAAGTCACACGTCTGTTTTCTCCCAGGAGAAGCAGACAGAAACCCTGGGTTTGGAGTTGGAATACCTGGGTTCAGGTTCTGTGCAACAGAGAATTTCTCCCTGAAAAGACATAGTCCTTCCTACCTGATTTCACTTCATAGTGTTGTGGCAGGAAATAAATCATGAGAGTGGGCAAGAAAGCACCTTGGCCCGTGTGTGGTACCACAGGGAAGCAAGTTTGCCAGCTCCACAGCTGCTTCGTGTGTAGAGGCACCTTCCCCCAAGTCAGACAGTGCAAGGGACTTGCTCCCCATCAGCCTAGGTTGTAATGACGAGTTTCATCAAGTTACATTGCAGGCATTAAATCATGGATAATAACATTCCTAATGATGAGTACAACCAACTTTGAGTGCAAATTACACATCAGGTATTTTACCTCCATTGTCTCCTTTAATCTGTGCATCAGCTCTGTGAATGCTGATCATAATATCTGCAATTTACAGATTAGGAACTGGAAGCTCAGAAAGACAAAGGAAATTGGCAAAATGGCCATGGGAGGAGCTGGAATTAAAACATCAGTCTGTCTGGAACAAGAGCCATGAGCTTTTTACTTTGCTTTGGCCTCACCCTCTCATGGGGATAGAAAGGAACTGTCCACCACAAGCATGAGATGGCACACTGGTTAGAACATGGAGCTCTGGCACCTGCAGCCTGGGCTCAAATCCTGGCTCTGTTACCCCCAGCTCTGAGACTCTGGGGAAGTGGCTTCAACTCTACCCTGGAGCCTCCTCTAAAGTTGAAATAATACTGTTGTTACCCAACTCCTGGGATTGCTCTGAGAGGTAGGTGAGCTTCTACACGTACAACCCGCATTCAATGCCAGGCACACAGGAAGTGCTACTTGAATGTTTATCCTCGTCTTCATTGCTGTGTCTGTGCTGGGCACTGCTGAAAGAGCTTTGTAGGAATTAACTCCTCGATTCCACGCCATGCCTGATGGATAAGGAGCTCACTGAGCACCTGCTTACTGGGCTTCCCATCCTTCCCGTCTCCCCGTGAGGTAGACACCGCTGTAGATAAGGATTCACATTCCAGGGAGGGGCTGAGAAGTGCGAGAGGTGCCAGGAGGGAGGCAGAGTCCATCCAGAGGACCCTCTGATGCACGGATGCCCCAGGGCAGAGCCGCCAGAGCTCCTGCTTGTCCGGGGAGCTGCCCACCCCGCTCCTTGTTGCTTTGCTTATTGGAGCTGCTCTGGGGAGGCTGCCTGAGGGAGTCCTCCCAGAAAATGCCACAGGGTCCATTTCAACAAGGGCAACTTTCAACATTTCAACAAGGGCAGCTTTGTGTGTGTGTGTGTGTGTGTATGTGTCTGAGTGTGTGAGTCTATCTGTAGGTGTCTGGGTGTGTCTGTGTACCTTTGAGTATGTGTCTGTGTGTCCGTGACTGTGTGTGTTTGTGTCTTTCTGCGCTTAACGTGAGTGTGTGTCTATGTGTGTGGGTATCTATTTCTTTCTGTAGCTGGATGTTTCTGTGACTGTGTGTGTTTCTAAGTGTGGGTCTCCCTGTGTCTGTGAGTGTATGCCTGTGTTTTTTATGTGACCACGAGTATCTGTGTGTGTAACTGCATAGCTCTGTGTGTGTCCCTATCTATGACTGTGTGTCTCCATCTGTGGCCATGTCTGTGCGTGTGTGTGTTTCCGTCTGTGGCCGTGTGTCTGTGCGTGTAAGCGTATGTCTCCATCGGTATCTGTGTGTGTCCTTAACCCACTTAGACAAACTCCAGGTCCCCTGGTGCTGCTTTAAAACAAAGCAAGGCTCCTGTGTTATGTGATCTCCAGCCAGTGGCTCACTCTGATCTCCAGGATTTTTAAAAGAGAGAGAATTCTAACTCCCAGGATCCTCTGAGAAGCAGTAGCATAAACTCCTTGATTGCGTGAGTGTGTCTCCACCTGTGGCTGTGTGTGGATATGTGTGCTTGGTCAGGGGCAGGTCCTGGCTCCAAAGCGACTACAGTGACTAACTGAGGTCAAGGCACCTCACCATGGTCGGAGGCCCCAGGAACAAAAAGCAGCGGTCAGCAATTGTGGTTTTGACCTGAACTATTTTTAAAGTTAAAAAAACAACAACCAGCGGAAACTCCTCGCCATTGAATAGCTAGGTCAGATTTAGATAAAGCCAGAGCCCAGGGCTACGGACCTACAGGCATGCCTGGGCGGACTGAGAAGACTGATCCCTTTACATCCTGTGGGGTCCCATGAATGTCACTGCACTAACCACAGTGCAGCCACAGCTCCCGCTGTGCAGGGGACACGCTCCTTCACCTACCTGGCCTCATGCATCTTTGCAGCAACCCTGTAAAGTACGGTTGATTGTTCTCATCACAGATGATCACTTGCCCGAGCCCACTTCACCAGGGAGTGACACAGCTGGGGTTCAAACCGAGCCCTTCTGCCCCGATCCCATGCTCTCTGCACACCTCTGCATAGCAACTCCCCTCCTGCCCCTGAGTGCTTTGTCTTAATCAAGTGCTTTCAAACGAAGGCCGAGTCAACCGTTGGCTTGCTTACACACCAATTTTCCATGGTGAAAAAGGTTTCCTTCCGAAAGATCAATTTAAACAACATACTTTCAGAGAAAGAAAAGTTCTCCAAGCCATCTTGCAATATCAGTGTGACCCATGCCTTTATGCCTTTAACCACTTCCTCACCATGTCAGGATCCCTGGCTTTTTATAGCCAAAGAAAATACTGAAAACGTCAAAGGGGGCCCCATCCTGACATTCACAGCTCCTCTCTGCCTGCCTGTGGGCCCTTCTGCAGTTTGCTCTTCAGAACACAGAGTTTTGAGCTTGAATATTTTGAGTGTGTGTGTGTGTTTTCTTTCTTTCTTTCTTTTTTTTTAATTTAAAGTACACCCAGTGGTTCTCAGAAAAGCTGCCCTGCTCATTGTTGGAAAAATAAACCTGAGGGCACAAGAACTCAACAATAGGCTAAATCATATTGACCCTTGTTCCTTGAGTCATTGAATTCCAGGCCTTGGCCTGGCTGAGTAGTTTACTTTTATTGCTGCTGCTTATCAGAGCATCCTGGGAGTTAGGATTCTCTCTCTTGTAAAAACGCTGGAGAGCAGAGTGAGCCACTGGCTGGAGATCACGTAGCACATGAGCCTTGCTTTGTTTTAAAGCAGGACCAGGAGACTCTGAGTTTGTCTAAGCGGTTAAGGACAGAAAACCACATATATCTCCCAGCCCTTTCTGGAGTCGATGGACCTAGTTGCCAGGCCTGTTCTGAGAAGCCCAGAGCCATTACAAAAGTTCCTCTGACACCAGGTCTCACAGTGGCCATGTCCAGGATCCCCCAGTTCCACACACTTGTGTTTTTCCTTGCCGCTGGCTGAGATTCTGACTGTCCGGCCTTGCCTCTGACCCTAGCCGCATGCCCCTTCTTGAGCTTGACAATAAACAGAGATCATCGTAACAACAGTGCCACCACCCTTCGTCAGGAACCTACCAGGTGTATGAAAGGGCCACTTCACAGTGGCTGTTTGGCCACTGGGGTCAGATCCCAGCCCTGCCTCCTACATAATTGTTAAATGGGACAGTAAGAGCAACCGACTTACACAATTGCTGTGAGGATCTGACGAGTTGAAATAGGGAACGTCTTGAGTGAGAGTGAGTTTGTCGAAGCCCTCAATCCACAGTGGTTGCTATTATTTCCATCAGTGGCCGTAGCAGGGGTAAGAGCAGTGGCACTGGTATGGCCACCACTGCCTCCCCTGGTTATCCATGTCTCTTCAGTGGGCAGCCAGTGTCTGAGCTACGGGGTGCCCCATGGAGGATGTGCCCTGGAACTGCACACTGGTCAGGACCCCACTCAGCTCGTTTGTTCCTCCCAGGGCAGATGACCCAATTCTACCAATAGTCCAGGCAGAGATGAACTTCCTGGAACCCAGCTCCTACCACTTACATTATTAGAAAGAAGAAACCTGTCTTTTTTTTTTTTTCTTTTTTTGACAGAGTCTCGCTCTGTCACCCAGACTGGACAGAGATGCAGTGGCGCCATCTCGGTTCACTGCAAGCTCTGCCTCCTGAGTTCACACCATTGTGCTACTTCAGCCTCCCAAGTAGCTGGGACTACAGGTGCCTGCCACCACGCCCAACTGATTTTTTTGTATTTTTAGTAGAGATGGGGTTTCACCGTGTTAGCCAGGATGATCTCGATCTCCTGACCTCATGATCCGCCCACCTTGTCCTCCCAAAGTGAGAAACCTGTCATTTTAGCAGAGAGTACCCTGACTTTGATGAAGCAGTTTACCCTTACAAAGACTGTGTTTTCATCGCCTCCTAGGTGGGCTTCCATTTTAAAGTCCAGCTCCATCTTAATGGAGTCAGGAAAGCTTGCTAGTTAACGAGCCCCCAGGAGGGGCTGGTGGGAGATGGTTCTATCTTTGCAGACTTCTCTTCCCAGAGGATTTTGCTGATCTCCAGTCCTCTTAAAGAACCATCAGCCCTTTGCCTCTTTATACAAATTCATCTGCACAGCCAAGACCGAAGGTTCCCTTGAGCAGCACCCTCACTTCACAGGCTAGAAAACTGAGGCCTAGAGAGACACCTGTTCAATATCACACCGCATGCTGACATGCCGTTGACCAATCCTGACCTCCCCACTGTGTGCATCCCCAGAATGGGTCCTGGGACCCCCAAGCTTGGAGGAAGGATGCAGAACCCTGATGTGGCACTGAGGGCTCCAGGTGAGCAGGGACAGGAGATGATCTGGACCATCAGCCCTGAGCCTGCTTTCTCTTCCAGGGAGGCTCCGCACTCTCCCCAGCCGCCATCATCAGCCATGAGAGGGCTCAGCAGCAGGCAGTTGCTTTGGCAAAGGAGGTCAGCTGCCCTGTGTCATCCAGCCAAGAAGTGGTGTCCTGCCTCCGCCAAAAGCCTGCCAATATCCTCAATGACGCCCAGACCAAGGTGAGCACTCAAGTGCAAGTTGGGAAGGGACATTCTCTGGTCCTTTACAAATAGAAAATGAAGACCTAGAAAGGAAGTGTGACCCACCCCAGCCATACCACACATGAGGCTGATGACCAGCTGGAGCTGGAACTCACATTCCCTAACCCCCAGAGCCGTGCATGCGCCACAGCCTGCAACAGTCTAAACATGGTTACTGAGGGTAGACAGATGCCTCTGCAATTTGTCTTTCTTATTTATAACCTGGGAACAGTTATACAGACCTTATAGAGTAGGAGGAGAGAATGAAGTAACACATGTGAAGGGTTTGGCCTCATGCCAGGACCATGGTGGGCAGGCGACCAAACCCTTGACAGGTCACAGCTACATGTATTGAGCATTGCAGACATGGCTTCACAGATGGCAGTGTATTTGAGTCACTCCTTACCCTTATATGGGATAGCTGTGTGTTCCCTTTCTAGCATGCAAAGTTCTTGCTTGCAGACCAAATCTCTGGCTGGCCCTCACATTAATGAAGGGGACACTAGCAGGAATAATTGTTGTCATTGCAATTGATGGTCTGATCATCTCAGCAATGAGTCTGGACTCACAGAATTGGAGCAGGTCTTATCCTCAGCTCCCCTCAGTGTAGGCTAATTTGATCGTAACTGGAGCTGGTGAATTTCACCTGTCAGAGTCACTGCCTCCTCTTCAACCACTGTCTCCTCCTGACTTCCTCACCCACCTACAGGCTCAGGCTTTCCCATCCCTAGCTGGGGACCTGCTGTCACCTCTGGGATGCTCCCCTGGAGACCATCATTGCTGAGAGTGAGATTCATTCACCTTCCAGCCCCTGACTTTGTCACATGGTGTCCTGCCTGCCAGTTGTCCTGGTCATTTTCTCCCAGTAGAGTCCCAGATGTATAACCAGCATTGGCATTCAGTATGGTTAAGACCTCTTTATGCAAAGCAATGCAACTGATTATTCCAGGACAACTGATTATTGTTGTATCCAATGTAGCTCCTGGCCGTGAGTGGCCCTTTCCACTACTGGGGTCCTGTGATCGATGGCCAGTTCCTCCGTGAGCCTCCAGCCAGAGCACTGAAGAGGTCTTTACGGGCAGAGGTCGATCTGCTCATCGGGAGTTCTCAGGACGACGGGCTCATCAACAGAGCAAAGGCTGTGAAGGTAGGCAGGGAGGGAGCCTCGGATGTATCCAGCCAGGCATTTCCTAAGGGCTCTGGACCTCAATGTCTGACTTGATCAAGAGAAATAGATCAATTGCTGAATAACTACTGTGTGCAATGCTTACGTGAGTTTAGGAAGTAGTAATGGGGGGATACAGAAATTAGACACTTGCAGGATAGTGAGCAACACAGGCACATCCACAAATTACAGCTGTGAATAAATCACTGGGGAAAACTGGAGCTGACCCAGAAGCTCTGCAGCTCTGGGCTGCAAGTTAGAATACCCACGTTCTGGGCCATGCCACCCATATTTCATGGAGGATGCTTGTCATCCTGAGAACTGAGAGACAATGAGGCGGGGGCATGAAGGGACTCTTGTTAAATCATCACCCTTTCCCAATCCTGAAAAAGACACTGAAGCACCAGCCTTCCAAGTTAAATTTCTTAGTAAAGAGAGCATGCACCATGCACCTGGCAAACATGCAACTTTGTGCAGCTTGCTGGAGGCACAGCGAAGTGGGAGTGAGCTGTGAGGTCTGCATTCTGCTTGAATGCACAGTTCCTGCTCTCACCAGCAGTCACAGTCACTCACTAGGATGTGGCTAACCCTGGAAGAGACCGAGCACGTGCTCCTCTGCCCACCCCACCCTGCCTTGGACAAGCTACTCTTGGCCAAAGCCTTGTAGGTGGTCAAGCCTGAGGAGGGGAAGCCCAGTGTGCATCAAGCACAGAGAGAGGACAACTCTGGGCGTGGGTGGAGTGCACCTTTCCCCGCACATGCACAATGTGGGTGTCTGTTGGCTCTGTTGAATATAAGGTAGTCTAATCGGGATTTTGCTAAATCATGATCGCAACCTAACAGGATCCTGAGTTCCTTTGGATAATCCTATTTCCTTTGGGTAATATATTTCACCTTGGGGACTCTATCCTACAGCAATAAAAGCTCTAGTTTTACATGATATATATACAAGAGTATTTATCGCATTGCATTGTTTATTGATTGATTGTGGCATTGATTTTTGTGGCAAAAAATTGGAAACAACTCAAGTGTCCATTAATAGGGAAATGGTTGACTAAATTAAGATACAAACAAGCTATTAAATATTATGCAGATGTTAAAAAGAATGAGCTAGATTTATCTCTACTGACTTAAGGGAAGCCTGTGACACATTGTAAAATGACAAAAAAATATGTAGAGGAATGTGAAATTAAGATAGCATTCATATTTTTAAAAACCAACCTGTATGTATCTTTATATTTGGAAATGTGTGTATTTGTATGTTTTTCTGCATAGAAGGATAACACGGTGAAAAGATTCACAACATGCAGTTAACATTGGCTACCTATGGAGAAAGAGTATTATGAATTATTACTATTGCTGTATATATACACACATGCATAATGTTACATATTATATATATTTATGTGTGCACGTGTATGTAGAGAAAGAGAGAAAGAAGCAGGGTTGGTGAGGTTTGCATATGAAGTTGATTTCTGAAGGTTCCTATCTGGAAGGCGGGTGTGGCATGTGAGCAGTGATAGAGTTCTCTCTGAGAGTGTATGTGTGAGTGTGTGTGTGTGTTGCAAGGGGGTGGTGTCAAGTAAAACTTAGTCACCCTCAGCTTTCATCTAACTAACTCACAGCCAGGGAGAAATACCTTTTATACCTGAACCATTTCACCATTTTTTCTGCCAAGCACTCATATGCAGTATAGCCTTTACCCTGAGGGGCTGAGACTTTATTATTGGACAAGACAACCATTCAGGAATCACTGAAAATGTGCCACTCTCCTCCACTGCCTCGGAGTTTGTAGTCTCTAAAACAGGGATCTTCAAGTTGCTTCTGATCAAGCCCCTCATCAGTTAAGAAATAGTAAGTTTAGTTATTTAAGTATAAATTATATACATGTGTACTCCTGTACTAATACACTGAATTATTATAAATGCTTTATTGAATCAAAAGAATGTTAAAGCAAGAGAAAGAAATAGAAGTTCTAATCTTAGTATTCCCTTGCTGCCCCTAAACACTCCCCGCCCTGGAGACAGTACTCTGAGGCATGAGCAGACGGAGATGGAGCTGGCCATTGACCAGGGACTCTTTCCCACTCACCTCCTTATTTGATACCCTCCTACGAGGAATGCACAATCTCTGTGCAGAAGACACTGTGTCCTCACAGCTCTGGTTCTTTGGTCCATGCACTGAAAACTTTTCATGGCCATCTTCGACTTTTGAAAGAGAGGAAGAACTACTTTTATATTCCCAGGAACCTTGGGATCAGCATAGAAAGGGCTGATGGACTTAGGGAGGAGGGAGGCCCTGTGGTTAGTTCCCAGACGTCTCCCAACGCAGTGGAAATGCCATCCATTAGGGAGAGTGAGGGGGTGGTCCTTATTGGCAGATCTGGGACAGTGGTGTTCAGAGGGTAGCTCAGGCTCATGTTTTCTGATTATACCCTTTCATTGTGAGAGAGATGACTGGGGGCTCATGGCTGCCTTGGGCTTCCCTGGTTCAAGCAGAGTCCCAGGAGTGTCTGGAAGTTTCCTAATTTTGTCCTGAATTCCTTAACCAGTCCAGCCAGGGACCTGAATCCAGAGGACTGGGATCTCTACTCAAAGATGCATTTGCATTCTTCTCATTGAGTTTCCCTCTAAGGTTTTTAAGGAAAGCTTACTTTGTTCACTCACAAAGAAAGATGGGGCCACCAGCAGGAGGCTCACTGCCAAACAGGGGCCTGACTGGAGAAGCCAGCACTGAAGTAGGGCACCCCCAAATAGAGAAACCTCTCTGAGGGCACAGCAGAGCAGCTTCTAGCCCTGCTCCATGGTAGTCATCCCAGATACCAACCACAGGGCAGTGTTCCCCCAGCACATTTGTTCATTGGTTAGACCGTTCCTTTCTGGCTTCACTTCTTCATTCATTCCCTTGGGACATGCGTTAGTGAAGCCACTGAGCAACTTTTGTGAGCCTGCATCCTACCGAGAACTCATCTAGGTGCTGATTGGTGAGGAGGACTGCCTGCAGGAGGAGAGTCATGACAGTGGGACTGGAAGCCAGCTCACAGCTCAGTGACACTGCATGTGGTCATCTCCTAAACATGTGTCTGCACCCAGATTTATTCCTCCTGGACTTTTCCTTTGAACTCTGAACTGGTTTAGCCAATGGCCCACTTGACATCTTCACTTACACATCTCATAGTGTCTCGTCCATAACACACCCAAAGTGGACTGCCGATTCCACCTCTGCCCAACCAGCATGTTCTTCTGTAGTCTTCACTATCTCAGTAAACAACTTGGCAACTAAACAACTCATCCTTCTGTACTCAGGCTCAAAACCAAAAGTCATGCCTGACACTGCTCTCTCATATCCTACCAGCATTCTATCAGCAAATCCATTTGGCTGTATTTTCAAACTGTATCCCAAATCCAAGCCCCTCTCCCCTACCTCTTCTACTATCACCCTGATCCAGCCATTTTATTTGAGATTTTTGTGGTAGTCCCCAACTGTCTCTCTGCACCTGCCTTGCCTCTTGTAATCTATGAGAAGCACAGTAGCCAGAGCAATCCCTTTATAAGTCAGACCCTCTGCTCCAAGCCTTCTCTCCAGTGGCCTCCTCTCATGCAGAGGAAAAATCCAGTCTTCTGTTAACTGCCAGAGCCTATTTGATGTGACCCCTGTTAGCTCTCTGACCTTAACTCCTGCTGTTCCCTCCTGGCTTACTGGTTTGTCCCTTTAGAGTTTCTCAAATAGGCTGAGCACATCCCACATCAGGGTCCTGGTATTTGCTGTTTTTTCTTCTTGAATGTTCTTCCCAGATAACTCACTGCCTTACTTCCTTCAGGGTCTGCTTATCAGAAAGACCTTGCTTGACCACTTGGATTCAGAGGGAAGCCATATCCCCAGCCTTCTCTATCCCTACATTCTGCACCCTACCCCAGCACTCAGACCTCCTGCCATATTATGTATTTGTCTATTGTCTTTCTTCCCCAACTAGAATGTTTGAAACTGCTATATCTCTGGTGCCTAGAAATGTGTCTAGTTCTGCTAGACACATCGCACACAACAGGCACACAGTAAACATTCACTAGGATGAATGAATGAAATTATGAAGAACTGACTATGTGGTGGGCCCTAACCCAGAAGTATTCAATGAAATAATTCACCCTCAAAACTATTACCCTATGAGGTGGGGATTATTATTGCTATTTTTCAGAGAGAAACCAGAATTAAAACCCAGGTCTATCTGCCTCCAAAGTATCCTCTTCGCATGACAGCACTCTGGGAAAAGCCAGGCTTTCCTCCAAGAGCCTTCTGTCTACCATCAATGGTATGCTGGGTACTGAAATGTACACAAACCCAGCTAGAATAAGGGCTACTATGTGCAAAGGTCTTTCCAATTCTACCCACATTCTTTTTTTTTCTATAGTCATTTATTGATTTATTTATAATTTTAAAATTTCAATAGCCTTGGGGGCTAGCCTAAGTGAAGTAACTCATGCTCTTACTTTACTTTATTTCAACTGTATGGCTGTGAGGTAGGGAACCATGAACCAGTATTTTATACCATTTTTTTTTCCCGGGAAAGAAAGGCTTAATGGGTTTACCAGATGTCTCTAGGTCAGTTAACTAGTCCTTTGGAAAGCCAAGTCTCCACTGCAGGTCTCTGACCCCAATTGCAGGGTGGGGGAGGGACGGGGGTGGCAGGTGGTGGGATCTACCCATGACCCTATCTGTGCTAAACACTAGATCAGGGATGCACTAGCACCACCTTATCCCTACCATATGCAAGCATCACCCAGAGAGATCCTCAGGATTCTGCCCCACGCAGTACTGCAAGAGGGCACAGTGGACAACCAAGTGGAAACTGAGCTACGAGCTACGGTCCCACCCTTCCAACAATGAGGAAACTCCTTCTGGACTTCAACCCAATGTGCCCTTGCATTGCCCTCCCTTATCTCAGCCCACTCCCGACCTGAATTTAGAGTTGGACTTGTGCATTTCTCTGGTTCCCCCAAGAAGGCTCCATGGCACTTGGGTCCAACCACCATCAGCCAAGGAGACCTGAAGATGGCAGGTTCTGGAGGACCTCAATCTCAGCCATGCCTTTTACTCCACCCTCTGTCCTTTGGTACCCACCCAGTCCCTCCTGCCCCATCTGGGGCTGAGAAACAGGACATATCAATTGCAGCAAACTGCTACATCCACATAAACAGGGTGTTCAGCATGTTTTTGTAACACTAGCACCTGTTTGTTTAGTCATGCTGGGCCAGGTGTTTCAGCACAAAATACAAATTGAATTCCTCCCCTCAGAAGGGCTTGCAGTCAGATAACAGACAAGGCAAATAACTGAAACACCATTGATACATACTATATGGAGAGATGGACGTCTATTCCAAGACCTCAGGAGGTGGGGATCAGGTGCCGTTGGGCCCCATAGCAGCACTGTCAGCTGGAGTGACACAACGGTCAGGAACTGACGAGGACCCTGCTCCCTCGGTCATCTGTCAACAAAGCAGGGAGAGTGTCCTGGATGTCCTTGGATTGCAATCATGAGCATCCAAGTTACCCAGAGTCCGAGCCTTAGTTTCCCTAACTGTAAAGTTGGGAGATGGTTAGTAAATATCCTCATAAAGATGTCCAAGAATTCAAATATACACCAATATCTGGAAAATAGTTTGGCTTCAATAAGTGTTCATTTTTTTCACTTAATTTTTAAATTTTAATATTAAGATTGTGTCCCAAGCTGTTATCCCTTCTTCAGATAATTATACACAGAAAACAGGAATACAGAGAACGTCCAATCTCTGAACCACCTCAGCTGACCTGAAACCGATTTTCCAAATTGTAGTAAACACAAATGCATGCTCTCTACTCATGCCAAAGCTGCATAAGTATCAGCTGGATTCCAGTTCACAAACACATGCAGTGCAGCTTCCCAGGGAAGTCACAGTGGGACGGGAGTGGAGCCTCTTACCCCAAGTCCTGCCCCCTGGAGCCACCCACCACCTCAGCAGAGACCCACCCATTTCCTTCAGACCAAAGACAGAGGGTGGGTACGGGATCCGTCAAGTCCCTCTGAAGACCCTCCCCCACATACCACCCAAAGCCACCTATGGCCCACCCAGGGAGTCCTAATGACACCCAGCAAAGTTAGCAACCTACCGGTGGAGCATCAGGGCTGCCTGAGATGTTCTCCATTCGCGGCAAATGATCTTATTTTCTGAAGTAGCAGCTTTCTATTGAAATTCTTCATCAGGCGCTGTCATGAGGAATTTCCCCCCCTTTTCTCTTTCTTTCTAACTGGTGAAATTGACAGTCTGCCTACATTAACCAGGCATTCATTTGCATGATCAAAAGCAGATTTGTTCCAAGATGCAATGTTCTGCCTTCCCTTCCAAGCACAGGCATCTCCAACGAAGGCGAGAAAAATCAGAAACAGAGCGCCTCCGCTGTGCCCCTGAGCTTGGCCAGGAGTCGGCCTCGTCTGGGAGCAGGTGGAGTGGGGGCCCTGTGAGGAGCAGTGGGGGGAGGGCAGCCCATGTGGGAGTTGGAAAGCAGCACCTGGCAGCCCAAGGTGCTGGCACAAGCCCCAGCACAGGAATATCCAGCCTTTGGTGACAGATTATAGTAAGAGGAGCATGCAGGAGTTTCCAGTGTGTGTGTGATTTCCTGAAAGGAGGCACTGCTGCCTTAAATCCCCAGCACTCAGGGATGGGAGGGTGTTAGGATCTGAACCCAGGGCATCGCGGGGACCTGGATTCAGAAAAATGGGTCACAATTCTTAGCTTTAGCCACATGATGTAGGAGAGTTGCTGAACTGGTCTGAGCTGCAGTTTTTTAGCCTTAGAGTGGACACAGTGAGACCCAGCCTGTCTGTCTCTTGCAGTGTTATAAGAAGTGAAAGAGGTATCTCCCAACACCCAGAGAGCCCTGTAGGTCTCATGGCTCTAGGCTGCCCTCGCACGCTGTAAACCCTCCACCCTGGAGCCGTAACCCCACATTACCCCTCACAGCGGACGCTTACATGCCACCTTGTCTGGTTCTCCCCAGGGACCCTGTGAGCTGGGATTACGGTTCAGAGAAAGCTGAGGATCAGAAGGATTGACTTGTACCCCCCAAAATAATAAAATATTGTATTTCATGACTGCATTGGTATAAAGAAGAATGTAAACCAGGCTGGATTCATTATTATACTTTCATTATTATTATGTTTTTTCTTCTGATTTTAAAAGAAATTAGAAGGAAAATACTTCTGTGAGTTCCTAAAAGTGCAGTGAGCCCTTGCCCCTGAGCCAGCTGTCCTTGATGGAGAAGTAAGCCCTTGTCCCTTAACACCATAATGAGCAGTGAAGTCAGGAGTCATTCAAGCATTAATCCATGCAACATCTCTCCAACACAGATTTATTCAGAGGCTCCTGTGTGCTGGACTCTCTCTAGGCTTTAGAGGGAACAGTTGTAATCCAAACAGATAAAGCCTCTGACTCGGAGAGTTCATGTTGTCATGAAAGGACACAGACGATGTAAGTAAATAAAGCATTTCAGATCTTAGAAGTGCCCTGAAGAACACTGAAGTGGGGCCATTGTAGAGGAGGTGATGGAATGGGGAAAATACTTTAGGGGCAGTCAGGGAAGGCTTTTCAGAGGAGGGGACTTCTGGACTGAGGCCTGAGCAATGGGGAGCCAGCGATGGGGATCGAGGTACAGAGCAAGTGCAAAGGCCCTGGGGCAGGAGTGGTCCTGGCTGTTTGGGGGTCACAGGGAGGTCAGTGCTAGGAGACCCAGTGGCCAGTGGAGGGACTGGGAAGAGAGGAAGTCAGAGGGATGAAGATGACCAGTTATGAGATCTTGCAGGCCATCAGAAAAGTGACTTTATTCTCTTTGCAGTGGGCAGTTACTGGAATGTTTCAAGCTAATAATAGAAGGTGATTATATTGATTCATTTGTTTAAAAAGGGACATTTCTGGCAGTTATATGGAAAATTGACTATGGAGATGTGACACAGGAAGTAGAGATCAGATTGGGCTCTGTTGTGGAAATCCAGGGGTTGAGCTAGTAACTTAAATTAGTTGCAGACATGGATGGTCACAGTTAGAAATGATCAGATTTGGGATGTATCTTGAGTTGGCAGCTGACTATATGAGTTGGGAGTTCAGTAGAGAGGTCAGGGCTATAGATACAGATTTGGAAGAAAACCAAGAAAATGCGATTATCACAAAAGCCAAGAAAAGAAAGCATTTCCAAAAGGAAGCAAAGGTCAAATGTCACAGAGTCAAGAGAGATGAGGGCAGAGATTCGACTCTTGTAGGTCATGGGAGACTTTGATGAGGGCCATTTCAGTGGAGTGACGGGAAGGAAAGGCTGATTGGAATAGGCTGGGGGAAGAGGGGAGGTGAGGACATGCTCACATTGCTTCCCAAACCCACCCTCTCTCCACTGAATGATGCTCTCCACTGGATGCAAACAGTCACCCACGATTTGCAGAGCACTTTGCTCATTCAGCAGCTGTCCCCACTGACTTCACCAAGCTCTGCTGCATGGCAGGAATTATGTCATGTCCATTTGGAATCCTTAGCTCCTGTCCAGCACTAGGTTAGTCTTCAATTCACGTCCCTCAAATGAACAAAGGAGTGTTGTGTCTCCATCTGACTCAGAGCTCTAGAGAAGTCTGGGGCATTTGTTTATTCATTCACTCATCCATTCACATAGTCTTGCAAGAAGCAGGTGAACTCTGGTAGGCTTCCTACTTTTCCAGTCGGGATTCTGCTCTGTGTCTCCTTCTTCCCAAATCTGTGATGTTACAACCATTTTTCAAAAGTTGGAGCATAATCAATGAGCAAAAATTGACTACAGGCTCTCTGTGTAAAAAGCTTTCCTCCCCTAAGCCCCTGCCAAGAGCAGCATCTCTGCTTCTGCCCCAGTGTGGTGGAGGAGATGTGTTGTGAACTAGGACAGCAGCAGGGGTGGACTGGAGGTGGGGGCAGGTGGCACTCAGGAGGAAGATTACAGGAACAGGTTACAGCAAAATATAGGGGAAGAGGGGAATGATTGTAGGAGCAATCAGGAAATACCTGCGTTTCATTCAGGTAATAGAAGGCTAGTCTTAGTCACTAAGGATAGGGAAATAGCGGGAGAAGAAGGTTCTAGAGGTGAGTAAGAACACATATGGATAACAAAGTTAAATTGTGCCGAGGTTGAGTTTGAGGGGTCTGAGAGATTTCCAGGTGATGTGAGGCATTTGGATATGAAGGTGTGAGGTTCAAGCTGAAGAGAGACTTGGGAATCATTAGCTTAATAGGTCATTCTTGAAGCAAGGAGAGGAAATGGCCCCACCCCACAAGCATTTGTGGACAGAAGGGGAGGAAAAGGGGACAGAAGTGGCAGCTGGGAGCCTCGGCTTTCAAGAGTAGACAGATACAGCAGAAGGGGGTTCCAGAAATTAGCCTGAGGCAGAGCCAACTAGGAGGAGGAGATGGAGAGGTGGGGGAATGGGGCATCTGCTGGTGGACCTCTGCAAGGCCAACAGTGACCTTGATGGAGGTTGGGGCAGCCAGACAGCCATATGGTAAAGAGGCTGTAGGACAGTTGGAGCCCACCATGTAGACATAGTTTTGGAGTGCACATCTGGCTGAGAGCACCTGGATGAAGCGGATGGAGGAGAACCTCCTGTTGGGGACCTCCAGGCAGGCACGTTAGCTCTAGGTGGGGGTGGGACTCATGATGAGCTGCACACTGAAGGTCCGAAAGAGCCAGGGGAAGGTTTGCCCAGCGAGGGGCTCCAGGGCTGTGGGCAGCAAAGGCTGAGCCTCAGAGAGAAGGAGGGCCCTCAGTCCAAGAGAAGGATGGGCCATTCCCTGAGGAGAGGGCAGTGTGGCCTGCAGAGTGCACTGGCCTTGGGGTTTGCAGCAGGAGACAGGGCCAGGGGGAAGCAGTGCTGAGGGGCCAGTCGGCTCCTTACTGAGGCCCTGCAGTGCCTGGGGCCAAGGCAGGGACACCTGGCCTGGCCTGCTCTGTGCTCCGTGCTCTCTGGCAGATCACATTTGCAAACCAGAATGGGGGAGCCCTTCTCCCAGGCCCTGCCTGAAGCAAAAAAGCAAAAGGTAGGGTGAGGCTCTCCCAGCCACCCAGCCCTCTGTTCTTTCTGGCTTCTCCCCTGCTCCTCTGCCCTCATCACTCCATTGACCCCGCGGACCTCACTGCACCCCCTCACCCAGCTGTCCGCATGTCTGAACCCCACCCTCTCCAGTCTAGACTCAACCATCCTCCACACTGCCTAACCCAGCTCCCCAGGGCACAACTGGGACCCTCACCAGCCAGCACCCCCCGCCCCGTCCCCTTTCCGGCTGCCTGCTCTATGCACTAATCTTGTTCCTTATGGCCCCAGGACAGTCCATATAACATAGATGTTCTGTCTCACAGAAGTAGAAGCCCCATGCAGGCAGAGAACAGCCCAGATGTTCACTGATGTGTCCCAAACGCCGGGAGCTGCTCCTGGCACACTCAGGCACGCCGAGGAGAGTTGTCCAAGGGACAGTAAGATGAACAACAAGGGCCTGCAGCCATGTGT
Organism: Theropithecus gelada; assembly: GCF_003255815.1. Classification (NCBI taxonomy): domain Eukaryota; kingdom Metazoa; phylum Chordata; class Mammalia; order Primates; family Cercopithecidae; genus Theropithecus; species Theropithecus gelada. The sequence continues at coordinate 135,397,495 of NC_037676.1, forward strand.
TCTCATCATGTCTCTCAGACACCACGCGGCGTGAACATAAGGGCGTTTCTCACCTGTCTTGCTGATTTTCTTTTTAATCATTTACTAACTAGAGGGGAGAGATAAGTCATATTTATTGTCTCCCATGTGTCAGCCTCTTTATAATCATTAATGCATCTCATTCTAACATCAACCCCATTTTATTGACCCAAAATGAAGGCACAGACAGGCATATCCACTGAATACGTTTGTTCATTGGAGGTGAGTCATCTGACGCACAGAACAGAGCTAGATTTGAACCTGAGTCTCTCAAATGCCAAATTTCACATTCAATCCACTGGGCCCGGAGACATTCAGGTTGATGCTGAGGCCCTGCTCAGTCCCTCAGCATTTCCAAGGGGCTCTTCCTTTTCATTAGAATGTGTTCATGGCAGTCCTTCAAAAGCACACAGCAAGGACTGGCCAGTTCATGACAGCCCTTTGTGTAATTCCTGCCTGTAACAAATCTACGGTCTAAGGCAGACCCCGCCTGTAATTACAGCTCGTGGAAGTCAGCCCGTGCAGTCACACGGTGGTCCCTGCTCCCGCCTGCTGACTCTCTAATTAAACTGGCAATGGCATCTGTGCTCAGGGCCTTGCCAAGCATGAAGGAATGTGTGTCCCAGGTCTTGCTGAAAATGTGCCCCTTCACATTCCCTTGCAACCCAGTGGGGCTTGGGAATTTATCTCCCACTATTTGGGAGACAACTTTTGGATCGTCTCCAAAATATCGACCAGTCAGCAAGGCTGCACCCAATTAGTGTCTGAGATCCCCATAAAATGTGGAACTCTAATCTCAGTCTCGTGGGAGCATAAACTGGGCCCCATCCCTCCAGCTACCTGGCTGTGAAGCTGTTCCAGACCATTTTATGCAAGAGGGACTTCTTTTTGCAATGCCCAGGGGCTTGGTGTCCTAGCACTCCTAAAAGATCATCTTAGGAGTTTCCGCAGAACCCATGAAGGAGACTCCATCCTTGATTAGGGACACTCCTTTTTCTTTTCTTTTCTTTCTTTCTCTCTCTCTCTCTCTCTCTCTCTCTCTCTCTCTTTCTCTTTCTTTCTCTCTTTCTCTCTCTCTCTCTCTTTCTTTTTTGAGAGGGAGCCTCGCTCTGTTGCCCAGGCTGGAGTGCAAGCTCCACCTCCCGGGTTCATGCCATTCTCCTGCCTCAGCCTCCCGAGTAGCTGGGACTACAGGCGTGTGCCACCACATTTGGCTTTTTTTCTTTGTGTGTGTGTGTGTGTGTGTGTGCGTGTATTTTTATAGTAGAGATGGGGTTTCGCCGTGTTAGCCAGGATGGTCTTGATCTCCTGACCTCATGATCTGCCTGCCTCGGCCTCCCAAAGTGCTGGGATTACAGGTGTGAGCCACCGTGCCCGGCCCAGGGGCCACTCCTTTTTCTAGCAGGGGTTTGGAAAAGGGATTCCAAGTGTTTGGACTCAAGCCCAGTGGGGACAAAGCTCAGCTCAGGCCTCTCTACGACATGGGCTTTCCCTGACCTGTCTGAATTGGACTCAAGGCTGAGTCTACAAATATCTAACAACAATGACAATAGACACAGTGCTAAGCCCTTTATAGGTTTCATCTCATCTAACTTCATGACAGTTTTATGATGAGGGTAATTTGTTGTGCCCATTTTACAGATGAAGAAATAGACATAGAGCGACTATATGACTTTCCCAAGTTCATACAGCTACGAAGTCGCACAGTTAGCCTCCAAGACCAGACCTTTCCAACTCTGGGATTTGAAACCCAAGAGGTTTGACTTTAGCATCCTACTTTCAGCCTCTAACCTGTATTATCTCTACAGAGGTCATTCATTCAATGCATATTCACCTATGACATGCCTGCCACCATACTAAGCACTGGGGCTATGGACACACTGCCTGCCCCCTTTGCCATGTAGTACTCTGGAACAATAGGCAAATAAACTAACATCAGAGCATCTGGGTCCTGAGGGCCACGGGGGCCCCTGGTTTAGCCTGGGACAGGTTAATAATCATCATTCACATTTATTGACCATGTGCCAACTACTGTACTCAACCCTTTTAATGCATGTTTCATTGGAATCTGTTAATAATTCATGCAATAGACATTTTTCATTATCCACCTTGTATAAAGAAGGAAACTGAGCTACAGAGAGAGACAGCAATTTACTCGGGGTCCCAGAACTACAAGGCAGTTCTGTGCTTTCAACCATTATCTCTGGAGCTTGACCTTTCAACCATTATCTGTCTTGTTTCCTGGAGGAGGTAAGCCCTGAGCAAAACCTGAATGTTCTATTGTAATCTTATTGCTGGCTGTGAAGTTCCCAGGCCAACGGCATCAGCATCACCTGGGAACTTGTTAAAATGCACGTTCCTGGGCTCCACTCTGGACCTGCTGAGTCAGAATCTGTATTTTATCAAGATTTCAGTCTACTTTAATGCTCATGGGATTTAAAAGCATGCTTCTAGTTCAATAGCTGTTATCCAGGCAAACTAGGGAAAGGTGTTTAGGCAGGAGGAACAGCAGGCACAAAGGCTTAAAAGTAAGAGAGAACATTTGGTGTGGAGGAAACAGCACTCCTCACATGGCCTGGGCACTTTGGGAATATTTCAGCAGCCTAGTTCTCAGGAGTCACAGAAATTGAAGGCCCAGTGGCGCCTCGTCAGGGTGGCAAGGGCAAGGCACTCCTGGGTTTGTTGCCCACCTATATGGCTTACCCAGCTGTGTAAGACAGCACTTAGCCTCTCTGAGCCAGTTTCCTTGTCCACCCTCTCAGGATGCTTATGGGGGTGAATGAGGAGAGGGCGCACCACGGGCCCAGCACAGTATCTGACACACAATGGGTGCTTGGTGCGTGGCCCTTGTACTAATCTTGGCTACTCCCTTTGCCGACGTGACTCAGGCAGCATCATCCTCACCCCTTGGTGGTCTCCTCTAAGTTCCAGCAAATGACATTACACAGGGAGGAGACAGTTTATGAACTTGTTTTACTCCTCTGCAGCCCAGGAAGCATTGGTATCTTGGCGAGGGCTCTCACTATGACCCCCTCGTGTTATGTGTGAGAAAATGGTGCCCAGAGAGAGGAAGCCACTCCCTCGAGTTTGTACAGTGATTGCCACATAGCGGGTGCTGGGACTTGGAGGTCCTGGTGCCCAGACCTCAGCATAGCTCCCTAATGTTTAGACTTGAAGGCAGATTATGCCTCCCATGTAGCAAAGCAGCCTGGGAACAACTCACTTAAGTGCCACTGCACCCTTGTCCTTGTACCCTCCTGGGCTCCCAGAACTGAGTTCTCTCCACTTCCGCTCCAGCCCTGGGCATTAGACTTACCCAGTATCTGTGGTGGGGGTGTCATGGATTCCTTCTTTACACAGCATCTGTGAGCAGTACTTGGCCTTCGAATTTGGCACCTTCCGCCGGCCCCACCTACCTTTGCTCATCACCCAATCTCCTTGCTCACAGCCCAGAGCTGAGAAAACAGGCCGTAGCATTGAGACAGCCACTGGAATGAGCTAGTATATTTTCTTGCACAGTTTTTCAAATATTCATATTATTTGTATGAAGGAATGAGGATAGATATAAAAGCAAGAGAGCCTTCTTCCTTGAAGATAGATACACATAGCATTTTTAAAATGTTTTCTTCATTTAATAAAGCAGTTTGGGGCCCTGTGTTCATCCTTCAGTTTTCTAATTGAAACCAATGAATCCCATGATGGATACAAGTAGGTCTCCTTGATTAAGGGTATATGCCAGACTTTGAGCTAGGTGCTTCTAAACGTTATCTCTAATTCTCGAAACAATGCTGTGAAGTAATTTTACTTAACTCCATTTTCCCTGTGAGGATCCTGAGGATTAGAGAGGCTAAGTGACTTACCCAAAGTCACACAGCTGGGAAATGTAAGAGCTGGAACCCAAATTTGGGTTGCCAGCTCCAGGCCCTTGCTCCTTGCACTGAGTGTTCCTGGCTCTTCTTAGCCCGCACCCATGGACAACCAGACAGGACTAGGAGTAGGACCCTTAGCAGGTGACTGCTTTCTTCACTTCATCTTCACAGGAGACAAAAACAGGGCCCATATGAATGCACACAATGCATTCACATTTGGAAGATGTCTGGCTCAGAGAGAGGAAAAAATATATTTTCCAAGATCCCCCCAAATTTGGCAGTTAGCACTTGAACCCTAAGTTTTGACTCCAAACTCAATGCTCTTTTCACTGCTCTGGGCCAGGCACTTCATGGGCAAACCACTCATCCTTCCATGGGCTGAGGTCCCAGTGTCCACAGCTCTGATGTGGGGTCCTGCTTAAGTTATAGCTGGGGTAACGAGCCTGTCTCTTACCAGCAGTAAGACCTGGAGTTAAATCTTGCCTCACGTGTCCTGTCTGTGTGACCTTAAACAAGCTAGGTAGGTTCTCTCAGCCTCAGAATTATGGTTCGTAAAATGGGATAACATCATGCCCAATTCACCTTGTTATTTTGATGCTTCCTTGCAACATACATGTGAAATGTTTAGCACAAAATTTAGAAATAGCAGGAGGGGTGCCAGTGGGTTACTAATATCATTTATGTAATGAGATACTCCAGGCAGAAAAGGACAGAGAATATAATGCAGTTTTTTCCCTAAACTATTAGCAGGTTGTAGAGTCCACATAATGGGTTGTAGGTGAGTATTTTTTGAATAGACTAGACTAGGCTAGGATAGAATAGAATGGAAACTCTCAGATGCATTGTAGATGGTAATAGTATGGAGTGTGAACATTATTCATGAATGCTATTTTGGGGGTCATCCTGAAGGATCAGTTAGTCCACAGGGTGGTTCAGCCTGGCGTCTCATTCGGCCAGTCTGAGTGTAAGCCATCCCACCAGGAGGGACTGTTCCCACCCAGGAGGGGCTGTGCCCACCCAGGAGGGGCTGTGCTCACCCAGGAGAGGATGTACTTACCCAAGAGGGAATGTGCCCACTCAGGAGGGGATGTGCTCACCCAGGAGGTGATGTGCCCACCCAGGAGGGGCTGTGCTTACCCAGGAGGGATTGCTCACTGATGGAATTCTAATCACAGGTCCCGTGTGCTTGTAAATGTTTGGAGAAGCAATTTAAACACACCAGAGTGTGCTGATAAGCACATTTCACCGTTTACATAAAGTCCTCGAAATATGTAAACACATAGCACAAGACTGTGCTGGGGCCCAGGAGGCTGGGCCTCACACCTGGGGCTGCATCCCAGACTTTCCTCTGCCCATTGTCTTCAGAAAGGAGGAAACTGGGTCCTGGGGGAAGGCAGTGAATGGCTCCAGACTCCCACAGTGCCGACAGCAGCAATACCAAAACAAGGAATGAACAGAGAGAGAGGGGAATTTCAGAGAGAAATAGAGAGAGAAGGAAAGAGAAGGGGAGAGAAGGGGAGGGGAAGAGGAGGTGAAGGAAGGGAGAGAAAAGGGGAAGCACGAAGGAAGGAAAGAGAAAGACAGGGAAAGGAAAATAGAAAAAGTTGCTCCCGTCTGGACACACATCCCTGAGAGAGCTGCGTGCCTTCCCTGGCCATCCTATATAAAATAGCCCTGGCCCCAGCATTCCCTATCCTTCTCATACCGCCTTATAGTTCTTTGTAGCACCTGTTCCCTGATATACCATACATTTATTTGCTCATTTTCCACCTCTGCCCACTAGAACGTGAGCCCCAAGAGACAGGGAGCTTGATCGGCATGTTCGTGGCTGTTTCTCCAAGCCTGGGGCACTGCTGGCTCTGGTGAAGAGTGTGACTATCTGTATAAAGGTGTGCATGAAGCATTCATATGACGAGTGACTGAGTCCATGAATGAAACTGAATTTAGCTCTCCTAACATGACCAGACCACAGTTACTCACGAGTTGGCTGAGCAAGGAGCCCAGTAAAGCAAGTGAAACTCGGGTGTTTGACCTGTTGTCAGACTGCAACAATGGTTCACATTAACAGAGCACTTATTAAGTGCCAGGTACCATTTTAACTACTTGCCATAATCCTATGTGGTAGGCATTCCCATTTTCAGATGGGGAAGGCAGGCACAGAGGGAGATAGCCATTTGCTTCAGGACACACAGCTAGAAGAGGCAGAGCTGAGATTCACACTCAGACAGTCTGGCTTCTACTTGTGTTTAATGCCATGCTCCACTGCTTCCCAGAGAGAAAGTTCTAGAGCAACAGTTTGAGGGACACTGACTTGGACCTTTCAGAATCCAGCTGGGGAATTTCATATCTTTTTTCTTTTTTCTAGCAATTTGAGGAAAGTCAAGGCCGGACCAGTAGCAAAACAGCCTTTTACCAGGCACTGCAGAATTCCCTGGGCGGCGAGGACTCAGATGCCCGCGTCGAGGCTGCTGCTACATGGTATTACTCTCTGGAGCACTCCACGGACGACTACGCCTCCTTCTCCCGGGCACTGGAGAATGCCACCCGGTAAGCTAAGCTGCAGGAGGGTGCAGATTCCTACTGCTATGTTTTGGAGCGGACCTAGTTGATGTTCAGGTCATGAATGTGGCTTAGTGCTTGCGGTTTCCTCTGCATCATTCATTCAGCCTACAGCATGGGGAGCTTCCCTACTGAGGGGCAGCCCTGGGGGACATGTGGGATGGACCCTGCTGCCATGAAACCCCAGGTCAATGGGAGACATGAGCGGTGACTCTGGCTCTTCCTAGACCACGAGGGAGCTGTCAGAGGGCAGAGACGAAGCACTTGCGAGAGGTGCCTGGTGCACGCTCCACCTGATGCAGCTGCTCAGTGAGTGCCCAGGACAGCCTTCCACACTCCTGGCCTCGCGTTCACTGAGCCCAGTGCCCCCAGTCTTGGCTGTCCATCAAGCGCACATAGGGGCATTTAAAGGGTAGGTGACACACAGGGCCCATAGTGGGCAGCATTTTTCAAAGCTCCCTCAGCTGATTCCACCCTGCAGCCCAGGCTCACCTGGCACAAGGGAAGCAGAGGCCTGGAGGTGGGGAGGTTTTGTGGCTGATGCCACTCCCCGAACAGGAACAGCCCAAGCTCTGACAGCCCTGCTCCCTCTCTCTGGGGCCCGCTGTTTCTTGTATCCACTGCTTACATGCCTTTTCCCCATTCACGCTCAAGCTTCTCTCACTTGGGGATGGCTGCCCAAACCCCCACCCCGAGATGGCTAAAGACCGCGGCCCCCAGGCCCTCCTGTCCTCAGGGTCCCTCTCTTGCAGCATGCCCCCTGCCCCGGGGGTTGTCAGGACAGACCGCCTCCTTCTCCTAGTACTGCATTAGCTCACTGAGGCTGAGAACTTTTACAGAAGTGCACGGCAGATGCACAAGAAATGATGTTTGAATAGAAATAAGGAAATAACCAGGGCTCCAGTCCTTTCTTCCTTCTGAGCTCCCTAGGATGAGACCACAGTGGGGACTCCAGCTCTCAGGTCACCTTTGAGTCCCCTCACAGGCGATGAGTCTTGGTTTCCCGAGGGCTCCCTGCTCCCATTGGGAAGAATGGGTGGGATGCAAGTGCTTTCAGCATTCTGTGCCTCCTTTTCTCTCTCCTTCCGGGAGGCCCACACTGACCATTTGCTTGTTGTGCCTGGGAACAGAGCCAGTGTCAAGGCTCAGCATCCTTTGCTGAACTGGAGCCTGTTGGGAAGGGATGGGCTGGAAGGTGTTGGAGACCCACTGCCCTGCTTGGTCTCTCCACTCAGGAGCCTGAGGTTTCCAATTGGAGGGTCACTGGCTCAGAATAAAACTGTGCCACCCACTTGCATCTTGGGGACTAAAAGGCTTTAATTTTCCCTCTAGTGGAGATCTCCACTTTAGATGAAATAGCTAGCAGCTATTTTGGGAGGCCTTGCCCTGGGCTGGACCATAAGAACTCACAGATGTCCAGTCCCTGGCCCTGAGAGGCTTATAATCAAGTCAGGACTGGGCTAGATCGCATTGCAGAGAGAGCTCACGGCTAGGTTCTTGCCTTAATTTTGCCTTATCTGACCTTAAGGACAACCTGCGTGCTGGGGTGAGAGCTGAGCCTGAGAGAAGGCAGCATCACCAAGGGAAGCCCCACTCGGAAGACGAACTCCAGCTCAACCTTAGCTCAGGTCCTCCTCTCTGGCACAGACTCAGGCCCTGGCCCTGTCTCCTTGGCAGTTTACTGGGCAGTGTCCCGCCCCAGGCCTGCCAGCGCATGATGCTTCCCATAGGTTTGATCCTGTCCCTGTCCTGCTTACAATGCCTCAAGGTGCACGGGAGGAATCTCAGTTGGCTTCATCTGCCCCCAAGATGCCCACAGTGCCCCACCCAACTACAGAGCCTCACCTGGGAAGACTCTAGCACCCAGCAGATGCACCAAAGGTTTTTATCCCAATGACCAGGAAAGGAAGACGGGCACCCCTTTTGCTGAGGGACTCCCATGGGTGTTATTAAACTTGGTCATTACAAAACCTCTTCCAGGTAGGGACCCTTGGCCCCACTTCTCAGCTGGGATGACAGAGATTCAAGGAGATAAAAGAACTACTGAGTATCTCACCTTTACTCCATAAAGGAGATGGAATTGAAAACCTGGTGGCCCAGGGTCACCGAGGTCTATCTGACTCTTGCCTGGTGGGAGCCGCCTCTCTAAACACACAGCCTGTGCGTCAGCACACGCAGGGCCCCACTCTTGTAAGCCGCTGCTTCTGAAATTGATTTGTGCTACCTTCAAAGGTGAAGCAAGTACATAACTTAGGGAGGTTTCTGAGCCTCCTCATCTGGACATTTTGGACTGGATCTTTCTTTCTTGTGGGGTTCCCCTTTCTACTGCAGGATGTTCAGCAGCATCCTGACCCCCACACACTAGATGCCAGTACAACCCTTTCCATTCCCAGCTGTGACAACCAGGAATGTCTCCAGGCATTGCCAAAGGGTTCTCTAGGGGAGGCAGAGATGGAGGTGGCAAAATCCCGCCTGCTGAGAGCCACTGGGCTGAGCTAAGGGTATCACATGCCTGAGCTATCTTTGGGGGCTCTGACTTCTTTTAAAATGCACAATGATTTTATGTTCCATTCCACAGTATATTGCATTTAACTCCGCTGTATATTACACTTATGTTACTATAAAATGTTTTGTTTCCACATCTTTAAGTGAAATTGGTGTCCTAGGAAGACGTTTATTTCACGGGATTTTTGACGCCTAAAATACATCAGCATGGGCACCAGTTTTTAAGCCCATGACCTACCAGAGGACACTGTGTACCCACCATACCCTGGCTCTCCCATCAGTGTGGCAGTGGAGCCACTTGGAGAGCACTGCTGGGGAATGGGAAGAAGGTGTTCTTGTAGGCCTGGGCAGGGGGGTTTTGGGGGCCAAGGGGACACCTTGCTGGGAGAAGCCCTTTCCAGGCACCATTGCCCACAGAGCCAAGTTTAACCAGACTCCCCCCATGTTCTCCTTTCACCAGGGACTACTTTATCATCTGCCCTATAATCGACATGGCCAGTGCCTGGGCAAAGAGGGCACGAGGAAACGTCTTCATGTACCATGCTCCCGAAAGCTATGGCCGTGGCAGGTAAGATGCTGCAGGGACGCAGAGAAAGGAAGGTAAAACTGAAAGACAAGTCCCAGTTCAATGACATGGGACACACCACCTAACCTCTCTAAGCCTCAGTTTCCTCGTCTGAGAAATAGAAATAATTGTAGCAGCCACTTCATCTCACTGTCTTGTTGGTGGGGAAAGTTAAAACAAGTGATGTGAAAGGCTTTGCAAATGATGATGACACACTTTGGAATTGCAATGTTAGTTGTTAATTGATGAATTTGACTGGAGAGAGAAGGCTTTTTCATTTACTCTATATATTTATTCCTCTAGAAACTGAGCACTAGCTTAAGACAAATGGCTTTCCAAAGTATAAAAAAGCTTTTTTTTTTCAACCAAAGGAAAGTTGTATTCGGGCTTGATTTATATATCATTCTTACTTCCAGAATAGGTTCCAGCTCCCTTAGAATAAAACATCAGGTGCAATGAAGTCATCAAAATGAGAGAGAAATAAGGTACAAGCGAAAGAAAACCAACCATGAAGGAAGGGCCAAGCAATGAGCTTAGAATTTAGCCTTGAGTTTCCCAGAAGCCGAGGAAAAGATTTTAAAAAGAAGAAGTAAAGAAAGATTTGGGTTTCGTAACTCCAGTAGCTGAACAAAGGAAGCAGAGAGACTAAGTGACAGGGATGCACGTGATCTCGGCTTCGGAGTGAAAGAACAATGCAAAGAGGGTAGCTGGGGACTTGGATGACCGGCGCTTTGAAGGGAGGACTGTGGGGCTATCTGTTCTACTGCCCCATGAGCTTACAGTCCTGAGCCATTCATCCATGTGGGGAAACCCCAGAACCCTTCCCACTGAGGCAGTGACTTCGTGCATTAAACCACATCAGATCACACTGAGGTGCCTTTGGCAAGACAATCTACTCCTCTAGGGGGAGGAAAGTAGTGGTGTCCTTGTGCTCAGCCTCCCATAAGCATTCACAGGTAACAGATCATCAGGACCACATGTCTCCAAAAGATGCCAGACGATTATTGTTTTATTTTATATACGAATGGGAGCAAAGCCTGCCATCTGGGGTCAAGAACATTCATTGCTCACATCCATGGTCTATTTTTTTTTTTTTTTTTTTTTTTTTTTTTTTTTTTGAGATGGAGTCTCGCTCTGTCGCCCAGTCTAGAGTGCAGTGGTGCAATCTTGGCTCACTGCAAGCTCCGCCTCCCAGGTTCATGCCATTCTCTTGCCTCAGCCTCCTGAGTAGCTGGGACCACAGGTGCCCGCCACCACACCTGGCTAATTTTTGTGTGTGTGTATTTTTAGTAGAGATGGGGTTTCACCGTGTTAGCTGGGATGGTCTCCATCTCCTGACCTCGTGATCCACCTGCGTAGGCCTCCCAAAGTGCCGGGATTACAGATGTGAGCCACCGTGCCCTGCCCCCTGGTCTGTTTTATGGGCAACAGGGAGCTGGGTGAAAGGACTGCAGCTTTAGAGGTGGGGGTCCAGCCATACCACCTACCTGCTGTGCCATCATAGGTAGTTTTCTTTGTCTCTCTGATCTTCAATATCCTTACCTACAAAATAAGGCTAATAATTTTTCCTCTTAGAGTTGGCATTAACAGTGTCTGGAATATAAGTTATCCAACCCATAACAGGGCTTTACCCTGTGTTACTTAGCAAGGCAAGGGAATTCTTATAAACACGCATCATTTATCTTTATAATTAGCAACGCCCCTAGAGTAGGCTGAATAATGGCCACCTGAAGATTGACTCCTTCCCATGTCCTTCTTTCACCAGGGACTACTTTATTACCTGCCCTGTAATGGATGTGGCCAGTGATTTGGCCACCTTCCTCCCATTCCCCAGTAATCCTTACTCTCCAAGTGGCCTCACTGCCACTAGAGGAAAGAAAGGACATTCTCATTTCTCCTAAGCACTCATTAGTTACCTGCTTTCCCCAAACAGTCTCTTTTTTTTTTTTTTTTTTTTTTTTGATGGGGTCTCCCTCTGTTGCCCAGGCTGGAATGCAGTGGCACAATCTTAGCTCACTGCAACCTCCACCTCCCAGATTCAAGCAATTCTCCCACCTCGGCCTCCCAGTAGCTGGGATTACAGGCACACACCATGACTCCCGGCTAATTTTTGTATTTTTAGTAGAGATAGTGTTTCACCATGTTGGCCAGGCTGGTCTCGAATTCTTGACCTCAAGTAATTGACCCACCTCGACTTCTCAGAGTGCTGGGATTATAGGCATGAGCCACTGCACCTGGCCCAGACTCTTGCATTTTTAAAGCACTCCACAATAAAAGTTCAGAGCCCAATTCTGCAGAGTTGAAATGGTCACCTCGATTTTACAGAGGAAGTGTGTCTCAGTCTATTCGAGCTGCCATAGTAAAATACCTTAGCTGCATAGTGGCCCCCAAAAGATCTCAGGAACCAATCCCTGGAACCTGGAATATTACCTTATAAGGAAACAGAACCTGGGCAGATGTGATTTAGTTAAGGATGTTGGCATGGGGAGATAATCCTGGATTACCCTGGGAGGGCCCTGAATGCAATCATAAGCATCCTTATAGGTGACAGCCAGAGGGAGAAGTGCTGTCTACAGAAGAGAGAGGCAATGTGACCACAGAGTCAGAGACTGGAGTGATGTGGCCACAGGGAAGGAATGCCAGTAGCAGCCAGAAACTGGGAGAGCACGGGGAGGGAGGGTGGCCCTGTTGTCACCTTGGTTTTGGCTCAGTCAAACTGGTGTTGGGCTTCTGGCCTTCAGAACTATGAGAGAAAAAAAAGTTTTGATGGTTTTGAACCAGTAAGTTTATGGTGATTTGCTACAGCAGCTGCAGGAAACTCATGCAGTCCCCAAGGCGTTCTCGTTTCCCCGGAGCACCCATCATTCACCTGCTTTCTCCAAACAGATTCTTCCGTTTTTATAACACACCACAAAAAAATGTCCAGAATCCTTGTGAGCTCTGCAGAGTTGAAATGATTACCTCTGTTTTACAGGTATGAAGTGTGTCTTAGTCTATTCAGCCTGCCATAATAAATATATCTTAGCCGGGATAATTTATAAACAGCATAAACTTATTGCTCACAGTTCTGGAGACTGGAAGTCCAAGATCAAGGCATGGGAAGATTTGGTGTCTAGTCGGGGGCTCGCTGTCTGCTTCACAGGTGGTGCCTTCTTTCTGCATTCTCTCATGGCAAAAGGAACAAACATGTTCCCTAAGGTCTCCTTTATGAGAGCGCTAACTCCATCCATAAGGCTCCACCCCCATGACCTAGTTACTCCCCAAAGGCCCTGTCTCTTAATACGAACACACTGGGGATTCCATTTCAGCCTATGAATTCTGGAGGGACGTAAATATTCAGAGCATAGCCGAGTCTGAGGTTCAAGGAGTTCAACACAATTCCCTCGAGGACAAGCAGCTGGTTAGTTAGAGAGCAGCAACCCACCCGCGGCTTCTCTGAGCCTCAGAACTCTTTCCACTCCAACACGCAGTCGCTTTGCTTAGAACTATAATTTCAGCCTGACCTACAGATTCAAGCAACTGCCTCCAGGTTGTAAGAAGAAAAATAAGTGGCAGGCCAGGATTCCAGGAAGGAGGCATTGAGGGAGAGAAGGAATGATGACGAGAGCCATGTGGTTTGGGTGGAGATGAAGGTCCCCTCCTAATCCAGTGGTCTATGGCCACCCATGGCGAGGGAGGCCCAGCATGGGAAATGGTTTCTAGAATCAGCCTTGGCAGGGACCTCCTCGCCGGGGCTCTCAAGAATCTACCCTCAATCCGACTCTTTTGTCTGATTCTCTGCCTTCCTCACATGTAAGGCAGAGATTACAGTGAAAGGTGTAACTCTCCCACAGCAAGTTCATTAAAAGCCTTACAAATATGCACATACTGTTGGACCCCAGAATTTACAGTGGCAAAAAATAAGAAATGAGTCTTCTACATGAGGGTGAAAACAATAAAAGCAAAACAAAATGAAAGCATTCATATCATTGCTGTCTGAATCAATAGTGCTTGGATCCTACCCGGATCACTTTCATAGGCTGCTGTAACAAAGTGCCACCAAAACTGGGCAGCTTAGAGCAATAGAAATGTATTGTCTCAAGTTCTGGAAGCCACAAGGATGAATTCAAGGTGTCAACAGAAGCACCTCTGTAGGCACTAGGGAAGGATGCGATCCGGCCTCTCTTTTAGCCCCTGGTGGCCTAAGGCAATTCTTGGCTCATATATGTCTGTGTTCTTCGTCTGGTATTTCTTCACATCGTCTTCCTTCGTGTATGTCAGCCTCTGGACCCAAGGTCCCCACCATCCATATTGGTTAGGGCCAACACTAATGACCTCAGTTTTACTTGATGACCTCTATAAAGATCCTATCTCTAAATAAGGTCCCATTCTGGGGTACTGGGGGTAAAGACCGCAACATATCTTTTTGAGGGAGACACAGTTCAATCCATAACATTGCCTTTCTCTAAAATAACTGAGTCTGCCAAGCAGGCTTTTGAGTGGCAATGGTCCAAAGTGGTCTATTTTGGACCTGGGATTGGGGTGGTCCTCAGAGGAGCAATCCTAACAGAGTAGAATCACAACCTCAGTCTCCCACAGGCAGTGTGGGTTTCTCTGTTACTGAGTAATGTCCTCATGTTCCTAGAGACAGGGCTCCACTGCACTGACCCCGGGAACCTCCCATGAAACCAAGCCATGTTCATGCAGAGACCCTCATAACTGCCTCCCATGGCTCCATGGCTCTCCACACCTCAGAGCCCAGTGACCCTCCTGACACAGATGAGGACTTAGCAGGTTCTCAGGAAATCATACTGAAGGATAGATGGTCAGGAATGAGACCTTTCTACTTTAGTTTTTAGGCTCCATGGGGCTCAGTTTTGCCACCTGTGAAGTGGGAGTAGGGAGGCCGGAGAGGTCTAAAGCACTGATTCTTCACTGGGTTCTAGGGAGCCTGGATCCTGAGCCTCTGTGAGGAGGGGGCAGGTCTGAGCCTCCCAGCCCCTTTCTTCTTATGTCACAGACTGAGCTTTGAGTAACATTTCAAGGTTATTCAATTTAGAAAGTATGAAAAACTACTGGATCCAGTCACCTAAAGGCATCGTTTAGTTCTCAGTTCTATCACTTTTGGAGGAAAGAGACACACAGATCCACTGAAACATTTTATAGCAGCAGTATTCCTATTCTTGTGGAGGCAGAATAATGCCCTGGTCAAAAGCAGAGATGCTGGCATCTACTATTTTGGTAAAAAACATATCCTTGAGTCTTATCAGCTCAGTGACCTAAGGCAAGTCATGTAACCTCTTTGGTGACTCAATTTCTTCATGTGGCAAATGGGTATAATAATAGGACCCATCTCAAAGGTTGTGACAATCGTTAATTTTACGTAAAACAGAGACAGGCAAATAGTGCTAAGAATATTCTGTTCTTCTTGGCCATCAGAATGCATTCTTGACAACCCCCTGTGTAGATGTCTCCTCTCTCCATCACCATCACATATGGTGCCATCTATGTAGTAGTTAATTGCATCAATGAATGACTCACAGAAACTAACTCATTTGATTTTTGGCAAGTTTATCTTATTGTCCCAAAAAGACATCTCTCTTTCTCTCTCTCTCTGCCCTGGCACTGTCACATCTCTCATTTTATTTCTGGCTCAAATCTACATACTTAAAATATACGTGTGTTACATTTTCAGCCATCTGTCTCATACCTCCATTTCTGTTAGCATATATTAGCTTTCCTGGCAACAGCTAGTGAAAAAAATACAATGAATTATTGCTTTCTTATAGACTATTGTAAACTGATCACAGAATAGTGTGATTTTCTTACTGTGCACCTGGATTATAGATGAGATTTTCATTCCTGAAATTGAGGGCAAACTTCTATGGGGAAAGAATAGGTATAACAGATGGAGGGGAGACAGGGAAATCAAAATCTCTAGTGTGAGGAGAAGGTTCCAGTTTCAGATTCAGATTCAAAGAATCAAAGAATATAGAAGATGAGACCGTCTAGCTCCTTTATTTTACTTGTAAAGAAACAAAAGCCCAGGGATGTGAGCAGATTATTTCCCTGTCCCTGAGCCAGTGAGTGGCAGTCTGGACCCATGTCCTGTTCCCTGCCCTCTCTCCAGCTTTCTTTCAATTGCTCCCACTTTATCCTAAATCTTATTGAGTGCCTACAATGGCCAAGTCCACATACCAGCTGTGTGGCCTTGGGCGAGTCACTTAACCTCTCTGAGCTTCCATGTAGCCTCACCTATATCTGGAGAGAGTAACAGGTCCTGTTCCATAGGGCTATGGGAGAATTTGGGGACACCGCCTGCATGGTGTTTAGCCCAGAGCTGGCATCTGGATTGTGTGTCTGAATGTGTCTGCGTGTGAGTGTATGCATGTATGTGTGTCTGTGTGTACAATACCTGGCAGCTTTGATTTCCAAGGTTGCTGATGAGAGAAAAAACTCACCAGCTTTCTCCTGTTCATCTCTGCTCACTGGCGAAGCTTTGAGCCAGTTTCTCCCATGGTCTGTCCCTGGAGCCCTCTGTTTGAGGGAGTGGGGTTGCCAGTGAGGCCTGTAATCCAGGGCTTCTCAACTTGGGCACTGTTGATATTTGAGGCCAGATAACCCTTTGTTGTGGGAGGCTGTGCTGTGCATTGAAGGATGTTTAGAAGCACCCCTGGCTTCTACCCACCTGATACCAGCAGCCCCAGTCCCTCTAAGCTGTGCCAACCACAAATGCCTCCAGACATTGTCAGATGTTCCCTGGGGACACAATCCTTGCTGGTCGAGAACTACTGCTGGAATCTATTAGAACTGAAGTTATTACTAACAGTACCTGAAAGGAAACAGCAGCCCCTTTCCCACACACTGCCCCCGAATCAATGCAGGATGGCCCTGGCCAAGATGCTGTCCCTGGCCCCATGGAACCCCCTCAAGCAGATGGAGTGTGCCAGAGAAACGGGGGTGGCTTCAGTGATTCTTTGTAACAAAGCTGACCTAGAGGCCGGCAGGCCTCCAGTTTCACATGCAGAGGGGCTCTGGCCTGCTGTCTCTCCCAGGTCTGAGGGCCTGGGCATTCTCTCTGATGCCTCCTGCGTTCTCTCTAATGCCTCCTGTCACTTGCCCAGGTACCTCTCAAGGTGCCACCTGCTTATTCTGCTGGGACCCTTCCCTCCCTGCCCATCTCTGGTATTTCCATCTCTTTGACTCACCGGTGATGTCCTCTCTAAACAGCCCCTTTCAAAGGACACGCTGGCCTTTAAAGGTCCAGGTATCATTCCCAGAAAGAGCCCCATCTGTGTCCTCTGCTGCTCATGAGCAATGGACTCAGACCCTGTGGCCAGGTTTGGGGACTGCACTCCCAGCCCTGGTCTGTGCTCTGGGCCCCAGCAAGTGTAGAAGAGAGCACCGGTTTGTTCTCTGCTGTTTCCTGTCTTTCGAGGGCTCTGCCACTTTCTGTGTGCCTCTTTAAGCATTGGTTTCCTCATCTATGCAGTGGAGCTAGTAATAGAACTTATGCTTACTATGAAGTGTGTCAGGACTAAGGAAGACAAGGCACACAAACAGCCTCGCCTATGGGCCTAACTGCCTGGCAGAGAGTGAACACTGATTAGGTAAGCATTACTAATGCTGCTTCATGTATTATGCTGGAAGAATCCAAATTGAAATCAACAGGTCCTTGGAAGAAAGCAGCCACAACTGAAGTGGTTTCTGGTACCAGATATTGCATGAGGAGCTGTAGCCACTTCAGAGAGGATGTGGAAGCCTCTCATCTTAAGATGCCTGGGGGCTGGGCCAACTGTGGAGTTCATGGTTTCCATGGAAATTCATCATAAGGCTGAGTGTGTGCTATGGCACTTGAATTGTGTGCTGGGTCTTTCTTCTGAAGGCCTTGGCCTCCAGGGTGCTGGGATGTCATTCCTACATCCCGGTGGTGTGGAAGATGTTTCAATAAGACCACATTTGACTTTTCTTTGAACGGAAGAGTATGGCTCTTGGGATTAAACATCTACTCACGCTTCTTAGAGAATGTTAGACTGGTCTTTCATTTTGGCAGAGGCAACCCAATCTAGTGAAACAGCACATCCTTTGAGAGTAAATCAACTAGAGTTCTAATCCCATATCTACCGTTTATTAGCTGTTTGCATTTAAACAAATCCCTTTACCTCAATTTCCTCACCTATAAAATAGGTAGAGCTATATGTACTTCATAGTATGAATATTCAAGATCATGTACATTAAACATCTGGCTCATTGCAGATGTTCAATGTTAGGGAGCTAGGGTTATTTTCCTTTTAGGAAAACTAAGTCTCTGAGAGAGAAAAACAAAACATTCAAAACGACTAAAGAGGCAATAATGTTCCTCCTTGATAAGTTGTCCCAACCCTGGAAAACAAAGCTGTAAATTCTAGACTCAAGGCATTTTGTGCACCACTACACTTGCATTCTAGACACTACTGCGCATTCCAGAGGCTTTTAACATTCCAGATTCAAAATATTATCTTTCTAGTTGACTGTCTTGGTGAGTTTGTTGGAATTCACAAACCAAAGAAAATGTGAAGTGGATAGATTATTGAACTGAATCCATCAGCCTGGCTAACATCCTGTGGGATTATTTCCCAGTGTAGATGAAAATAATCATTTTCTGAAACCGATCACTCCAACTCCTTGACATAATAGGGTCTGCACTATATATCTTCTTCAACATTGATTTGACAGAGATTTACCTAACGCCGTCTATGCTGCAGATCCCCTTCCAGGTCCTAGAAATGAGAAAGCTGCAAGGCAGAGAAGAGCTGCCTCTTGGGACAAAGACTGCAGTTGCGGGTGGCGCTGATGGGTATCTAGGAATAGTGTGTAAAGAATAGACAATACACACATCAATATGCAGCATATGTTCAGACAACAACACTAGGAAGGAGATCCACTAGGGTGCCGTGGTCAGTAATAAGAAAAGAACCTTGTGTAAAGGTGACATTTGAGCCGAGAACCGAGAAATGAGGTGGTGTGTGATCCTCACATAGAAGTGAGAAATCCCAAAAGAAAGATCATCAAAGGCCAAGGCCCTAAGGTGGGAAAGGGCTTGGCATATTTGAGGATAAAGAAGAAGACCAGGGAACTGGAGCATTACTAATGCTGCTTCGTGTATTATGCTGGAAGAATCCAAATTGGAGATCAAGAGGTCCTTGGAAAAAAGCAACCACAACTGAAGTGGTTTCTGGTACCAAACATTGCATGAGGAGCTGTAGCCACTTCAGAGAGGATGTGGAAGCCTCTCATCTTAAGATGCCTGGGGGCCGGGCCAGCTGTGGAGTTCATAGTTTCCATGGAAATTCATCATGAGGCTGAGTGTGTGCTAGGACGCTTAAATTGTGGCACTTGAATTGGAGCCTGTTGAAGAAGAGGAGAGTGGTTGAAGGTGCAGAGGGAAAAAAAAAATGGGTCTTGTAGTTCACATAGGAGTTTTTAAGCTGTGGCTAGCAGAGAGATAGTATTTTATCTGAGTGTGATGAGAAGGCATTGCAGATTTTTAAAAAAGCATATATAATGCACAATGGTCTTTTCATTCATATCCAGAATGGCTCACTGAAACATCAATTATCTTTTTTAAAAATAATAGAATGTACAGTATCAACCCTGTTATCTAATGTGATGGTCAGTTAGTCAGAAAAGTCGATTAAAAAGAGAACTCGTGAAAAATGCATAAGATAGGTGTGATGCCTTAAATATTTTATTTTAACTTTAAACACATAAATCTGCATCCCCTGGCCATTCTTTTGGTGCAGGATCAGAGGGTTAAGTTGGAAAATGCTGTTTGGAGTTCTGCCTTTGGACTTCTTGCAAAACCATAAACGTAGTGCATGATCTATTATTTCCAGTCTGGGATCCATGAAAGTGGAGTATCTGTATGGTATTCAGTAAATTCAATTAAATATAAAATCACAATGACAAATACAATGACTTAAACAGTTGGGTCTTGGTAAGCACACAACACAGTTAGTGAGAATGCATGTTTGGGGCCTGGAAAATTCATTTTTTTCTGGGCAACAGTTATCATACTTTATGGAGGGAATAAAATGTTCAGGTTAATCTAGCAAGTTAGTTGAAAGCTTTGACTCTACTGTGAAACAATATATCATACCGCTCTGCTGAGCTTTAGGAAGTTAGGGGGCTACTGCAAATATCTCCTTTGGGGCCTGGGGTAGGACTACACTATTTAGTGTGCCTTAGGGAGCTTATTTTTAAGGGATTGCGTAGCAAATTCTCTTGTAAAACACAAGCCATTTGTAAAGCAAAGAATTACTTCCTGATTAATTCACATGCAGAATCTGAACTTTTGCATATTAGATTTGCCCAAAGAGAGGCACACTTATAAGCGTCTAGTTGTAAGTTACTTAACACTTCGTCAGCTTCTCAAAAAAAAAAAAAAAAAAAAAAAATTCCTGGGAAGCAAAGGGACTTTCATTCCTCCCTGTTCCCTAATTTCCTTTGGAGGAAGCTATCGAGAGATGCTGGCTGGGGATAAAAAAGGGAGTATATTTTATGGGGATGAGGTCAACAGACTTCCTGCAGGCAGACAGAACAGGAGGGACTGAAATCCCTGCAAGCACAGGCTCTCAAATCAGTCCATTCAGTTGGGCAGTAATGCCCATCCGTGCTGTGCCATCTCCAGCACAAGCCTCTTCACACCATTATCAGCAGAACGGCTTCTGCCATGCAAAACAGTGTCTTATTTCTGTCAAGGGAGATCCTTCCTCACACCCTCACCTCATCATAAGGGGAACCCAGGCTCAGCCCACCTCCCCAGCTGAATCCACTGCCAGGTGCATCTCTTTGGATGGATGTACCTCCATCATTCTGTTTCCTGATAAACCCAAACTTTCATGGACTGTGGCTCCTGATCCTGGAAGCCGAGCTCAAGTCAGGAACTTGCACCATGGATCATCTCTGAAATGAGGCTTTTGGCTCGCTAGGATGCAGGCTTAGCCTCCCTGCAGGTCCTCAGCAGCACCAGCAGGATTAATGATGAGCAGTATGGCAGACAGGTAAGCTTGGGGACGCTATGTGAAAAGGTTCTGTCTTTTCTGGACAGTTGCAGTGACCCTAGGATTTCTCAGTTCTAGTTTTTCTTCCCACACACCTCTAGTAATCCTTCCAAAAGAAATGCAACTTACAACTCATTTGCTGAGAAACCTCCAGGGTTCCCAGCCCCTTTAAAACATGACCATCAATTCTTCTGGTCTAGGCTGTCACAGCTTTCAAAGAATGAGAGCCCAGTGGACCTTAGCAAGCATGCAGTTTAGTGGTTTTCAGACTTTGGATTTTTCTGGACTAGAAAAAGTTCCAATTGCACTTCTCAGCAGGACCTGTGAGGCCAGCGCCTTGAGGACTGTTTTCTGCCACCTGCACCAGCCCCCACCTGCCCTGGCTCACCTTGTGCTCAGCCACACCCCTTGTCATTCCTTGCTCCATACAGAGCACAGATCCTGCTCCATGACGGCACAAGCGCTGAGTTGCTACCCACATGCCCTTCCTCACCTTGTCCATTCACTAACCCTACTCATCTGTCCAAGCACAAGTCCACCGCAGCTTCCTCTCTCTCACTTTCCATAAACTCTTCTGCATTTTCTTGCCTGGAATAAATGATATTTCATTTCTCTCTCTTCTTATGGTACTTGGTAAGTAATTCTGTCACTTGACAGATACCTACCTTTCTATTGTACAACATACAACATTTTATTTTTGAAAAGCAGTGGTTGGTCACACTTTCCTGTTAGAATGTGAGCTCCTCAACAGAATGTCCACCTTTTGAGCCTCAGCATCCATCCAGAGGACACTGCACAGTAGGCATTCGGCAACTGTGGGCCAAGTAGGGTCTTAGTCCCGACACCCCTTTTCTAATTTGCCACTGTCCTCACTGGATGGCATTCAAATCCTGAAACTGAAACACAAAAGCATGCGCGCACACACACACACACACACACACACACACACACAGAGTCGTCCGCCGAGCTCTGTGGCTGGTCAGTTCTTTCCACAGTCTGGTTAAATGTAACTTTATCAACTTCAGCCACCTTAACTCTTCCTTGGATGGCAGCTTACAGTTTTTAAAGGGAATTACACCCACTGGATCTATGAGCATCCAGTAATACCATGTGGGTGGATGAATGGAGATGATTGACCCATTTTACTGATAGGAAAACCAAGGCTCAGAGATTCAGCAGTGGAAGTGGGACTTGAACAGAGCTTGCCCAGCTTGGGCAGGTAGCTTTCCCAGGCCCAAAATCTGCTTCTCGGAGGTGACAAGGAGAAGATTCAGATCTGCCCTGGGCATGGGATGAGCAGCTGTCAGATGAGGGGCAAGTTCCACTGCAATGTGATTACCAAAAACAGCAGAAGACAAGTGACAGCTAAATGCTTCCAGGCTGACCATATACTGACACAGCTGCCACGGGTTTGGGCCTATGATTTATCCGTGATCAGACACAGCACAGAGCAAAGAAGCCACATAAGCACACATGAACTGCCTACCCCTAGGCTGCAAGCACCAGGGACACTCAGTTGAGTCTCTCCTTTTACCTTGTTAGACCCTGGCATGTTCTTCCGGGTCTTCCTCTGCTGCTGCTGCTGAATCCAAATCCCCTTTTCTTCCTCCAGAGGGTCCCAGAATCCCCAACCGGTGCCCAGATTCGCCGAGGACTTGGTCCTCGGATCCCAGATTCCCTCTTCAGAGGCTCCACTGTTTGTGCCTCCTCCAGATGTCCCTTAAACTGCTCAAAATAACTCCTGCATCCTGATAAAGATCAGCTCTGCTAGGGAAAAACAAAGCAGAAATCCTCATACACAACAGGCTCTTAAATTAAACAGATGGGATGGGCTGGAATGCCAGACCTTCCCCCCAAAGCAGTGCTCTGTGGCCTTTCTAAGGTGGCAGACAGTAGTGGCCTGGAGCCGGCTCATGCAAGCTCATGAGAGCCAGTGGTACACATTGCTTCCCAGCGTCGTGCTCAATGACATCATTTTGAAATTGGCTAAGGTGGGAGTATTTACACTGTAAAAATTGGCGAATATCACACATAAGATTTCCTTTCCCCCAGAGAGTCGATTATTAAACGTTTTTCTTTTTTTGAAACAGAGTATCACTTTGTCACCCAGGCTGGAGTGCAGTGGTACGATCAATCAACTGTGGCTCACTGCAGCCTCGACCTCCTGGGCTCAAGTGATCCTCCTGCCTCAGACCCCCAAGCAGCTGGGACTATAGGCACACGGCACCACATCCAGCTAATTTTTGTATTTTTTGTAAAGATGGGATGTTGTCATGTTGCCCAGGCTGGTCTTGAACTCCTGAGCTCAAGCAATCCACCTGCCTTGGCCTCTCAAAGTCCTGGGATTATAGCCATAAAGCCATCACGCCCAGCTGATTATTAAATATTTATCAGCACATGACTTTCTTGAGAATGTGATGGAGGATATGAAACATTTCTCAAGAAAGATGCACCCATACACTTCACGGCATTTTATGTGTAATTTTAGGGAACTTGTGGATCTCCAAAACCCTACAATGGGACCTCCCCAGGCTCCCACAAGTTAAAGACTCCCACTCTTAAGCTTTCAGATGTCTCTCTCAGTTAATCAAAAAGGAAATGAGTATATGAGCCAGAAACTGGGTCAGAGAGATTAAAAATATTTTATTGCTAAACCTCATTCAGGATAAGCATAATTGTGTCACCATTTTACAGAGGAGGACACTGAGACCCAGTGACATTAGACAGCTTGTCCCAGATTGCACACTAGTCAGTGACTGAGCTGGGGTTTCAACAGAGCACTCTGGCCTTGAAAGTTTATTTCTGTTCACTAGAACCCTTGGAATGCAGCTTCCTCTGGAGGAAACAGTAGATCAGGCTATTGTGGTAGCAGTTATGCCCTGTCAAAATGTCCAAGTCCTAAACCCTGAAACCTGTGAATATGTTACCTTCCATGGCAAAGGAACTTTGCAGGTGTGATTAAGGTTCAAGACTTTGAGATGGGAGCTTATCCTGGTAGGCTCGATTTAATCACACGAGTACTCTAAGCAGAGGAGTGTTCCAAAGACATGCAGCATAAGAAGGACTCGGCCGCTCTGAGATGGAGAAGGGCGGTTCTGATGGACAGCCTCTAGTGACTGGGGATGGCCCTCAGTTTGTAGCCAGCAGGAAAACGGAGGCCTGGGTCCTCTACCTCAAGGAACTGAATCCTGCCACAAACCTGAATGGTCAAGAGAAGTATTCTCCCCAGAACTTTCAGAAGGAACGCAGCCCGTGCACCCTTTGAATTTAGTCCACTAGGACCCATCCTGGATTTCTGAACTCCAGATGGTGTCAGATAGTAATTTGTGTTGTTTTAAGCCACTGAGTCTGTGGTAATTTCTTAAGGCAGCAATAGAGGACTAAATACAGCCAGTTTTCCAGAAGGGCCTCCTGAGCAACAGGCTGTTGAACCTTTCATTCCACAGTGAGGAGAAGGACTAAGCCCCAATGGGGAGAAAATCGGCCAGCCATCACTGGAGGAAGAAAGAGGAGGGGGGCCCCTGTTAACCCTGGGCCTCCTGGCTTCTCTGTGGCCACCGCAGAGGAAGTGTGGTGATTGAGAAACAAGACAGCTTCAGTAAGACCAGCAACGAGGCCATGAGAAAACCCACACAAGACGCAAAGGGACAGCAGACCGTGAAATCTGCAGACGGAGGCTTCAGTCCTGGCGTCACCACTAAACAGTTACGGGGCCTTGGCAAGAAAATGGCCTCTTTGAGCCCAAGCTTCCTCCACCGTTGAAAGGAGTAATAAAACCTATTCACAGGGTGGGTGAGATAATAAGGGTGAATGCCATTTGTAAACTACCAATTTTGGGTTTATGTGAGAGATTATTTCTATTGTCATTGTAATGACAACTTCTCTCTGCCTGGCATTTTTTGTTTTGTGATCCTTTTCCTAACAACTTCCATCGCGATTACTTTTAAATGGTCCTCAGTCCCCTCTGCACAGGTAGACTACACAGAGCAGGGGATTGGGGGTCTGGGAGACTCGGGTTTGAACCCTGGCTGTCCCGTGTCTCAGGCATGTCATTTTCTCTTTCTGAGCCTTCATCTATTACCTGGAAAGTATGTGGATGGTAACATTCACTTTTCCAGTAGCCCTTGAATGTTGAAGATCACAGCTGCCAAAGGTCTACCATGGTGCCTGGCACAGCCCAGGTGCTCTGGAATTGGTGGCTATAAGCAGACATTGGGTAGAGCTGGCTGCAAAACAGGCCACCTTGGCCACCGCAGAATCTGCGACTCTTTTCTGGGCTCCTCACAGTTATTGCTGACATTGCCCAAGGGACTTAGCTCTTTGAGTCCCAGGATCCTACAAATTTCAATGACACTCGCCACTTCCTGCTCCCCTCTCAAAAACAGGAAACCTTCTTCCTTCTCTAAGAAGGACCTAATATGTGAGAATAGTTGCAAAGAGATGCTGCGCTTGGTGACTTATTCTCTTCCTAATCATACTGTATATCCTCGTGGTTTCATACTCCTTCAATGACACCTTCCAGTGCAATGGCCCAATACTGACACACAATAACCTCATCATAATAATAGCAGCCATTTGTAAAAACACTTCTTTTAGACAGAGCTTCCACATGCAATAGCATATTCTATCTGGTAGTTTATGTAGAGGAAACCGATACAGAGAAAAGTCAAAAGACACCTCCAAAGTTACACAAGCTGTAAGTTTCAGAGCTGAGTCTCAGCTGAGTGATGAGTTTATGTCTGTTTCTCTATGGCCTGCTGCCAGTCGCATGTATGCCTGGTGATCATTCTTATGGCCAGAGTAGGAATACTGGCTCTCCGGCCCTCAGGCCTCAGTGTTAGGGAAGGACCCCTGAACCTCTGCTGTCACCACAGTTCCCAGCCTGAGAAGGAGAGGGGCAATAAGAAGGTGCTGTCTTTGCTTGAAGTGTTCTGCTTCAAAGCCCTGAGCTAGAGGGGCCCTTTCCCCAGCCTCTTGGATAATCACAATAAATCTCTCTGAGTCTTAGCCAGAGTCAAACTGTCTATCCACAAATCATTGCACTTCATAGAATTTCACCTCTGCACAAACTGCCTTTATCTGGGAACCACTGCATTCTAGTCATTTCCCAGAACATCTGTCTGCTGGCTACCTCTGCCCATTGTACCAGCACGGATGAGAACTGCTGGGTCACAGCTGGTGCCAGGAACTTAAAGATAGTTGATTGCGTCAGGAGGTGAACTGATGTGGTGAGAAAGAACTGGACCACATTTTACTTCCCTTTTAAATACATGCTCCATATACCATTTTATTTTGATCTTCACAGCAGCACTATGAGGTAGGGAGTTGATATGGTTTGGCTCTGTGTCCCCACTCAAATCTCATCTCGAACTGTAATCCCCACAGTTATAATTACAAGAACCCAGAGGGAGGTGATTGGATCATGAGAACAGTTTCCTCCATGATATTCTGGTGATAGTGAGTGAGTTCTCATGAGATCTGATGGTTTTGTAAATGATGGTTTCCCCTGCTCTCTTCTCTCTCCTGCCGCTTTGTGAAGAAGGTGCTTCTTCCCCCTCACCTTCTGCCATGATGGTAAGTTTCCTGAGGCCCCTCAGCCATGTGTTACTGTGAGTCAATTAAACCTCTTTCCATTATAAATTACCCAGTCTCAGATATTTCTTTATAGTAGTGTGAAAACAGACTGATACAGGAGTTATACACCCATTTCATAGATGAGGAAGTAGGGAATCAAGGAGGCCAAGAAATTTTCCAGACATCACTCAGCTTGAAGGTGGAAGAGCCGGGACCCAGGCATAGGAGCCCTGGGGCCCTGGTGCTTTTTGTTAGCATCGTGCATTCTGGAAACCTCAGCTTTGATCTGACTCTGCTATTCACTTACTGTGTGTCTCTGGGCAAGTCAGGAAACTGCTCGAGACCTTATTTTCCTGGTCTGTAAAATTAGAGGCTGGCTTTTTCTATAAGATGGGGCCGATGACAAGGTTAGAGGGCATGGTCTACACACAAGACCACCCTCCCTCTGATGCCAGCTGAAAATTCAGGGGTTCCCCAAACTACCCTTAGGCTGGATAATTCACTGGAAAAACTCAGAATTCGCTAAAAGCTGTGACACTCACCACAATGATTTATTACAGGGAAAGGACACAGATTAAAATCGGCCCATGGAAGAGAGGCACAGAGCCCAGGAGGGTTCCAGGTTTGAAGCTCCATTGTCCCCTCCCTGTGGTGGAGTCAGGACGTATCACCCTCTGCACTGAGGCTCACCCCAGCATTGGTGTTCAGAGATTTATTGGCGTTCCATTACATAGGCATGATTGATTGATTGATCGATTGCCATGTGATTCCTCTCAGTTTACAGGTTGCCTGATACCATGAGACCCAAAGCTCCACGCTAAATCACGTGGTTGTTCTTTCTGGCATGGCCAGTCCCCACCCTCAGACTGTCAGGTAGGGCCATATCCACCCTAAGATCCAGTGTGGCCAGCCTCTTCCCTCCTCCTAACAGGTATGACTCACCTTCCAGAAGTTGAGGGCAAAGTCCAGACCTCTCTATAGGCAAAGCCCGATTCTTTACTATGCAGTGGTGAAATCCTTTCTGGCTTTTCCACTCGATCACTCTCCCTGGTTCCCAATGCTCACTCCAGGGCCCGTGTACCAGGCTGCTCAGCACCAGCTCCAGCCCGGGTCATTCACACCACTGGACTGGCTTCCAGGTCATTATTCCCAGCTGGCTGCTGCTTCCTAGATATTTAATCCAGTCTAGCATGTATTTATTGAACAACTGCTGTTTGCCAGGTACTGTGCTGGGGTGGGCTTCATGGATAAATGTCATCCTTGAAGAGTCATGAGTGTGAGTTGTATATGAACAAGGGCTAGTGCAGGGATTGGGCTCAAATACAAGCTACTTTCATTATTGCTTTTTCAGTGACTAGAAGAACATCAATATCCAGTGATACCATAAGTATCATGCTTAGAATATGATCCAAAAATCATTGTGTTGGGATGTTTCTCACAGGCATTATTTCCAGAGACTTAAGTGTTCAGTGTTGGTCTCACTTTAACCAATAGACCTGCCGTGGATCTGCCCCCAGTGGGTCACTGGATTTAATTTAGGCCAAGCCAAATCTCCACTCAACTGAGCACTAAACAGGATCCTTAAATATGATGTAAAGAAGGGAAAGTCTTGGTTTTGGAAGAAATATTAGTTTTTTGTTTGTTTGTGTTTTTGAGTAGTTTACTTTTTCTTGACCTTTTGCTGCTGCTTTTCCTCTGTTTTCTCAGCCTGGAGTTGCTGGCGGATGTTCAGTTTGCCTTTGGGCTTCCCTTCTACCCAGCCTACGAGGGGCAGTTTTCTCTGGAGGAGAAGAGCCTGTCGCTGAAAATCATGCAGTACTTTTCCCACTTCATCAGATCAGGGTAATTTGGGGCCACTTGTTCAGAATTCTGTCACTGTGCTTTTCCTCCCCCTCCCTTCAAGCAGAATGCAAAGGCCCAATTTGCATCGATGGACTCATCCTTTCCTCCCTAGACATTATAATCACCAGCCACCGGCCTCCCTGTCTCAGTCACCCTCTCCTGGCCAAACCTGCTTTTGCATACATTAATCTTCATGAAGAAAAGCTCTAATTATACCAGCTACATTTGATGACTCCAGATCAGGGTTTCTCAACCTTAGCACCATTGACATTGGGGGCTGGATAAATCTTGGCTGTGTCCTCCACATTGTAGGATGTTTAACAGCATCCTTAGCCTCTAGATGCCCACGAGATACCAGTGGTGCCCACCTAGGCCCAGTTTTGAGAACCAGGCATGTCGAATGTCCCCTGGAGGGCAAACCACTTGGAGGAGAGCCACTGTCTCTCCACAGAGGGGAATACCAGTTCTTTGGGTTTTCAGCTTAAGTTGAAATGCTCAGGACCCTCTTTTATTCACCTTGAGGCTTTTCCTCTTCCTCATCTGCCTCTACTCCAGTCTGATGGAGTATACTCGCTGTCCCCACCTGCAGAATTGGTTCCTGCTCTTTCCTCTTCATGGTAGTTTACCTGTTTCCTTTTATCTTTTTAACTGATGTGAATTGATTACCTAGAACTGTGCTAGGTTCCCCGGAAAGATAAAAAGGTGCAAAAGTCATGACCCAGCTACCAGCTACTGATAGTCTGAAAACCTAAAAATGAACCATGATTCAAAGCAGGAGAAAATAAAGCTTTATGCAGTTTGTTGTGGGAGTTGAGCAGAGAAACATATTTCTTCTAATTAGGGTTTTAGAAAATATTTCACTGAGGAAGTCACATTTAAGCTGGCCTTGGGGGATAAATAGAATATTTAAGCAAAGGAGAAGAAGACACTTCCAGGAAAGGAGATCTGGGCAAATGCAGCAGGGCTGAGAGGACACACCTTATTTGGGAAACATCAGGTGGTTGCAGGGCTGGTGTTTGGGCTACATGGCAGTGCATGCCGGAAGATGGGCCTGGGTAGCAAGTTTGGGCAGCAGATTCACCCTCCTGCCCATGCCTTGGACAAACAAGGACATTCCAAAGGCTAGCTATGATGTGTAGATCTGAGGACTTTGAGAAAGAGAAGAGCACAGTGATCTCCTCAACATTCACAAAGACAGAAGGGCAGCGCTAGGTCCTGGATAACGCTACCAGGTCATGACCTCAACACCTTTCCTCTACCAGAAATGGCCTAGCTTTGCAGTGCCGTAGTCAAGATCACAACTCCAGAAGCCAGATCTGGGGGCTTCACATGCAGCCTTGACACCTACAGATACATGAATTGTCCTTCAGATACCAAGTGCAAGTGGGAAGTAATTCAGGTGATGAAAGGAAAGATGAGTTTCCCTCATGGATATTTCTTTCTTTTCATTTTCCTAGAAATCCCAACTACCCTTATGAGTTCTCACGGAAAGTACCCACATTTGCAACCCCCTGGCCTGACTTTGTACCCTATGCTGGCGGAGAGAACTACAAGGAGTTCAGTGCACTGCTCCCCAATCGACAGGGCCTGAAGAAAGCTGATTGCTCCTTCTGGTCCAAGTACATCTCATCTCTGAAGGCATCTGCAGGTAGCAAAGCCCTGGGACACGTAGAGGGGGCTGGGTGTTGATCTCAGCATCTGCTGTGCTTGCTGCATGAGACCTGTGCTGCGTGCATTGGAGCCAAGGGGTCACCAGTGCCAATGGCACAGCCCCTTCCCATGAGTTATTCATGGTCTGGGGAGCTTCACGTTGCCAAGGGCCTCCTGTTCTGATGTAGCCCTGGAAGGAGAAGCAAGAGAGGCACAAGAAGAGGGCAGTGGGGTGACTAGGAGAGAAGGTCTGTTGAGGGTAGAGTGGTGAACCAACATCAAGGCTTCCAGCCTAGAACATTGGTATGGGAAGAGAAGGGAGTGTCTTGAACCTCATCCTCACTTCCCTTGAAGGCCTAGATAGAAAATCTTGGGGAGGTAACTCTAGCCAGGGGAAAAGTGGACATTTCTACCTCTTCCTGTTGCAGAGATGTTAAGGAGAGAAAATAAATCATAATGAAGACACTGGGAATAGAGAGTAAACACAATGCCCTTGGGAAGCTTTGGAATAGCGGGTATGAGTGACACAACCCAGGGGATGGCCCTCGGCGTTCCTGGGGCCATGATGGAAACCTGTGACTGAGTGAGTGGGAGCCCAGAGGAGGGAGGACTCACTCCTCCCTGGAGGCTCTGGGAAGGGTCCCCGGGAGAGGTGATGCTTGGGCTGTCATTTTTAGAATGACAGGAGTTTTTCAGGTACAGAGAAATGGGAGTAGGCCGTGAAACAGGGAAGGGATCTTGTCCAGCATATAGTTTAGATTTTCAACTCTGCTCCAAGGCCAAGTGTCTGTCTGCTGACAATGAACCCAAGTACCATCATACCCTTAGCATGTCCCTATAGCCAGGAGATGAATCTGGCACCTCAGCCAGTGGAAAGGTCCCTCTAAAGCAAGAAATGCCCACTGGAGGCTGGGGTCTCTTTGGACCAAAAGGAAGGGACCAGAGAAGAGAAGTCCTAATCTGGCTTGGACCAACCTTCCTTGCCCCTCCGTTTCAGATGGAGCCAAGGGTGGGCAGTCGGCAGAAAGTGAAGAAGAGTTGACGGCTGGATCTGGGCTGAGAGAAGATCTCCTAAGCCTCCAGGAACCAGGCTCTAAGAGCTACAGCAAGTGACCAGCCCCTGAGCTCCCCAAAAACTCCACCCAAGGCTGCCCACTATGGTCATCTTTTTCTCTAAAATAGCCACTTACCTTCAATAAAGTATCTACATGCAATGAAGCATTGTTGACTCTAATTTGTGAATCCAAGGCAATTCATGGGTAACACCAACTATATCTTTCTAAGGTTTCAATCCCAGGCTGCTGTTTCCATTCAACAAATGTTTATGAGCATCTGTTATGCACCAGGCCCTGTGCTGGGTGCTGGGGAAACAAGGACTTTGCTCCTCTAAAAGGAGAGAATGCTGGGCAAACAGTGACACAAAAAATGGGGATCCATCAAGAGCAGGCCCCTGGTGGCATAGTCCCACCCGAGTGGTAGAAAAGACTCACTCATAAGGGTTCTAGAGTGGAGGTAGAAGACCAACTGGAATGGGTGCAATGATCCAGGGAGAAGCAATGCACTCTGAAGCAAGACAGTGAGGATGGAGATGGGGCAAGAAACAGAGCCACAGGTCCTGGAGGAAGTAGAATTGATGGAACTTGATTAAATGTGAGGGGGGTTGATGCAATGAGATAGAATTGCCCCAATTTGGGGATGATCTGGATTCCTGGATAAGCAATGTTCACCCTCCTAAAGGACACATTTTTAAGACAAATATTCTGGTTAAAATGTCCTGTTTCTCCACCCCCTTTCACACACACGTGGACACACACTTCACCCAAAGTAAAAGCAAGTGAAGCTGGTTAACAGTCTTGTTCATTTAGATGGCATGCCATAAAATGCATTCACACCCATTATGTTATTTGAGTTCAGAGCAAATGAATGATAATTTTTAGGCTGAGGTTATTGTCCTATCTTGCAAATGTGGAAGGTGAGGCTCAGAAAGACTTACACTGTACCTAAATTCACATAGTGAAGAGGAGGATAGTCAGAGTCCAACTTAGGTTTTCCCATTTCTCTGTTTTCATGCACTGTATGGACTATAAAATATAGGCCTAGGGCCACGTTGTGTGTCCTACAAAACCTACTGATAGCACTGAAAGCCCTGAGTAGCCTCCAACCTACATTATAGGCTCTGTTAGGATGGTTCAGTGAAAGCACCTAAATACTGAACTAAAAGGCCTTAACCAAAGAAAACTCGATAGGTAGATGGTCCCAGGGTTTGTCAGTGTCTCAGTGATGCCATTAAGGACCCAGACTCTTTCCAACCATCCTCTTTGCCATCTTCAGTGTATGAATGGTGTTTCAATTCGCTGACACATTATGGTTGCCACAGCTCCAGACATCACACACAGCCCCCAAACAGCATCTCATGCTGGAGGCAAATGGGGAAGGAGGTAAAGGGCTTTCCCCTCCAATGCTTCTTTCTTTTTTCAAAGGAAACATTTTTTCCCAGAGGTTCTCAGCAGAATTCCCCTTACATCTTTTTGGCTAGAACTAAGTCATGTGCTCCTTTTTTTTTTTTTTTTTTTTTTTTTGGACAGAGTTTCATTCTTGTTGCCCAGCCTGGAGTGCAATGGCACGATCTTGGCTCACTACAACCTCTGCCTCCGGGGTTCAAGGATTCTCCAGCTTCAAGGAATCCCAAGAGCTGGGATTACAAGCATGTACGACTATGCCTGGTTAAGCTATTTTTTTTTGTATTTTTAGTAGAGATGAAGTTTTACCATGTGGGTCAGGCTGGTCTCAAAGTCCTGCCCTCAAGTGATCTGCCTGCCTCAAAGTGCTGAGATTACAGGTGTGAGCCACCACGCCCGGCCATGAGCTCCCTTTTAAACCATCACTGTCAATGAGGGATGAAAGGGCCTTCTGTGATCCAGTTATACCAGGCATGACTTATCCTCCAGATTAGGACATATTGCTGCCCAACAAAGGTGGGGTGCAGTTAGCAGCAATGAATGAGGAGACAGGTATTGGGGAGACAATTCATGCCCCCAAGACTGTGAGAGTTGGGACCATTTCCCCATCCTTGGGGCTCTCCTGGCATGGCCCAGGGTTGGAGTTGGCCTCAAGCACCTTTTTCCTCCTTTAGTGCAATGTGGGTTGAAAATCATGTGCTGTATTTGGAGGTGTTCTCAAGTTCCCAGAATCAGGGGTCAAGGACCTGGCGCTTCCTTGGTACCCTTAATCCAGGGTAAGGCTCCAGGATCTGGGGGCTCAGACAGGGGCAGGAGACATGGCTCCAGGAGGCAGTGCTCCGCGTTCTCACTGTGTTTGGGTCTCCTGCGGTATCCAGACTGGGGGATGGATAAGACTTCTATTAGTTGTCTGTGGCTACTGTCAAAATTTTCACAAACTGAGTGGCTTGAAATGACAGAAATGTATTCTTTCATAGTTCTGGACACCAGAGGCCCTGGATTGAGGTGTTACTGGGGCCATTTCCCCTCCAAGACTCTGAAGGAGGATCCAGCCCAGGCCTCTCTCCCACCTTCCAGTGGCTGCTGGTGGCCAGTGGTGTTTCTTGGCTCATGACTGCCTTCTGATCCCTTCCTCTGTCCTCACTGGCCTTCTTCTCTGTGCATCAAACGTCCCTCTCTTTTATCTAAAAGGACACCAGTCATTGGATTTGGGCCACCCTAAATCCAAAATGATCTTATCCCAAGATCCCTAATTTAATTACACGTGCAAAGACCCTAATTCTAAATAAGCTCACATCCACAGGCACTGAGGGTCAGGACACGGATGTGTCTTTTGGAGGGGTCACAATTTAACCCACTATGGGACCTAGGGTTTGGGGACTGGACAGCATGTGCAGGAGGGGTGGGGGCTGGACTGATGCAGTGCTATGGGAAAGCCCTCAAATCAGACTCTCTAAGAGCAGGAAGAGGAAGGGGCCTCTGTGGGCTTTGGAATGAGGGTTCAGGTATCTAGAAGGTCCTTCTGGCATAACCTTCTCTATAGTCTGGCCCTAATAATGACAGAAATAAAATAACAGCAATGTCATTGATCAAGGTCTCATGCCCTATATGAGGTTCTGTCCTCTGAACACTGTCTCATTTTTCTTTCCCAAAGGAAAGCTTGTTCTTGTGTTGCCATCGGGAGTTCAGTGCTTGATGTTCTACCCCTGAAGCTCTGTTCTTTTGGTTTTAACCACAGTCTGTTTTTAGTTAAAGTGAAAATTCCCTCCAGCCAAAGGGTAGGAGGTTTCTCCTCCACCAGCTCCTTAGTGGGACTTTGAAGTGAGATAGGCTGGGCTGTAGTACCATGTTTGTCCAGGTGTTTGGATGAATTTGAGTAATTCCTTGGCCCAGTGGTTTCCATCCTCGACCGTTCATTAGAATCACCTGGGAACTTTCACAAACTCCCAACGCCCAGACCATATCCCAGACCAATTAGATCAGAATCCCTGGAGGATGGGGCCAGGCATTAGGGGATTGCAATGCATAGTCAAGAGTGGATACCACTCCTAATCTCCCTGATCTGCAGTTTCCTCATCTGCAGAACAGATTCAATTACGTTTACTGAGTAAGCAATGCTTAGCAACGTGCAAGCTGGAAGCAATGTTATTTCTTTCCCATCCTTCTCCATTTGTGGTAGACGGGATAATAACTAAGACGAGACGGCAAGAGGAAATTAAAGTTGCAGATGGAGTTAAGGTTGCTAATCAACTGACTTTAAAATATCTGGAATTACACAGATGGGGCTGATGTAATCACAGGGTCCTTAAAAGTAGAAGAGGGAGGCAGAAAAGAGGACCAGAGAGACGGCAGCATGAGAAGAATTTGGCCTGACGTTGCTGGCTTTGGAATAGAGAAAGGAGACCATGAAGCTAGGAATATAGGTGTCCTCTAGAAGGTGGAAAAGAAAAGGAAAACGATTCACCCTTAGAGTCTCCAGAAAGGATTGTACCCTGTGAACGCCTTGATTTTCACCCATTTGAGATTCATGTTGAATTTGTGACCAACAGAAAGGTAAGACTGTATATTTGTGTTGTTTTAAGCCCATAAATTTGTGAAAATTTATTGTAGCAGCCATAGAAAACTAGTGCATCATTATACCTGTACAGACGTATATTTTATCCTGCCCTTGGACCAAACCTCATATACCTAGCTCATGATTTTTCTGATAATAAAAAGTCTACTCTAGTATAATACAAACACCCCCCAAATTCACCAGCATTGGCCCTGAAAACAAATTGTTCACATTCCTCCACATTAGAGTTTAGTGATGGGCTAATGTTGGTGAACTAGTTTTTGACCGCCCCTTTGCAAACCCTGCACGTATGGTCTAGCACCACCGGATGACACCTGCTATATTGTTCTCAGTCTTTGAAAACACCCCATTTTAACATCCTGTTATAATAATAATAATGCCTACTTTGCAGATTCACCCTGGTGATTAAGGGTGTGAATGTATGTGAAAAGAAAACAGCAAAGCGCTATTCACAAAGCTCTTGAAGTTAACCATGGATTTGAGGCACTTGCTATGTGCCAATGCATGAGAAAGGTAAAGTTGGGAAATAGGAGGGACCCAGAGGCCAAGCGATCACAGTCCTGCCCTGGAACAACCTTCAGAAACCTGTGGTGGAAGAGACGATCTACAATAGCTAGGGTGTGTGAGCTGCAGGAGACCAGAGTTCCTATTAAGACAAGTAGGGGAAGATAATGCCCCAGGCCCCATGGTTAGCCCTTTCAGACCTGGCTTCAGAACTCTGGGCTCTGGACTCCCACTGCAGCTTCCATACTCTTTCTTATGTGTTGCAGAGATTCCTCTTGAAGTCACATGGGATTACATAACCTATTCCCAACTGTGATGGGCAAACATGAGTGTACATCAGGGCAACTGTAAAGGTGTCATAATCTCTTTTCTCCATCTTTAAGGGACAGGAAGGTCACAGTACACCCACATCAAGCTTAGGGTCAACCAAAAGTCAGGAGGTGAACGAGTCGTCACCTCGCATTGAGAACCAGAGTGATATTCACAATCTATAAGGCATGAATTAAGAAATGAAATGAAGAAATTATCTGAGAGCTCACTCATGAGACTGAGTCAACTTCCTCCTGAGTTGGAAGCAACGAGGAAGTACAGGAAGATGAAGCAAGTGATCTTTTCAAAGGGAAGTTGTGAAGTAACCCAGCAAGGTTCCCCAGCTTCCAAGCCCCTTTACAAAGGCAGCAGAAATGCCCAAAGCTCAGGGATTCCCTAGGTCCTCACTGAAGCTGGTAAGACAAGAACAGCCCCTCTCAGGCCATCCAAAGCCATAGGCAATGGTTCCAAAACAGGGCTGAGAGCATAAAAATTACCTAAGTAGCTGATTAAAAATGCAAATTCCTGTTCCCAAATTGTTTAGAATAAATAAAATTACATTTTAGAATAAATGTAATATAGCACTCATAAACCTAAAGTTTCAAATAAATAATACTTCTACATAGGAATTGTCTTACGTGGTCCTCCTGTCTGCCATAAATCTATTTTCCAGAAGCAACTTCTTCTAACAGTTCCCATCTTAATTCAGTCACCCCAGAAGTCTAGATATTATGAGTTTACCTCTGTGATTTATCAGCTTTATCTAGACCTATTGATTTCTTTCAGAGAAAAATAAGGGTTAATTCACTTATACCACCCACCTCCTATACTTCCAATAGTACTTTTTTATTCCTTCTTGAGATTTCTTTTTAATTCTAAAAAAAAAAAAATCTCTTTTGTATTCCATACATTTTCTAATTATTTCCTGCCTTGCTACATAAATGATGAGCATATCTACCTCTGTCTTCGTCCATTTTCTGCTGCCATAACAGAATACCACAGACTAGGTCATTTGTAAAGAACAGAAGTTTATTTGGCTTGTGGTTCTGGAGACTGGAAAGTTCAACAGCATGGCACTGGCATCTAGTGGAAGGCAGAAGCGAGTTTGAGAAACAGAGAGAGAAATGGGGCCAAACTTATCTGTGTTATCAGGAGCCCACTCTCAGGATAATTAACCCATTCCCACGACAACAGCAGTAATCCATTCATGAGGGCTACTGTGAAGGCTTGTTAAAGGCTCCACCTCTCAATACTATTACATTGGCAATTAAATTTCAACATGAGTTTTGGAGAGGACATTCAAGCTATGGCACCTTGCTTATACCCCCACCCCTCCTTCTTCCCTCTTTGGCCTCATCCCTTAACACCCCTTCTCTTTCCTGTCCACACTCTTAGATTTACTTTGTCCTGAAGTCTCAAATCAGCCCTTCTGAGCTTTATTCCACAGGCCAGTTCCAACAGCCGAAGTCCAGTTAACCTTATTTGCTGTATTAAGGTTATATACATGTATTGTTCTTCTAACCAGCACCCATGGGGAACTAATACCTGGGCTCTGCCAATGTTACATTGGGTTTACCTCTGTGTAAACATTCATTAAGAAATGAAATGAAATGTTACATTGGCAGAGCCCAGGTATTAGTCAGTTTATATACATATATATATATATGTGGGGGGGGTGGGAGAGAGAGAGAGAGAGTTTACAGGCCAAGCAATGTGGTTAAAATCATAGTTTGTATTCTCTTAGTACATGTTATAACCCCTGGGCATTAAAAGAAGAACATTGCTTACCTGAAGATCAAATTGTAATATTATATAATATATGTAATATTATGGTGCATCTTATTGTTCTATCTAGCCTTTATAATTGTTTTTGTTTCCTCTTTCTCTCTCTCCTTCCTTTCCTTCTTTCCTTTTTTTCTCTCTCAATTCCTTGAATTCTGTGTCTTTATCATATCTTCAAGGAATTTGCATGTTTTTACAATGTCCTGATGGTCTTGTCTGGGTTTGTGGTATCACTGCTTTAAGGCTTTTGGTATAAATGAAAGAATATGGATATTTGGAGCCTGACAGGCCTTTGAGTCCTGACTCAGCAACTCACCAACTGGATGATTCAGAGCAAACATCTTCACCAATCTGGGCATTAGCTTCACCTGGAAAATGTAGATAACTAATTTCTCTCCTAACAGTATTGCGAGGTTCTTAAAAGGGAAGAGAATTAAATGCCCTGCATAATTAGAAATTGGTGAACAGTAATTGGAAGACATTTTCATGACCAGAATCTACTTATGTTGAGCTCATTCATCACTTTGGACTGGGCCCCTTGTTTGGTGCTGAAGGCAACAATGATTAAAGTTCCCTATGCTTGAGGAGCCGCACGTCTAGAGGGAGATACAGACAAGTAAACAGCCAATGCCAGTTCTGTGGAATATATGTGATAATAGGGATAAAATAAAGTGGAGTCTTCAGGAGCAGAAGGGTACCCAAGTCATATTAGTGGATGTTTTCCAGAGAGGAGACCACAAGTTGAAAACCAAAGGACAAATGAAAATAAGCTTGGTGGCTGGGCGCGGTGGCTCACTCTTGTAATCCCAGGACTTTGAGAGGCCAAGGCAGGCGGATCACAAGGTCAGGAGTTCAAGACCAGCCTGGCTAAGATAGTGAAAACCCGTCTCTACTAAACACCCCTCCCATCACCAAAAAAAAAAGCCAGGTGTGGTGGCAGGTGCCTGTAATCCCAGCTACTCAGGGGGCTGAGGCAGACAATTGCTTGAACCCAGGAGGTGGAGGCTGAGTGAGCCGAGATCACGCCACTGCACTCCAGCCTGGGCGACAGCGAGACTCCATCTCAAATAAACAAACAAATAAATAAATAAATAGCTTGGCACAGAGTATTCAGGGATGTGGGGTGGTGTTGTAGGCACCAGTACTGAGCCTAGGAGCACTTAAGGCCTTAAAACATCTGGTGAGTTTCCACAGCCTTAGTGGCGGCCTCTCCCACTTGCTGGGAAAGCTCCAGGTCCCTTCTGAAGTCCATGTGAAATTGCCCATCAGCTCCCCATCTTCCCAGGGGTACTTCCTGGGACCCTGTCCATCCTTCTCTCTTCAGTGGTCCCACGTTCCTGCCCAGAACAGGACTGCAGGGTCTAAGACAGCGCCCTGCACTCTCTGTCCTAACCATGCCTATGTGAGTGACATTCTGGCCTTTGTGAGTGATGGTCACAATGGGGACACAGGCAGGGAAGCCACTAACCAACATCTATGGGGAACTGACTAATGTCTGGGCTCTGCCAATGTTCTGCCCCCAACCTGAGCTCCTTCTACTGTGAAAGATGATGCAGGGGCCTGTGTTTGTCCCAGGCCTTTGCTGGTCCTTTTCTAAGATAACCAACTTTTGGGATTTTTCCCATTCTCCTTGTCTCTTTCTCATTCAAGCCGAAGCTCATTGTGTCTCCCCACCATCTGAACGAATTCACAACCCTTCCTCCCTTGTCCTAGTCCAGCTGTTGCCAAACGTTCATGGAGTCCAGTTGAGTGCCAGGCCATAGGAGGGCATGATGGGGACGGAGGGGCCCCAGTTCCCTCACTGAAGACATGATATATCTGTGTGTCTGATTGAGGATCTGCAGCCAGCCACGGAAAAGCTGGGAAAAGGGTATCTGAAAAGAAGAAAAACAGGAAGCAAGGAAAAGTAAGCAAAAGTCAGGCCCTTTAGGCAGAAAGAAAACCTATGGATCTCACCTATTTTATTAGTGTGGAAAAGTCAGTGTGACCTCAGAAATCAGTCCAGGTGTCTGGACCTATCTGGTCCTGGAGAAGGAAAACATAGCATGAAAATGCCCAAGCTCTGGGTTCAGGCTCCAAATCCTCCATTCCTTCCTCCTTCAGGTGTCCTTCCTTACTGTGGTTCCTTAGGGTGGTGCTTGGCCAGGCTCTCCAGCCTTCCTGAGGCTTGGTTTGCTTAACTATAAAATGGCGAAAGAGAAAATTGCTGTCTGCACAGAGCTGTTGCGGGAATAAAATTGAATCATGGGCTGGGCATGGTGGCTCATGGCTGTAATCCCAGCACTTTGGGAGGCCACGGCTGGTGGATCACTTCAGCTCAGGAGCTCGAGACCAGCCTGGAAAATATGGTGAGACCCCCATCTCTGCCAAAAAATACAAAAATTAGCCAGGCATGGGGATGTACGTCTACGGTCCCAGCTACTCAGGAGGCTGAGGTAGGAGCATTGCTTGAGCCCAGGAGGTAGATATTGCAGTGAGCCGAGATTGTGCCACTCTACTCCAGCCTGGGTGGACTTTTGAGACTCTGTCTCAAAACAAACAAACAACAACAAAAAAGAATAGAATCATGGACTTGGAGGAACCGCTGGTCCCTCTGTGTGGCCTGGTAAAAAGAACACGAATGAGCACTGGCAGAGGGCACACCTGTGTTTGAAGCCAGCCTCTGCTCCTTTCTAGCTCTGTGTCCTAAAACAAGTTACTTAACATCTCTGAGCATGTCCTAGGTTAGTGATAAAATATATAAATGTCCATCTTTCGGGGTCGTTGTAAGGAGTAAATAAATTAATGTACATAAAAAGCACACAAAAGTATCTGTTACCCTGCGACTGCTCTAGAGGTGATTGCCATAATGAAGAAGAATATTCAAAATTGGAGGTGAATCTCGTGATTCTGCACTTTTTATCTGGATGTTACTGGCTCTTCACCATGGCCTTTCTGACTTTGTTCCATAGCGTGTATAAAGCACTTAATTTGTTCCAAGTTCTTTATAAGACTTTAGTCTGAGGACTGAAGCCCACAGCTCATTGCCCTTTAAAGGAAGAGCTATAAATAGTACACTGGGTCATTAAAAAGAGGAAGGAGTGCACCTGGAGAGCCAAGTACATGTAAATTTGGCCAAAGGAGACTTCGGGGCCCAGAGCGTTCCTGTCACCAAAGTCTCCCCTGGCTTCTGCAGAACTTTGGTCATCTAGGTGAGGGACCACAGGCCAGCCAGCTGTTCCCTCCAGACGTCTCCGGAAACCTCTGAGTCCCTTGGAAGGTAACAAACTCAGACCAAGGTGAGTCACATGCCTCCAGTTCTAGACAGCCTCAGCCCTGGGGGCAGAGGTAAAATGAACCCTGGCGGGGAGGGGCCCAGGCTTGGTCCCAGCAGGTGTGGTGCTTCCTCTGTAGACTGAACTGGAGGTATCTTGATGGTCAAAAGTCTGGAGAGTCAGAGAGGAGAGGAAGGGTGAGTCCTGACTACAACATAGAAACTGGATGATCTTGGCCAATTTCTCAACCCCCTGAACCCCAACGCCCTGGCTTTTTCATGTGCGTAATGAGATGCCCTTTGGACATTAGAAAGAATGCAGAAAGTGTGCCTGGCAATAATAGATGTTCAAGAGTCAGTTCCTCTTTCTCATCTTCCTCTTCCTCCTTCTTAGTGGTCTTAGCGTTTCCATTTTGTATCCTAAACATTTAGAAAAGTTCTTGGCACACAGTGAGTGCTTGATGGATCTTTCTGAGAGAGTGAGGAAGAACTCAGATATCCTCAGCTCAAAGTCTCTGTCCATTCTCACAGTGGGCCTGAATTCACTGTGGTGTGTGAAGACTGAATAATGGCCCCGCAAGGCGTTCATGCTCTAATGCCTGAGACCCATGAATGGGTTCTGTTCGTTACATGACAAAAGGCACTTCACAGATGTGATGAAGGTTAGGACCCTTAACATAAGGAGATTTCTGAATCACCTAGTTGGGGCCCAGTCTAATCACACGATCCCTTAACAACAGAGAACTTTCTCTGGCCACAGTCAGAGCAGTCAGAGGAAGAGGAAGGCAGAAGGGGAGGGTGCAGCTGTCTCAAGCCCGAGAAGGATTCCGCACACTGCTGCTGGGTCTGAGACATGGGAGCGCACATACAAGGACTGGACAGAGGCCTCTGGGAGCTAAGGGTGGCCCCCAGCTGACAACCAGCAGGGAAAGAAAAACTTCTGTCCTACAACAGCAAGGAGCTGGTTCTACCTGGAACCTGGAGCTTGGAAGTCAATTTTTCACCAGAGCCTCCTGTAACGAAGGCAGGCCTGCTGACACTTTGAGTTAAACCTGGTATGGCCCATGTTAGTCTTCTGACCTGCACAAAATGTGAGACGCTAACTATGGATTACTTTAAACCACTAAATGTGTGGTCATATTTCATACTGGCAATAGAGAAGTAATACACAAAGCCTCCAGATTATGAGGAAGACAGAAGCACCCACTTCTTTGGCAAATACGTCCATTTACCAAGCACACCAGAAGTGCAGCCCACACCACCATGGAGAGGTGTCACTGAGTCAGGCACTGCGCTGGTGGCTCCACGGACCACCCTTCAAGTTATCTTATTCTGAGGCTACGAAGGCTCCTGGGCCATGAGGCTGTGGCCTCCAGGGTGCCAGGCAGGACAAATTAGGACCAAGGCCTTTTGGCCAGGACAATCTGTGGAGAATGTATTGCAACTAAGCATATCCCAGGCAATGAGAGTCCAGTCATGTTCCACACAAAGTCATGATTTTCCCTGAAGATTCTGTTAGCTCTATGTTACAGGAATGTCCTAAGTTCATTCCCCCAGATGCCCCCACACAATTGTGTGATACACCACATCCCTTTCATGGGTCATGACGTGGCTGGTAGTGATCGGGAGCTGGTGGAGGAGACTGCTGGAGAGAGCTTGTCCCTCGTCCCCTCTTAAACTTAGACATCTCAAGAAGGTCATGCTTAAACACTTTGGGGTCAAAATCTTTTAGTTGTGGTTCCACATGCCAAAAAGGCAAAACCCTCCATTCTTCTCCTTGTCGACCTCTTTTCTTGCTCACAAGAATTGAAACTGGATCAAAACTGTGGGTGCATGATGGTTTAGATAGAGGTATGGTCCAGCTCCATCAGCTGGGCTAGAAAGAACCCGGAAAACCTGCCTGGGTCTTCGATGGCCTCCTCCGTAAACATCTCCATGGCACCTGGGAAAGGAGACCAAGCCGAATGTTCCTTTCTGAGTCCATTTCTAGTGTTAGTATTAGATATTTGTTTGTTATTAATAACTGTCTTCATTCCGCTTTCCCCAGTGAGAAGCTGAGGCTGGGGGAGTTTCAGTGGGAAAGTTAAGTCACCAGAGCACTCCCAAATGTCCAGAAGGAGTAGGGGCTCCGAGATGCATGAGAAGTGGATGATTTGCTTAACAAACAGTAAATAATCACCCAACAGAAGCCAAACTGTCAGGTATTGCTCCACTTACTTGTACATAAAATTCTTCATGTCATTCCCACAAGAAATGAACAGTGAAAAATCCATTTCACCCAATTCCTGCGAGGTCCTGCCTGAGTTCACACTGCTGTAGGAGGGGCGTAGACCTAAACAGTCTGGCATGAGGGCTCAAGCATGGCCACCTCTGCAATCAGAGGAGGAAGGACATCTGCCCAGGCCCTTTGGGGATGGGTTGTTACCATGCAGGGCACCGAGGGGCTGCTGTCGGGCAGAGGCATCAGGAGGATGAGGCAATGTCAGGGGTCAGCCTCCAGGGCACTGGGGAATAGTCAAAAGTGACCATGAAAATCTCCTGGAAAGCCCAGGAGATTCAGCTGTGATTTGAGAACTGTCTCTCAATTGTGCAGTGGCAGGAAGTCAGTAAGCTGGGCAGGACTGAGAAGGCATAGGCCTAAGGCCGGAAAACGTCCCCCAGGCCTCCAGACCCAGGCACGGCTCCTGTCAGCTGCTCCGTTGCAGCCGTGGAACCCCTTGGGTATCTCTTTGTGCTTTCCTGTGGGCAGAAGCCGGGAGATAGCTCTGGAGGGAATAAGGGGCCGCCAGGAACTCTCCTCCCTCGTGGCTTCACTGGCCGCAGAGCCGCCAGCCAGGCAGTGAATGACATCATAACCGCAGCCGAGCTGGCTCGCCGGGTGACATCAGGACCCCAAATAGCTGTGACATGTGTTAGCAGTTAGGAGAATGAGCAGGGTCGCATGGTCTCTCCTCCCAGTCATTGGCATGCCCTGTGGAATCTTTCTGGGAATTCTTCCCCAGATGGCTTCTTGGATTGACTTATAACTTTGATTACAGAGGCATTAAAGATCATTTTAAAAAGCAGACAAGCAAAAAGAGAGAAATAATATCACCCAAACCCCAACATCCAGAGAGAGCTTCTCATAACGTTTTGAAATACAGCCTTCCAAGCTTGGCCTATTTATTTATGTTTTAAAGAAATGTCATTGTGTATATTTAAGGTATACAACATAGTGTTATGGTACACATTTAGATAGAAAACGTCACCACCATGAAGCAAATGAACATATCTAGCATCTGATTTTTGTTCTTGTGGCAAGAGCAGCATAGGCCGGGCGCGGTGGCTCAAGCCTGTAATCCCAGCACTTAGGGAGGCCAAGACGGGCGGATCACGAGGTCAGGAGATCGAGACCGTCCTGGCTAACACGGTGAAACCCCGTCTCTACTAAAAAATACAAAAAACTAGCTGGGCGAGGTGGCAGGCGCCTGTAGTTCCAGCTACTCGGGAGGCTGAGGCAGGAGAATGGCGTAAACCCGGGAGGCAGAGCTTGCAGTGAGATGAGATCCGGCCACTGCACTCCAGCCTGGGCGACAGAGCGAGACTCCGTTTCAAAAAAAAAAAAGAACAGCATAAATCTATTCATCTAGCATGAACCCCATGTACAGTCAGCACTTCAAACTCGTGGGTTCTATATCCATCAATTCAACCAACCACAGATGAAGAATATTTCAAAAAAATAATAGACCAGGACAGTGGCTCACTCCTGTAATCTCAGCACTTTGGGAGGCCAAGGCAGGTGGATCACCTGAAGTCAGGAGTTCAAGACCTGCCTGGCCAATGTGGTGAAACCCTGTATCTACTAAAAATACAGAAAACTAGCCAGGCATGGCAGCAGGCATCTGTAATCCTAGCTACTCAAGAGGCTGAGGCAGGAGAATCACTTGAACCCAGGAGGCAGAGGTTGCAGTGAGCTGAGATCGCACCACTGCACTCCAGCCTGGGAAACAAGAGTGAAACTCCGTCTCAATAAATAAATAAATAAATAAATAAATAAATAAATACACAACAATAAAAAACAGTACAAATGAAAAACAATACAGTGGAACAGCTATTTACATAGAGATGATTTAAGTAGGCACAGTGGTGCACCTCTATAATCCCAGCTACTTGGGAGGCTGAGGCAGGATAATCACGTAAGCCCAGGACCTCAAGACCAGCCTGGGCAACACAGTGAGACACTCCATCTCTAAAAAGAAAGCAAAGAAAAGGAAAGAAAGAAAGTATTAAGTGACACTGT
The DNA here is from genome assembly GCF_003255815.1 of Theropithecus gelada. Lineage (NCBI taxonomy): Eukaryota > Metazoa > Chordata > Mammalia > Primates > Cercopithecidae > Theropithecus > Theropithecus gelada. Next base: position 135,442,259 of record NC_037676.1, read on the forward strand.
ATGTAGTTTATATGCAAATAATGCGCCATTTTATATAAAGAATTTAAGCATCACAAATTTTCGCATAGGCAGAGATCCTGGAACCAATCCCCCATGGATACCAAGGGGCAACTATACGGTACAATTTTTGTTACCTACAGTCCTCACAGACTTGGTATGTTTAAAAACATATCCCTATAGCATATAATTACTTCAATGTGTAAACAAAAGTGATTCATCTGCTATTATTTTGTAATCTGCTTTTTAAAAAAAACTTTTAAATAAAATATGGACACTTACCATGTCATTAATTATTCTAAACCATTTTTAATCACTTTTTACTAGGCTAGTACTGAATCCTGCATTGTTGGGAGGAAGTTAGGTTCTGATATCTTAAGTGAAAATCCTAGATTGTCAAAATTAACGTTGAATGTCTATTATGTCCAATAGACATACAGAGACATACAGTTGTGTGTAGAGTACAGCCTCTCAACTCTAACACAATGCGTTCTCTTCTCCAGTGTTGGAGTAGATCCCTGTTTCTTTGGTTCGTTATTAAAAAAAAATAGTTGGCTTGCATTTGTGGGTATTTGATGCAAAAAAATATATACATATTTTTACCATTAGCATCATGACTGTTTACCTAGCACATAGAGTTAAATATTCATGTTACAGCATCACCATGTTTTATGCTCTGGGCCTTCCCTTTTGCTGAATATTTCTCAGCCTATTTTGACCTCCTCATTGAGAACTAAGCAGATGTTCTGAAGGTCCCAAATAGTCACACCATAGGCTGAATTGTATAGAAATTCAGTTCTTGGAAAATGTCAGAGTTTGAAGGAACATTTAAGATCATCTCACTTCCCCTCCTCTCCCATTTTTGAGATGGAAACTAAGCTCGAAGGGAGGAAGAGACCCCCAACAGATTGACAGTGGCTGAGCCTGGCCGACCTCAGCCCACATAACATGGACACCTGCTATTGGAGTTCCTGGCAGGGCTGACAGAATCTTGGGTATGATATAATACGCCCCCCTCCCGCACAGTGGCTTGACACAGTTTATCAGAGACCGGACTTCCACTCCTGGACGCGTGTACACACACACTACCATCTTATGAGTGCTCACAGGCCATGAATGCTCATGACTTGTCTGATCCTTACAACAGCTATGACAGGTTGTCCAGGGTCCAATTTATCATCCCCACTTCACAAATAGAAACATGCAGGCTCAGAAAGGGAGAGGAATTTGCCCAGGGTCACAAAGCTGGCCCCTGGTGTCTCCTGTGAGTCATTTATCTGACATCAAGTCCACGGCGTATTTTTCTTCATAGTATTCCTCCTCTGACTCACTATGTCACACTGTGTTTCATAAGTCAGTGGGGAAGTAGAGCCATTTCTCCAGTTGAGACAGAGCCTCCTGGGGAGTAAAGGCAGAACTAGAACATAGGACTCCTAGCTCCAGGCCAGCGGTCCTGGGACATTTACTCATCAATACACAGCCCTTGTTTCACTTAGAAAAAGGTCCCCCACTCTGTGGAGGCCCACCCTCTAGGCTTGTGGCTTGGTGGGCAGACCAAGGGCTGGAGTTCCACCACGACTCTTCCCCAACAGGAACTAAGCCGATACTATTGTGCAGGACACAACTTCCTCAGCCAGTTACAGCAGCCTCGTCTGGACTTACTCAACCGAGTTCTCTTCTGATGACAACATTTCTCTACCACACTGGCCACTCACATTGCTGTGGTAGCCATTACTTATCCCCAACTCATTGTCCATGTCTGAAAGATGCAGAATTTCCTCCAACTAGCCAGCCACACCTTCTACCCTGCAAGGGCAGTGAGAGAATGCAGTAGGCAAACCTGGGCTGTTAACCACCCAAAGCCAGCGCCTCCTGGCAGAAACCTTAGTGTTTCCGGTTGTAGACATTCAGCTTGGCAGAGTTTGAGAAAGAATGTTGTTTCAGAACAGCTTCTTGCAGAGGTCAACCCCAACTGCAAGGTCAGCCTTATTCACATCTCCCGCCCCTGCTCAGGTGGCGTTCCTGCCCTGCCTAGCATGCTCTCCTCTCTTCTCCCTGGTGACCTCCTCTTCCTTTTTGTGTCTCCCTTTCTGTGAACCCTGCCTTGGCCTCTCTAGGAAGCTGGGAACTCGCTTCTCTACTCTCCTACAGAATATCACTGGTGCCATTTACCACTTAGAACACCAACTTGTAATCAGTTACACGCCTGTTTCCTTCTCTGGACAGTGAGTCGTTCAAGGACTGAAAGGTGTCATACAGATATCTGTGACTCTGGAGCTTGTATAAATGACCTCATTTTTCCAGACTCTCTTCAGTCCTTTTTATGGTCACCTTTTCCTTTAATGAGAATAAATTGCTCCAGCTGCCATCTCTCATACCTCAGAAAGTCAATTGCCCTCCCTGTGAACTCTGGAAAGAGCAATGAGAGAGATTTTCTGGCAGTGGCCTGGGGAACTCACTATGTACTGCCTGGACAATAAACTTTCAGGGACCAGGAGCCCTCTCCTCCCAGCTAGACGGGCTGCACTTGAGCTGAGCTTCCCATTCGACTGGATCTTCCACCCCCAGTGGCAGGGACTGCAGCTTTTCATGGTGCTCAAGATATCCAAGCATGGAGCAACCTGTTTCCCACACAACAGCTATAAACAACTGACACCCAAATGCACTGAGCAGCCTGGCAATTAACCTCCACACTGAGAAGGCTGCTTTCTCATAGCAGAGGCTGTGCCCCTCCCCTGGGAAGTCACTCTTTGCCTCTCAGAGGTGATGGAAGGGTGAGTTTCCTGTGTCCTCTCCTCTTGCCAACTCATCCTTGGAAGTTTCCTTTTAGCAAGAACACCAACACCATGCCAACACTGGAATTCATTTCCAACACTGATACCTGACCAGTGGTGATGTCCAGACAAGCCATCCTCCTGTGCCCACCTCCAGTTTGTGGCCCCCTAAATTCCAGTCCTCCTCACTTAGCATCTGCCTCCTGCCCCTGCTGCCTTCTCCCTGAAATGCCTCCCCGATCCATGGCTTCGATTTTCACCCTCCTTTTCCCAAACCCAATTGCTTGCATAGTAGGAGTCTTCCTAAAGGCCGAGTCATAAACATGACCCACAAAAGATCAGGGAAACCACTGGATAAGTAACACAAGATCATTCTGAGCTCTTGGCCATCATACCACTGGACAACTACAATGTCCATCCTTCTCCCCAAGCCCAGCCTCCCACTAGCCCATGGAACTTTCCTAGTAAGAGCTGTTCCTATATTATCTTCCTCTTCTCTTTCCATATTGTGGCCTCTCCCTCCCTCTTCGCACCAGAAAAAAAATCTGAAATTATGATTATGTTATCGAGAAAGTTGTCTTCATCTGTGACTAGCCTATGTTCATGCCCTGAGGAGGGAAGGGAGAGAAGTTTGCTTTTCTTAATCCAAAAGACTTGCAGGGCATTTTTCTACACCAAAGAGCCATCCACCCATTTTCCTTCCCATCAGAATAAAAATATGAAATTATGATTATGTTATCAGGAAAGTTGTCTTCATCTGGAACTAGCCTGTGTTCATACCCTGAGGAGGGTAGGGAGAAAAGTTTTCTTTTCTTAATCCAATTGGCTCACATGGCATTTTTCTACATCAAAGAGCCATCCACCCCTCTTTTCCATCTTTAGCCCACCCGTTTTCCATCTTTAGCCCCACCAAAACAACATTTCCGAGGCTTTGAAATTCTAGTAGTTCCTTAGTGTGCACTTCAGCAGATTCCCTCCCTGCCCCTCCCAACTCTACTGATGACAACAGAAGGTCCCGTGTCCAGTGGAGCTTCCTCGGGGCACATGCTCTGTGACTTCTTTTCACTCCAGCGCAGTGTGAATGAGGGGCTGAGTGAGTGGATGCTCTATTTCTGTAGGTGTCAGGGGGGCGGGTATACATGTGTTGGAGTTGAAGGTCACATGTATGTGTGATTGCGTGTGGATGTACTCCCTCGTGCTGTTCCGGGAGGGATGTGTGTGTGCTGTGCACATGTGTGCTTACATGTGCTGGGGCTGGAGGTCAGGTAGCGTGCAGAAGAGGAAGAAATTTGTATAGGATTTGAGATTTCTCAGGCTGCCTCTTGCCAAGTGGTTTCCTCTGAAGCTCAGAATCAGCCCATATGGGCTGGGGTGGAAAATAACCACTATAAGCAGACAGTCCCTGACTCATTCCGAAAGCATGTGGGCCCACCACTTACTACAATGCGTCTCACAATTGAATCTGCTCAGCCTGCCTTCAGGCTGTGCCTCCGAGGCCCCATATTCCTTTCCAAAAGCTTGGGAGAAATGCAGACCCTTTTTGACATCCATCTGCTTTCTCCCTCCTGCCTGGCCCTCTTCCCCGGAGCAAAGCTCACACTGCCATTTCTTCAGACTCTGTATCCAAAGATCTCCTCATTAAAGCCTCTGTACTCTCCCCAAGAGGTCCTAGAGAGTGCCTTCAAGGTTCCATTAGTGTCCTTGTGGCCATGTTTGCTCTGTCTTCCCTTTCTGTCTCTCCTACTTGCAACCGCTGTGGAGACCCATCACCCCAGAGTCCAGTAGAAGCGACATTATTTCTGGGAAACGGGACCACTGAGACCATCTCCAACAGAGAAACCATTACAGTGTCTGCTTCTTAGTTCCATAGAATATGCACCTTAGACACTTCATCCGTCCAGGATTCTTTCTCTATTCCTAATCCTTTCCCCTAACCCTGAGGTGAGAGTATGGCTAGGTCGGGCTCACAGGTGAGACTCATGAATATTTGTTGAGTACATTAGTCAGCAATACGGGCAATCATTTTATATTCAGACCCAGCCATCTTGATGCATCATAAAGTGACTTGAAAATGGCTGCCTCGAAAAGTCCCACTTCACTCCCAGGATGGTGCTACCCTCTGTGCTTGGAGCCGTAGCCTACGTGCAGGTTATTGTCCTGAGCTATGCTGCCCTGCAGTACCACAGTGTGTACCTCCTGCTAATGACAAGAGAAGCAGTGCTGATATTCAGCTGGAATGCATCGACACACCTGTACTGGTTATTTATAGCCTGCAAGCACGGCCATAGGCTATCTGCTGACTGGTCGGTGCCCTTCCACTGCCAATGGTTTATATGCTCCCCTGGGAGGGAATCCCTCCCACCCACCTCCATACACACCCCCTACACACACGCACACTCACTCATGCATCTAGAACCTTGCTGCCATAAGACACCCTGGAGGCCCCCTTGCCAGGCCAGCAATTCCTCTGGACAGACTGAATGTTGTATTTCTGCCTGTAGCCACCTCTTCTTAGCACTCAGCAGACCATGAGCAGAGTCAGAGGAATACTTCACATAGCCTCCTATCTCCCTAAATCCCCTCTCCTAGCGCCTCTGTTCTTCCACTACTCTGTCCCTCCCTTCTGTACCTGCCCTTGATTTCTGTATAAAGTCCATTTGCTGCCAGGTCCTAGGGATGCCCTATAGACTTGGGCAATCAAAAGTAGAGCTCCACATGGCCCATGAGGCCACTGTCTCATGAAAGCAAAGGCTGGGCCATGGAAAAGAGATGTTACCGCTTACTGGTTGAGTTAGCCTTGTTGAAAAACTCTCAAATGGGGCCAGGCACTGTGGCTCATGCCTGTAATCCCAGCACTTTTAGAGGCTGAGGTAGGCAGATCTTCCAAGGCTGGGAATTCAAGACCAGCTTGGCCAACATGGTGAAACCCCATCTCTACTAAAACTACAAAAAATTAGCTGGGCATAGTGGTGGGCGCCTGTCATCCCCGCTACTCGGGAGGCTGAGGCAGGAGAATTGCTTGAACCTGGGAGGCAGATGTTGCAATGAGCTGAGATCATACCATGGCACTCCAGCCTGCGCAACAGAGCATGACACTGTCCAAAAAAAAGAAAAGAAAGAGGAAGGGAAGGGGAGGGGAAGGGAAGGGAAGGGAAGGGA